>NW_026539186.1:0-300000 GCF_027791375.1 Indicator indicator
GCAGTGGGGGCAGTTGCTGGGCTGTCTGGCTGCTGTTTCTTCTTCTCTTCTGGCTGAAGATAACACACTGACCTTGGCAGCTAAGTTAACAACTTTCTGCTTAACTAACTCTGCTTCTCTGTCCAGGGGGGTCTGGGGGGGAAGCTCCTGGGAGAGGGAGGCCCCTTTGGGAGGGTCCCCTTGGGGGGAAGCAAAGGGAGATCGATTGTGCTTTTTCTGTTGATTGTATATATTTGTGAATGTTGTGAATTTTGTATATTTGTACATATTCATTGCATTTCATTGTAGATTTTAGACTCTGCTTGTAAATACAGCTTTTCATTTGCTTCCAGACTGGGCTAGCCTGGTTATTGTTGGTGGGGGGGGAATTTCAGCTCACACCGACACACTTTTTATTTTTGGCGCTCCAACTCGGGGCTCGATTGCTTGTTTGATTTATTTCTGCTCAGATTAGGAAGCAAAATGAAGCTGTTTTGGATTTTGAGTAATTTTATTTCCTCTGTTATCAGTGTGATTGTTTACAGATGGGCTGTTTCCTGCATGATAGACAAGATTGTGAGATATGTGGCATATAAGTCGTTTCTTTGGGTTAAGAACAAGTTACTGAATGTTGGTGAATTCTGTTATGGTCTTATTGGGCTAAGAAGCTATGGTAACTCAACTATGGATCTGCTAGCAGACACATATGAGTTTGTTACTCCTCTTACAACTACAGAGGGTCTTTGGAACCAGTGGTACCCTAGATATCTTGTACTAGCCTTAATCTTAAATTTGTTGCTTCTTGGAATAATCATATGGCTACTGATAGCACTGTATCAAGAAAGACATAAGGCTACTTGCTCTTCCAACTCTGCTGTGAATGTGAAAACCAAGCCAGTAAATTTGGTGGCCACTGTAACCAGAAAGCGTAAGGAGCTGCAGGAGGAGATGCAGATGCTGCAGGAGATGGTGCAGATGGAGATGAGGGTCCTTCTACTCAGGGTCCCTCTGTTAAGAAAGATCCTTCTGATGAGGAAGAGAGGGTTAGCCTTAAAACTCTGGTAGACCTCTTGAGACCCCACATGGATGATGGAGATGTAGGTCAGGATGTAGACCCTAGTAGATTAGCAACTGCTGGTAGTGCCTCTGAACTCAAAGAAATTCAACGGAGGATTAAAATAGGATTATGGGGACAGCGACCTCAGGATGATGATGATGATGATGATGATGAGGATGACATACAGTCAGCTAATGCACCCAGACAGGAAATTAGACATGTGAGGAAGGATTACATCAGAGGAGATAATGAGCCAGTCCTGTCTTGGCTAGCCAGGTGTTTTGATATGGGAGCCCCAGCATTGGTGGTAGGTGACAAGTCGGCCTCTCAGTTGGGGATGCTCTCAAAGGATACAGGCATAGACAGGCACCTAGGCAAGTGCATTGGTAAAGTTTCTCTGTGGGCACGCCTCCTACTGGCAGTCTCGCTGAGGTACCCCAGCAGAGATGATTTACCATGGAACCCTAAGCCTTGGACCACAATAGCTGAGGGAATCAAGCGTCTGAGAGAGTTTGCTGTGAGAGAAGTAATGTATGGAGATCATAAGACTCTGAATCCTGATGAAATTCCTGTTGGAACAGGCCTTGCCAAAAAGCTCATTAAGCTTGCTCCTCCTAATTATGCTACTATTCTGGCAAGCAGGATTGTGGCAAGAAATTATGGTGGAGCACCTCCTACTGTTGGCCATTTCACTGACCAAATGAGGCAGTTGGAGGATAGTCTTGCACGTACTTCTTTGGTTTCAGCCATTGAAACTTTGTCTGGAGAAATGAAGAATTGCATGAAAGAGCTGAAGGAGGAACTTAAAACCTCCATATCCAACTTGATGAAGGGGGATGATTCTAATTCCTCTTCCTCCAGATGGATACAAGTTTCAGCTGTTAGGAACAGACGTGCTCCAAGGAGGCCATTCCAGAATAGGTCAAACCAAAACAGACAGCAGAGGCAATCACGTGGCAGTATCTGGATAACTCTGCGTGATCAGTTTGGTGAGAACATGAACAGATGGGATGGTCAACCAACTTCTGATCTTTTCAAGAGGTTACGGGAGCTGCAGAGGGGCAGATCCCGAGGTAGCAATACCAGGAGGGTAGCTGTCGCTTCCTCAGTTTCCCAGAACAACTCTGATAGCTCCAACAGTGATCCTAATTCTGGTGCTGGACGTTGTGCCAGCTGTACATGTGGAGGTAATCCCCACCATTAGGGGTGCCCTGCCTTCCGCCAGGGGGAGGTAAGGGATAATGGAGATAACAGAATCTATTGGGATGTGTACATCCAGTGGCCTGGCACTTCAAAATTTCAGAAGTACAGGGCCTTGGTTGACACAGGAGCTCAGTGCACCATAATACCATCAAATTATCAAGGGGGAGAATCTATAACTATTCAGGGAGTCACTGGTGGATCTCAAGAGTTGTTTAAGATAGAGGTTGATATAAGTTTAACTGGGAAGCAGTGGAAGAAACATACTATTGTAACAGGTCCTAATGCACCTTGTATTTTGGGAATTGACTTTCTGAGAGAAGGGCGTTTTAAAGACCCTAAGGGTTACAAATGGGCTTTTGGAATAGCAACTGTAGAAATTGATGGAGGAAAATTGAAGTTGTCCATTAGACCTGAGCTTTCAGATGAATCTGCAGTTGTGGGACAACATGAGATAGAGGATGTAAAGCTGCCGGTTGCTTCTCAAACTGTGCATCACAGACAATACAGAACCAACCGTGACTCTTTGGTGCCCATTCAAAACTTGATTCGTCAGTTGGAGAGTCAGAAGGTCATCAGCAAAACTCATTCACCTTTCAACAGTCCAATCTGGCCTGTGAGAAAGCAGAATGGAGAGTGGCGTCTGACAGTTGATTTCCGTGCCTTGAATGAAGTAACTCCACCCATGAGTGCAGCTGTACCAGACATGATGGAACTCCAATATGAGCTGGAATCCAAGCAGGCCAAATGGTATGCTACCATAGACATTGCTAATGCTTTCTTCTCTATTCCCATAGCAGAGGAATGCAGGCCTCAGTTTGCTTTCACCTGGAGAGGCATTCAGTACACATTCAATCGTTTGCCCCAGGGGTGGATTCACAGTTCAACCATCTGCCATGCAGTGATCCATGATGCTTTGGAGAAAGGTGGAGCTCCAGAACACATTCAGTTCATCGATGACATCATCGTCTGGGGTGAGACTGCTGAAGAAGTCTTCGAGAAAGGTAACAAAATCCTTGACATTCTCTTGCAAGCTGGTTTCGCTATCAAGCGAGACAAGGTGAAAGGACCTGCCAGAGAAATCCAGTTTCTGGGAGTGCGGTGGCAAGATGGTCGCCGTCACATCCCAATGGATGTGATAAACAGAGTCTCCACCATGGCAAATCCCATCAACAAGAAAGAAACTCTGCGTTTCTTAGGCATAGTGGGATTTTGGAGACTGCACATTCCTGGATACAGTCAGATTGTGAAACCTCTCTATGATGTGACTCGAAAGAGAAACAGTTTCCAATGGGGTCCTGAGCAACAAGCAGCCTTTGACCAGATCAAGCGAGAGGTAGTCCAAGCGATGGGTCTGGGACCTGTCCGAACTGGTCCAGACATTAAGAACATTCTGTACACGGCCGCGAGTGACAATGGTCCAACCTGGTGCTTATGGCAAAGAGCTCCAGGGGAGACACGAGGACGTCCTCTTGGTTTCTGGGGTCGTGGCTACAGAGGCTCAGAGGCAAACTACACTCCAACAGAGAAAGAGATTTTAGCTGCTTATGAAGGAGTGAAAGCTGCTTCTGAAGTGATCGGAACTGAGTCACAACTTCTTCTAGCTCCTAGATTGCCAGTTCTGAATTGGATGTTCAAAGGCAAAGGTTCTTCACCACATCATGCAACAGATGCTACCTGGTCTAAGTGGATGGCTCTGATAACACAGAGAGCTCGAATGGGAAATCTCGAAAGGCCTGGTTTGGTGGAGGTGATCACAAACTGGCCAGAAGGCACAAGCTGTGCAAAACCTCCAGAGGAGAGAGTAACTCGTGCTGAGGAAGCTCCTCCTTACAGTGATCTGTCTGATGATGAAAAGAGATATGCTTTGTTCACAGACGGTTCCTGTCGTCTTGTTGGGAACAAGCGGAGATGGAAATCTGCAGTGTGGAGTCCAACGCGCAGAGTTGCAGAAGCGAGAGATGGAGAAGGAGAATCCAGTCAATTTGCAGAGGTAAAAGCTGTCCAGCTAGCTCTTAACATAGCTGAACGTGAGAGATGGCCAAAGCTTTATCTCTACACCGACTCGTGGATGGTAGCCAATGCCTTGTGGGGTTGGCTGAAAGACTGGAAGAAGAATGGCTGGCAGAGGAAAGGAAAGCCAATCTGGGCTGCAGATCTGTGGCAAGACATTGCTGCTCGCATTGAGAGAATCCCAGTGAAAGTGAGACACATCGATGCTCACATTCCTAAGAGCAAAGCTACTGAGGAACAACAACACAACCATCAGGCAGATCTAGCTGCAAGAGTTTCCCAGGTGGACACAAACTCTGATCCTGATCCTGATCTTGACTGGAAACACCGAGGTGAGCTGTTCTTAGCTCGGTGGGCCCATGACTCGTCAGGACATCAAGGCAGAGATGCAACCTACCGATGGGCTCGTGACAGATCCATTGACATTTCCATGGATGCTATCACACAAGTCATCCATGACTGTGACATTTGTGCTGCTATTAAGCAGGCAAAGCGGATCAAGCCCTTGTGGTACGGTGACCGATGGTCCAAGTACAAGTATGGTGAAGCCTGGCAGATTGACTACATCACTCTACCTCGTTCTCCATCTGGTAAGCAGTATGTGCTGACTATGGTAGAGGCAAGCACTGGATGGCTGGAAACTTATCCAGTTCCTCATGCAACTGCACGTAACACCATTCTTGGTCTGGAGAGACAAATCCTGTGGAGACACGGAACTCCAGAGAGGATTGAGTCAGACAACGGAACTCATTTCAAGAACAATCTTGTAAAAAACTGGGCCAAAGAGCACGGCATCGAGTGGATATTCCACATTCCCTACTATGCACCAGCTGCAGGGAAGATCGAACGCTACAACGGTTTGCTGAAAACCACTCTCAAAGCCATGGGGGGTGGATCTTTGAAAAACTGGGAGAAACATTTAGCACAAGCAACCTGGTTGGTGAATAGTAGAGGTTCAGTGAATCGAGCTGGACCTGCCCAATCAGATTTGTTGCGAAAGGAAGAAGGTGATAGAGTTCCTGTTATCAGAGAAAAGAATCTGTTAGGCAAAACTGTTTGGGTATTTTCTCCTTCAGGAGAGGCCAAACCTGTCCGAGGGGTGGTTTCTGCTGAAGGTCCTGGTCACACCTATTGGGTGATGCAAGAAAATGGTGAAATTCAGTGTATTCCACAAAGAAATCTAACTTTGGCTGAGAGAGGTTAAATTCAGAGTGTTGCGCAGATACAGCATCGCGCCCAAGAGGAGAGTTCATGAGATCTACGGTGCACGAACCCTGAGAGCCCTGAGTCACCTGAGAGTCCCTGTTCCTTTCTTCGCTCCATCTGCGAGGAAACAAGCTGTTTGCTGTTTTTCCTGTGATTTGACTCTTTTGAATCATCTACATTAGTAGAGGTTCAGTGAATCGAGCTGGACCTGCCCAATCAGATTTGTTGCGAAAGGAAGAAGGTGATAGAGTTCCTGTTATCAGAGAAAAGAATCTGTTAGGCAAAACTGTTTGGGTATTTTCTCCTTCAGGAGAGGCCAAACCTGTCCGAGGGGTGGTTTCTGCTGAAGGTCCTGGTCACACCTATTGGGTGATGCAAGAAAATGGTGAAATTCAGTGTATTCCACAAAGAAATCTAACTTTGGCTGAGAGAGGTTAAATTCAGAGTGTTGTGCAGATACAGCATCGCGCCCAAGAGGAGAGTTCATGAGATCTACGGTGCACGAACCCTGAGAGCCCTGAGTCACCTGAGAGTCCCTGTTCCTTTCTTCTCTCCATCTGTGAGGAAACAAGCTGTTTGCTGTTTTTCCTGTGATTTGACTCTTTTGAATCATCTACATCTGAGATAGCCAGAATGGACTATGGTCTTTATTCACCTATTGTTGTAGATATTATTTTGGATTAGATAGATGATAGTAGCAGCCAATGGAATTGTTTAGAAGGGGTGGACTGTGATGGTTTGAAACTGTCTTTTTAATTTTTCCTTGCAAAGTTCAGAACAGAGAAAGTGAAAGAATGTAAATAAGTCACTATTGGGTGTAAGAAAGCAAAATAACGATTGTTCTAAACACTTCCATTGGATAGATAGAAATGTTTAAGAACTATTACCCAAAACAAAGTAGGCACTCTGCACATTCTGTGTTCGGCAGTGGGGGCAGTTGCTGGGCTGTCTGGCTGCTGTTTCTTCTTCTCTTCTGGCTGAAGATAACACGTACTGACCTTGGCAGCTAAGTTAACAACTTTCTGCTTAACTAACTCTGCTTCTCTGTCCAGCGGGGTCTGGGGGGAAGCTCCTGGGAGAGGGAGACCCCTTTGGGAGGGTCCCCTTGGGGGGAAGCAAAGGGAGATCGGTTGTGCTTTTTCTGTTGATTGTACATATTTGTGAATGTTGTGAATTTTGTATATTTGTACATATTCATTGCATTTCATTGTAGATTTTAGACTCTGCTTGTAAATACAGCTTTTCATTTGCTTCCAGACTGGGCTAGCCTGGTTATTGTCGGTGGGGGGGGAATTTCAGCTCACACCGACACACAGTGAAATCTCCTTTATTCCTCATCAACACCCCTGACAGTGCATTTCAAAGCAAAGTTACAAGATTTCGCCCAACTGCCACATCTATAGGCCAAAACAAAAATAAATTCAAAAAACATTTAGAATTAACAGGCACAAACAAAATCTCAAATTACTTAATCGTTCAACCATTCATTGGTATCCCTCTTATGCTTAGAAATTCTTCTTCAGTGGAAGCTCATATTGCAGCTGAGAAGCTCTTTCCAAGCTGTGGGAGCATGGCCAAAGGCTAAAGATGAAATCACCTCTTGATAGACCAAAACAAATGACAGATTCTGTTTTGTTTTTAAGGGCAGAAGATTCTGTTTTCTAAGGTTTCTGCTCCAACCTCTATCTAGAGGAACCTGTGGACCTTCCCACCAGTGTCACTGGGGTTGATGGGAACCCACAGAAAGCATGGCATATAAAAATTAATTCTTAATGCTACCAATTTTTAACCCTTTCTAATGCTCAAGAAAAGCTTCCAAGTGTGTGCCAGCCTCTCCAGAAACATCAGCAAAGGAAGAAATCTCCTGTTGCCACAAAGCAGAAATCATCCGTCTGGGTCAGAGCAGGAGCAGAACTAACAGCAGGGAAGAAAACAAAGCTGGGCGCTTCCGCAGCCGCTGTTCTGTGTGTTCCCAGCTCCTGCACGGGTCACAAAGCAAAAATGAAGATGTTTTGCACAGACAGGTGCAGGCACTGCTGTGATTAATCAAGCCATAATTAGGGACCTGTCGGCAGGCACTAAATATATGTTCTGGGGCTTCAACCCTCTTAGAAATCTGTGGATGGAAAACTTGCCAGGCAGGAAATTTATAAAACCAGGGAGTCTTTGGATGATAAATGTGTCCAAGAAAGGAAACTTTCACCAGGCTATGATAATGACAAGTCTCCCTATTGCTTCACATCTATAATTTCTTTTTCTTTCTATTTCTCTTGGTTTATCCAAGTAGTTCAATACCATTTGACTGCACAGTTTAACAAATAAATCCTAACTCTTTCCAGTAAAACAGGCACAATGTCTGCATCTACAGAGGATCAGTGGTTTTATTGTTTTACATTGAGCCATGTGCCTTCAACAGCCTGTGAAAGATCGGGGGGTTAATGGTTTTATACTAAAAGAGGAAATTTAAACTAGATAAAAGGAAGCAATTTTTTACACTGATGGTGGTGAAACACTGGCCTATAATTGCCCAGAGAGGTGGTAGATGCCCCATCCCTGGAAACATTCAAGGACAGATTGTTTGGGGCTCTGAGTAACCTGATCTAGTTGGAAGATGTCCCTGCTCACTGCAGGGGGGTTGGATTAAATGACTTTTAAAGGTCCCTTCCCACTCAAACCATTCTATGAATCTATAATCAGCATGTTGAAATACACTGAGAACAAAATGGATCGCCTCTTCCACTGCCCTCACCTTACATATCCATTTGCACCTAGGAAAAGGTAAAACATCTCCAGTTGACAGTAAGCACAGGGTAGGGGTTCCGTGGCATTTTATAACCTACACCTGAATTAGTGCAAAGTCAAGGCTTGAGATATTGCACTTATTTCTATGCAAATATAAGAGACACCACCCCCCCACCCCCCCCTCACAGAGCACTACATCAGCCCGGGGCTGAGTAGGAATGCCCTGATGCAGAACCTTGTGTTTGGTGGCCAGAAGGCAGGGAAAGGCAAGTAAATCTTGGTCAGACTGGAGAGGTAACAGGTCCAGGGGAGCCCACAAAATGAAACAAGGTTATCTGAGGAGTCTGTGCCAGCTAATGCTGCCCTGTTCTGGGTAGAGGAGCTGTGGGGCTGGTTTACAGCCATCCCTCTGACAGATTTTAAGTCTGGACATAGAGCTTATTGTAGGATCACAGAATCATAGAATCATAGAATGGTCTGAGTTGGAAGGCACCTCCAAAGGTGACCCAGTCCAACCCCCTCTGCAGTAAGAAGGGGCATCCTCAACTAGATCTTGTCCCCTCTCTGCCCTATACAACACATTTCCATCTCTATCTGAACTAGTTCCTTTACATGAAAAGCCATTTCTTTTGGACTGCTTTGAGATACATCCACATCTGTTACAGCAGCTCACAGATGAACTCAGTAGCATGAAGGTGCGTGATGAGGAAAGTAAATGCTTAACAAAATGTCCACCTATCCAGCTTCTCAGCAGGGCTTTGCAGCTAGTGCTGACTTAAACAGCATTTTATTTCAGCTGGATATTGGTTAAAGTTTTTTGAGGAAGGCGAAGTGTTAGGTATTTGATTGAGCTCAGTGTTATTAAATGCGTGGGGAAGTCATCTAATGTCTGTTTAATTGTAGCTGCCTTTGGTGAGTAATATTGATGATTAATCTATTGACCAAAGGGGACAAGCTGAGAAGGGGAATAAGGCTGGATCGATGTGCAGGAGAGGACGTGAAGTAAGATGGACTCTGAATCGATGGTGTTGCTACTTGCTCAGTTAGGCTGGAGATTGGGATGTGCCCTCTGCATGAGCTCAGGAGCAATGCAAAGAGGTTGCCTCACAACAAAGACATTTCTCTGCTTTTTATTTATATTGATTTCCCAGTGAAGTGTGTTTTGGCATTAGGGATTCCTGCAGAGCTGGGAAGAAAGATCAGTTTCTTTCCTCAGAGGGTCAAGAAATCCTGAGTGATGGATCTTCTTAGACAAAGAGACAGCAGCAGAGGTTTGCTTTTACAGTGCCTACTAGAGAGGAAGAACTGCAAGTGTGTCATTTAAAGGGAAGAAAATAGAAAACTGAAACTGAAAGGCTGTGATTAAGAGGGAGAAATATGTTTTAAAAACAAAAACCAAAAAAAAAGAGAGAAAGAGATTGGCGAGGTCAGAGCTGTTAAAAGGAGCATTATCCGATAAAGAGAACCTGGGGGTTGTTCCTATTTAGGGCTTCTGTAGTTAAGAGAGGTGCTTTCGGTAGACACCGAAGCATCCCAGGCATACAGGCTTGCTTCACACCCCACGCCCAGCTGAGCAGTGAACCGAGGAGCAGAGCTGGAAGACGTGCTGTCCTCTGCTGGAAGGAGTTCCCATGGCTCAGCTGTGTCCCAGCCCTGAGCTGACGTCTGAAAAGCAAAGTCCTGTAACTAGGGTCTTCCAACTCAGTGCCAAAGCAGGAGGGAAGAGTGCTCCTCTGGGCAGCACTGCAGTTCTGAACCCCTCTGTATGTGCTGGCTCAGAAAGATGCGAAGCAGTACGTGGCTATGAAGCTTTTTCAAGACTTTTCCCTCTTTCTTATTGATGAGGAAATTGGATTACACACAGAATAAACTGTGGCAAACAGTTACACACAGAATAAACTGTGGCAAAACTAAGACTAGCCCAGGCATTCAAGCTCCTAGACAGCATCCAAACAGCCAGACACCACCAATCCTTGCAGCACCAGGTTGGAAAGAGCCTCAGTGCTACTGATAAATCACTCAGATATTATTAGAAATTAAGACTCTCTTAACACTGAACTCTGCCTTGCTGTTTCCCTGTACTTACTGTAAGCCTTGGCTGGTTTAAATGTGTGTTACACTGCAGGTACAACAGGCTTGTGAGGAAATGTGCTGTGAGGAAATATGCTTCCCAGAGAAGCTCATAAGAATAAGCAAAAAGGGCTTGGGACTCTTCCCAGATTTTATTTCCAGGTGATATTCAAAGTCTGTCTACTCCTGAGGGCTCGCATGTGACTGAAATCTTGGAGTTTGTGTGTTCATGGCCCATCAGTACTACATGGACTATTTCCCCACATCAGTACATGGTAACAGACAATAAACTTCACCCCTCAAGCTGCTCCCAAGTGTCATAACACAGCCACCTATCTTACAAACTAGAACAAATGAATATGTATATTTTTCTCTCTCTTTTTTTTTTAATCTCCCATCTGCATGGAACATATGCCATGTGCAGTGATTCCAAAAGATCAGAACAGGGTCTATAGTCCACATGCTAAAATTTGTAATAAAATATGCATGATAAAACTTTGCAGAGGAAATCACGTTTCAGACCAGGAGGGAAAAAAAAAATAAAAAAAGCCCTCCTTTTTAATGAGGGTTTAATTAATGTCAGATGGGCTCAGTTGGTAACATTCTTGCCTCTGGTGTAAAAGGTCATGGTTTTGAGCCCTACATTAGGCTCTGGGCTCATAACCAATGCTGACACTGCAATGTACTTCTGGTACACTGTTAGAGGTTCTGACCTTCAAATGAGGTGTTTAAACTAAGATTCCTCCTGCTAGTCTCTGGTGGTTCTTCCAGCTGGAAGCTAAAGATGTCCTGGCACTCTCTAAGCAGCACAGGGAATACCCCTTGCATCCTAACTTACCCTTGCTGAATAAAGTAGGTTCTAATACTGAAAGCAGCAGCTCTCAACCATTACTGACAGTTGACAATACACCCTTAGTGAGACTGCTCTGTTTATTTATGTGCTCACACCACTTACCACACAGGAAATGCTCACTGCTTTGTCATACAAAGGCAAAGGGCTCCTTCTGACTGCTTGAAGAGGAGAAATATTGGGGAGATACTAAAATGCTATTTTAAAAGGCTGATTTCCAAAATGAGAATGTCCTATGTGTTTCCTATGAAGCACGGTACCATGTAGAGTAGGCTAATATTTTAGGGAAGGAGAGACAGAGAAGTGTGATGTGTATGAGGCAGGTAGCAGCTGTTTTGTGACTTTTTGCAAACTGTAAGTTGCATTAAAATCAAGTTTTGAGACTTCTTGCCAACTACAAGCAGCAATAGGGTTAAAAAAATCTCAGGAAAATTATTCATAAAATAGCTGTCAGAGTGGTATCCATCGATGTGATCCTGCTAATCAGCTGAGTCATCACAAAAGACATCATATGAACCCATCTGGAAATTAAGGTCTTTATGATCTGTCCATTCAGACCATCACACATGATTTAGAACTAAATACCAGAACTGCTCCATTTCTAGCCTTGCCAATCCTCCTAGCCCCTGCCCTCCACCCTTCCTGCCACATTATTTTAGATTCCAGCTTCAAGGTAACTCTCTTACCTAAAGTAGAATTAAATTTGGACCTTAATAGAGAAGGCACAAACATAGTTCTTAAAAAGAAGTCTCTATGCAAAGTATTAAACTAACATGAGAGAAAAAGCAACAGCAAAGGCCAGAACTTCATCTTGGTGTTTCCCAAGATTGCCCCTCTGAGAATGTCTCCTACACCCACTTAAAAATCATAGAGTCATAGAATGGTTTGGGTTGGAAGAAACCTCCAAAGGTCATCTAGTCCAACCCCTCTGCAGTCAGCACGGACATCCTCCATTAGAAAAGGTTGCCCAGAGCCTTGTCAAGCCTGACATTGAATATCTCCAGGGATGGGGCCTCAACCACATTCCTGGGCAACCTGTTGCAGCATCCCACCACCTTCATGGAGCAGAACTTGGTCCTAACATCCAATCTAAATCTCCTCTGCTCTAATTTCACACCATTACCCCTTGTCCTATCACTGCAGGCCTTTGCAAACTGTCCCCCTGCAGCCTTCTAGGTGGTCCCCTTCAGGTACTGGAAGGCTGCTCTTAAGTCTGTCCAGAGCCTTCTCTTCTCCAGGCTGAACAACCCCAACTCCCTCAGCCTGTCCTCGCAGAAGAGGTGCTCCAGCTCCCTGATGATCCTCGTGGCCTCCTCTGGACCCACTCCATCAGGTCCGTGTCCTTCTTGTGTTGAGGGCTCCAGAACTGGACACAGTACTCCAGGTGAGGTTTCACCAGAACAGAGGGACAGAATCACCTCTCTGGATTTGCTGGCCACACTTCTTTTGATGCAGCCCAGGCTGCCATTGACCTTCTGGGCTGCAAGCTCACACTGTTGGCTCATATCCAGCTTCTCATCCACCAGAACTCCCAAGTCCTTTCCCACAGGGCTGCTTTCTATCACCTCATCCCCCAGCTTGTACTGCTAATGAGGATTGTTCTGAACCAGGTGCAGGACCCTGCACTTGCTCTTACTGAACTTCACAAGGGTAGATATCTCAGCTACTGAACATTCAAAACTAACAGCAGCTTCCTAACATGAACCTTACCATTAGCACCTCTGAAGTACCCCAAAAGGTGGTGTGTTGTAGGACAAATAATCCTGGCAGAATACCTTTCAGCAACATCAAACTTTTTCAATTTACTCTGGCTTGACCTGGGAGGAAAACAAAATGGATTACAAAATAAGCTCTTGTACTCTGTGCCTTCCATAAAACACCTTGTTGAGAATAACCCAATGTAGTGCAGCAAGCCAAAGCCTTGATTATCGAGAATCATGTTTATGGCTAGGTAAATAAAATACAATCAATTCACTTACAGAAATTTAATTGGATTTATTTGTAAGACATCCTATCTGCTCTCTTTTGTTCTCTGCTGGGCCTTCTGCCACTTGAGCAGAGAAAAATTGAAACGATGCCATCTACCTTTATGAAATTACATCTAAGATATTTACAGAGACTCACTTCGTGAAGATGGACTTTTTTATTCTTCAGTAAATCATTTCTGGTCTTCAGGTAACAATTTTAATGTTAGAAAGGCCTGAAAATGAATTCATGGCTCTGAAAATCAGAGCAACTTGAAAAGAACATATGTTTTTAAAAGAAGAAGGTAAGGTACAGCCCTACGGAGCCCAACCGAGCTCCCCGCCAGCCTCCCATGGGAGTCACAATGCTGTTGTATAGCTGCAGTATTCAAGTGATAGATTCCAACTCCTTCCCTGGCTGATAGCATCTGTATAATTCTAGGTATAGCTGGGCTTCCCTTGGTGCAGGAAAAACATTGTTTCCAGTTATATTTGCTGTGATCATATATGTAGTGTGACGCTGAAACAGCTGCTGAAAAGGTAAAGGATCAAGCACGGAGCTGGACTGCTTGAACAAGGAACTTAAATGTCCAATTACACAAGAAAAATGAATCCTTGACTGTTTAAGCTAAACTGGTTGAGTGCAGATGGCATTATTGCTGCTAGGGAGGAAACTAAAAAGCAGGTTGTTAAAGCCACACAGTGGCCCTGTGAGCACAGCAGGCAAGGAACAGCATGGGCAGGATTTTGGCCCCTGTTGATGAAAACACTGACTGGGCAGCTAGCACAGACACCTGGTGTGGGATTCTCTGATTCTGACTCTGTGATAAGAAGTTGCAGCTAAACAAGGGGAGGAACTTTTTTAATTTAAGGGTGATGGAGCACCGGAATAGGCTGCCCAGAGAGGTGGTGGATTCTCCATCTCTGGAGACATTCAAAACCCACCTGGATGTGTTCCTGTGTGACCTTCTCTAGACAAACCTGCCTTGGCAGGAGTTTGGACTTGATGATGTCCAGTGGTCCCTTCCAACTCTTACCATTCTGTGACCAAAGTCACAATGAACTGGGGCAACTTGTAGTTAATTTCTCTCACCTACTACATGCAGTCTAACTTCAGCAGGGCACCAAGTTAAAATGTATTGCCTAGGCTCTCACTGCACTCAGTGAAGAGTGGATAGGTTCCCTCCAAAACACTTCACAGTCTTAAAATGGATGGGATGAATCATTCTGCAGAGCTGTCTATCTCCACCACTGACTCTAGAGGGAATTCAAACAGGTGAATGAAGACCTTAATGAAGTCTGAACACAGCACATGTCCTTGGTCCCATGGTAAAGAGATGCTTTTGAAGATCAGGCAGGAAATCATCAGTAGAAAATGTTGCCCTCTCCTTGCACTCTTTGCTGCATAATGAATTCAATGTAAAAATTAAAATGAAATATGGGAAACTATAGAAGCTTTAGATTTGGACAAGTGCTGCTTTCAACAGTAACTCTTGGACTAAAGCTGATGGGATCACTGGGGGCTCACAGATCTACTTTAATCCTTACAATGAAGTAACTTTTAAGCAATGTCACATCCTGCTAAACTCCAGCCAGGGCTTCCAAAGGATTTTTAGACATCGTAGCTATAGCAACAGGAACCCAAACAACTCTGTTCCCTACATGACATGACTTTGTTGGGTGTTTTTTTCAGTTGGAATTCAACTGTGATCAAATGTACAGGTGACAGCTCTGCTGAGGAGGTATAACACACACACCACAGGACCTAATCAAGCTGCAAAGTAACCTGAAGAGATTAGAGCAGTGGGAGCTGTAGGCAATACAGATGAATTCAGGAGCAGTGCCAGCCCCACATCACACAGCGAAGAAATCAATTGCACTGTCACAAAATGAAGATTAGAAATAGGAGTTTCTTCCTCCATCAAAGTGAGTAACATTAATCCTTTTGATTGTGTTCTTTTATTGAAATGTGCTCAGGCTTTTAATGCAGGTAGATACCACACTTGGTACATAGAACTTATGGAAGTGTAAAGTAATGGTTCTTTGGTGAAAATGTATAAATGGTTCAAGAATCTTCACTTTGGTGACTTTTTCTGAAGGCCACCATCCTTGCCCTGCTGTCATGGCTCACTGGCACTACTTCCAGTAATGAACAAGGCAGCCTCTTGTGTTCATCTCTTGGGAGAAGGTATTTATACCAGTATTGGTTGAACAGACTGAAGGGCAGGCAGACTGAGAGCTGGCTGCAGAAGCAAGACTGCTTTCAGAGTATGGCTCACAGGCATGGCAGTGAAATCTCCTTTATTCCTCCTCATCACACCTGACAGTGCATTTTAAAGCAAAGTTACAAGATTTAGCCCTTGATTGCCACATCTACAGGCCAAAAAATATATTCAAAAAACATTTAGAATTAACAAAGCCACAAACAAAATCTTCAGTTACTTAATCATTCAACCATTCATTGGTATCCCTCTAACAAGCCTACAGCATCTTATGTTTAGAAATTCTTCTTCAATGGAAGATGATATTGCAGCTGAGAAGCTCTTCCCAGGCTGTGGGAGCATGGCCAAAGGCTGAAGATGGAATCACCTCTAGATAGAACATGGGGCAAACAAATGACAGATACTGTTCCTTTTTTAAGGGCAGTAGATTCTGGTTTTTAAGGTTTCTGCTCCAAGGTCTTTGTTTAGAATTGAGTGGCCACACACTCAAACATCCAGGCCTGACCAGAAGTCTGTAAAACTGATTTAATTGTTTGCCCACAGATGTGAAGAAAAGTCAGACCTTGTGAACAGGAGAAAATGCAAAGGCGGCAATCTCTCCAGAGGGTAGGAGAAGCACTGCAGAAAAGTCTTCTTGTAACAGCAACATTTGTGGAGATGGATTCCCAGCCCCAGGAGAACTATTTTAGCCACTTCCCAAGAGAAGAGAAGGCATCTTCTCCCCCTGTGTGCCGAACAGAAGCCTTTGGGAGAATGCCTGTGCTAGAGATGGGAAGATGACTCATGCTAGCAGCGGGAGTGTGCTAGCAGAGAGAAAGGCTGCAGTGGAAGAGCTTTGGTAGAATGACAGCACTCCTGTGACCAGCTATCAACCTCACCTTTCAAAATAAGGAGAGGAGACATTTCTTGGTATTCAGCTACAGTGTGAGGCAACAGCAGACACAGGATCATTTCACAAAGTCCCCACATCCCTTTTGCATGTTCTCATAATGCAGGGAGACCATATCCACCAAGGTCCAGGATTAAGACTGAAATTATACTAATCAGACCCATCAAAATTGCTTTTTTTGGGTTTAATTTAGGACTGCCTTTTCAAGAACAATCACTTTATTTATGTTTCAGTTCAAAAAACATGTAAATAATTTGCATAACCTGACAACTGTTTGCAACTCATTTTTCCTTTTTTCTCTTCAGGGGAAACCTGAGAATTCAATAATTCATCTGGTTCTTGCTTTCAGAACAACAGTTCCCAGGCAGTAAAAAAAAATCCCATCACTGAGGAACATTAATCTGAAGCCTGGTACCAGAGCAGGGACATGCAAATTTCAAAAGACTGAGTCAAATTCTCATTATTATTAAGCCCTTTTTAAGAAATCTGCATCCAAGGGCTGCAAGCAGGGTGGCTGAAATAGTACAGAACATCCTGGAATTCTTCTAGTCCATCCCAAGTTACAGATAAAGATATGCCACTGAATAATACCCTACTGACCAGCTCTCAAGGCATTCAATTAGATAGCTTCAGGATAATGTCTCAATATAGATTCCACAATACAATGGCATGAACCCACTCGTTAAGTACCAGCACTACCCAACCTGACTCTAATGCAGCAAATAAGACCAAATTGGTCATAATTGCAACATAAAACTCCTGTTAAGTTGTGGTTAATTTAGTCTTCATTCATATTTGTAGCTAATGAAATTAACTTGCAGTGATGAATAATTCCTCAAAGGCTCACCCCAGTGAAGAAGAGAAGAGGCGTGGCCCATGTCCCTGGTACTTCAGTTGTCCTGGAGATGAGTTTTAATTTGCCATAAATACTTTCTGCTGCATCCTTTACTGCTGCATTATTCATTTCCTTGCAAAATGGAGGCAAGTAATCTCGTATGGGAAAAGAGAGTGGCTGGATATTAGCCAGGCCTTTTTTTTCACCTTTTCCAATCAGCCTTTTTTGGAGAGCAGGAAAGGCTGCTGTTACTGGGGGAAACTGGCAAGATTTCCAAGAAGTCTGTAGGAAATATTTTTCCTCTGCTGAGAAATACTTCAAGATTTTTTGGGTTTGCCAATCCAGATTAAAAGAGAAAGTCAAAATGTGAATGATATAAAAAAATAAATTCCCTTTCAGCCCCACGAAACATTTCATTTAGACTTCAAATATTCTTTAAATTACTCCAATAAAACTTTCAAAAGGAGTCAGTGTTTCACACTAAAAAACCCAAAACCCTATTCATTATCCATAATCTTCTATGTTAACAGCTTTGAGCTTCTCCTCTAAACTTTGCCATAAAACCAATCTTGCTGTAATAAACTGCCACGACAAAAGCTTCCAGCACATGAAATTTGTGGAAAACCAAACAAAAAAACAAACAAACATACAAACCAAAACAGAAGCCTTTAGGGTGATTTGTTAATGCCAATTGTATCTTAAAAGTGCCCCCAAACCCAACAACAATTTGAACCTCTCTCTGTTCTTCCTCAAATAATTTAACACTTTAATCTTTAGGCAGCTCATAGCACAACAGTCCCCGTGGGCAAGAGACTGATGCACTTTCTCCAGGAGAAAGTTCTTGACTTAATATTAATTTATCTTGACAAAAAGCACTTTAGACCTAGCTCAAAGCACACTGAAGTTATTTAGAGAGATTTTTTTCCCTATCTGATTATTTGGATCTAAATGGACTTCTTGAAAAAAATTTAAATTAAAATTTTAAAAAAAGAAAAAAGAAATAAAGAGAAAAATGAAAAAAAAAAAGAAAAATAAAAGGGAAAAAGAAAAAAAAGAAAAAAAGAAAAGCCACCTACTATTTCCTAACAAACAAGGATCCTTGGTCACGGGGCTCAAAAAACTCTAATTAGAGTTTAGACCTTCCAGCGTGTGCTGGGGCACACCCATCCTGGATGGGGCTGAGAAGAACCCAGCCCCAGGTGGACAAAAGAAATTTAATCTGGGGAGGGCTTGGCCCCTCCCCTGCTGGGAGAAGGTGGTCCCCTGACTCAGAGGTGGTCTATTCCACTTCCCCTTCCTGTCCAGCAAGCCTATAAAAAGGGCGGATATCTTGCTGCTCTTTCCTTTTTCCTGCCTTGTCTGCTCGAGAGGACTTCCTGTTGCTGTCGCTGTCGCTGTCTCCTGCAGCGGACCATGTGGCTGGGGCCCTTTCTCTCTCTCAACTGAATCCACCGACATCCAGGGGAACACAAGGCCATCCAGGCTTGGTTTTGTATATTTTTTCCCACTTACCCTCATCCCTCACCTCTGTGAACCCCTCCCTGTTACTGATATATATATATGTAAAAAAAATTTTTTTCCTTTCCCTTTTGTGAAAAAAATTTACTCCTCCTACTTCCAAACCGACTTCAGAATATTTCTTTCACAAATTGTTTTTTTTCCTTTTCCTTTCCCCTACCCCTTTTTTTTCTTTTTTTCCTTTCTTCTCTCTCTCCACCCTGCCAAGAAAAAAGGGAGAGGGGGCAGGGAGAGGAATTTATATCTATTATCATTTGAGCTCATAAACTCAGAGCTCAAACTACCACAATATTTCTTTAAAATCTATGCTGGTTTGAGGCCAGCCAGAACATCTCTTGCCCCGAAAGGGACAAAAGAATGACACACGCAAACGGATTGGAGAGTGATGGAAAGTTAAATGGAAAAGCAATTGGTGAAACTACAGAAAAACTACACAGCATAGTGGCAAAGAACATCCTAAAGCATACAGAGTCCCTTACATAGTACCCAGAGGTTTCCCAATCCTTCCCTCCTCCCACCTGAGGGTCTACTCAATCCCTCAGGGCTCTTTCTTCCCCCTCCCACTGCTAGGCAAGTCTCAGGCTGGCCAGGTCTGAGACTGCCCCCCCCTCCATTCTCCTCCTGGCAACCAGCACCAGAACAAGAGGACACAGTCTCAAGCTGCACCAGGGGAGGTTTAGGCTGGAGGTGAGGAGAAAGTTCTTCACAGAGAGAGTGGTTGGCCATTGGAATGTGCTGCCCAGGGAGGTGGTGGAGTCACCATCCCTGGAGGTGTTCAAGAGGGGATTGGACGTGGCACTTGGTGCCATGGTTTAGATAGGCATGAGGTGTAGGGTGACAGGTTGGACTCGATGATCCTTGAGGTCTCTTCCAACCTTCTTGATTCTTGATTAGGCCTAGTCAGGCCTAAGAGGCCTGAGATACTCCCCTGGCATTACCCGATAAGAGAGGACATCTCCCATGGGAGCAGAGAGGGAAGAAAGAGGAAGAGAATGACTCTGCAGATGGCTTTATAGGGCGCAGGATTTATGTGTAGAAATACGTCGTTTCCTGTGTCCACCCCTGTGGGTGGGCACCCAGGACACCAGAGGTGTATCTCATGCAGCAGTGGCAGGGGGCACCCAGCCCAAACTGCCACATTCCACCCCTTATTTCATACCCATAATTCCTGCACCCAAAACATATCATCAGATCAGAGACAGTTCTTAGATGACATGTCTGGCAAAGTCTAGGTCCTCATCTGGGCGTCCTTCTGAAGAGTCTCTCCCTCAGGCTCAGGTAACAGTTCCAGTTCATTCCAGCTCTTCTCCCTCATCCTGTGGAACCTCCCAGCACCGCAGAGTTCATTCTTCTGCATGGTGAACTCTTCATGGATCCGATGGACATCCTGGCCACCTGGAAACATCCTCACAACTTCTCAATCAAACATCAATCTCCATCTGCTCAAGCGGCATGTCTCCACCCCTTGGGGCAATCGAGTCAGAACAATCAGGCTCCTCGACTCAACTCCTTCCACCCCTTGCAGGCAACAACACGCTGAGACTTTCCAAAGCTGCACGGACCTTTCCCAAGCCCAGTGCTGACCGCTTCCAGCCGTGGCCTGAAGCTAATACGGATGCACACCACGCACAGGCACACCGCTCCCCCTGAGCGCACGCATGCCGAGGCATGGAGGCAGCTGGCTACACAGCCCTCCCCCGGCATTACCCGATAAGAGAGGACATCTCCCATGGGAGCAGAGAGGGAAGAAAGAGGAAGAGAATGACTCTGCAGATGGCTTTATAGGGCGTAGGATTTATGGGTAGAAATACGCCGTTTCCTGTGTCCACCCCTATTGGGCAGGCACCCAGGACACCAGAGGTGTATCTCATTCAGCAGTGGCAGGGGGCACCCAGCCCAAACTGCCACACAGAGCACTCTCCAACCTCTTGGTTTTTCTCCTGTCCTGCTCAGATCCTTCTCCTTGCTTTACTCTGACAAATATCTGTAAGAAGCCCTTGCCTACCCTTCTCAGTGTATCACAGAGTCCATCCTTGTAGCTGCTCTGCAGATTTGCACATCTCAGCCACACTGCCTTTGGAGGCAGGTCAGAAATAAACAGATACTAACAACAACAACAACAAAAGATGGAGTCCAGGAACCTACTGAAATTTGTTCCTTTTGAGCTAAGGGCACAGGTCCCCTGTATGATCTTTCGCAGAACAACTGACAAGAACAAAGCTCACAATTATTAACCTTTCCACTTGTTCCCATAGTTTATTGTGACAAGACAATGCAATAAGCTTGAAGGTAATCAAAAAGCAATTTTGTAGTAGTGAGCTTAAAATGACAAACCTTTCCTTTTCTAAATAAATCACCATTATTCCCACATGGTCCACGCTTGACAAGTTTGTTTCCTTAGTAACAGAGTACTTAAACAGGGTTTGTGTGCTAAGATTATACCTTTAGCCACACAAGTGAAAGAGGAGACAAGAAGTGGTCCTCCCACTGAAGTCTGTGATTTAAATATTTAGCAGCTGGGTAATGACAGAAGCTGTAGATGTGCAGAAGCTCAGCTCTGCCTGTTCCCTCCGTGCCTATTGTGTGCTCAGTGGAGTCGGTGGACTCTGAGGGGTTTTCAGACTATGGTGCCTAAGCTGAATTTAACACTCCCTGATGTTTGTTCAATAGCTCACCTAACGCTGGGGTCAGCTGTCTTATAAATTATTGAGCAGATTAACAGAGTTAGGACTACAATATAAATAAAGGGTGTGGACCAGACAAAGGAGACACACAGCGTGTCTGGCTCAAAGACAAAAGAGTGACCAGAGAGAAGAAAAGATTAATAAGCTATGGATACATGAAGAGCTTCCTGTTTTGTTTCATCAGTAATTAAATGAATGATTGCTTTGGAATAGTAACTGTGTTTGACTGGATACACAAAACCTGATGTGGTGTGGAGCTGGGCTCAGTCCACTGGCAGAGAAAATCTTTCTGCCCGTTCCATTTGTCGATGCCTAATAAATTCCTAGTTCTCTTCCATCAAAAGT
Organism: Indicator indicator; assembly: GCF_027791375.1. Classification (NCBI taxonomy): domain Eukaryota; kingdom Metazoa; phylum Chordata; class Aves; order Piciformes; family Indicatoridae; genus Indicator; species Indicator indicator. The sequence continues at coordinate 21,575 of NW_026539186.1, forward strand.
AGACAAGTCAAGTAAACACTGGCTGGGCAGGCCTCTGAGAAATTTAACTTGCTCTGTAATTAAACAAGGACAGCTCTTCCAGCAACAAGTGAAGTCGGTGCAAAGCAGATTAAGTCTTTCAGCCATGTTTTTAATATATTTCTCCCCTTGTCAGGTGATGGGTTTCAAATTCTCCTTGATGAGCAAATGTCCTGAAAGGCTCTGCATGGCCAGCACACTGATAACTCTAAACCAGATACTACACAGCCCATCATTTTTACAGTCCTAGACTCAGCTGCCAGCCACTGATACATAAAAACACCACTGAGCCAATGTCTATAAAAACTCCCTGTGCACCCAAAATACACTTCCCTTCTGGCCTGACCATTTCAGCAGCCGTCCCAAAGAACCAAATCACAGTATGTTGTCAAGTGCCAAGCAACTTAATGTGTTGGAAGACAAAGAAAAGGGCATTTTTCTGCTTCCTGTGTCAACATCCACACTCGAAAGGTAGTGTTGCTTGCTAACTGTCAGTGGCAGAGGCCAAGATCATTTCTGCAGAGAAACTCTCTGAATGAGTTTAAGCCCATGTTCAAAACTTAATTTTGAATAAAGCTGGTGAGACTGCAGTGATGATGAATTAGATCTGTTGCTTACAAGTAACTTTTTTCAGCATACAGACACTAAACTGAGTGGCAGTGTTGATCTGCTCAAGGGTAGGAAGGCTCTGCAGAGAGATCTGGACAGGTTCAGTCAATGGGCTGAGGTCAATGGGATGAGGTATAATAAGGCCAAGTGCTGGGTCCTGCACTTTGGTCACAACAACCCCAAGCAACACTCTAGGCTTGGGACAGAGTGGCTGGAAAGCAGCCTGCTGGAAAAGGATCCGGGGGTGCTGGTGGGCAGCTGGGTGAACATGAGCCAGCAGTGTGCCCAGGTGGCCAAGAAGGCAAACTGACCTGGATCAAACCCACTGTGTCCAGCAGGAGCAGGGCAGTGATGGTGCCCCTGTGCTTGACCCTGGTGAGGCCACAGCTTGAATACTGGGTTCAGTTCTGGGCACTACAGGATAGGAAAGACGTTGAGGTGCTGGAACATGTCCAAAGAAGAGCAACGAGGCTGATGAGGGGTTTGGAGGGCACCATATGAGGAGCACTTGAGGGAGTTGGGGTTCTTTAGTCTGGAGAAAGCTGAGGGGAGGTCTTCTTGCCCTCTACAATTACATGAAAGGAGGTTGGAGTGAGGCTAGTGTTGGTCTCTTCTCCCAAGTAACCATTGACAGGACAAGAGGAAATGGGCTGAGGTTGTGCCAGGGGAGGTTTAGATTGGACATTAAGAAAAATGTTTTCACTGAGAGATTGGTGAGGAGCTGGAACAGGCTGCCCAGGGAGTGGTGGAGTCACCATGCCTGGAGGTGTTCAAGAAGCTGTGCATGTGGTGCTTCAGGACATGGTTTAGCGGTCATAGTGGTTGGGTTATGGTTGGACTTGATGATCTTAAAAGTCTTTTCCAGCCTTAGTGATTCTATAATAGAAAGGGATGTTAAATGTTAATGAATGTTAAAGGTGTGGTTTATAAAAAGGCTCTATATATTCTAGCAGAGATGGCTTATTTGAAATTCCAATCAAAAGCAGCAGACTCCAACATTCATTATGACTGGAAGTATTATGCATCAGCACTTCTAAATTACCAGGATTAACAGGATTCACCCTTTTCCTTAACACTTCCCAGCATCCATACAGCTTGCTCACAGGACTGAACAAGCTCCTCAGGATTACCAAACATGCTGCTACCACCAGTACTGCAAAATGCTGCTGGCCAGGGGAGGACAAGATGTTGAAGGTCACTTGATAGTTTGTTGTCATGAATGAGGGGATGAATACTGACAGTTAAGTTACTTTTGAGGAGAGATTTCTTCCCTTCATCAAAGTCATCTGAAGTGTAGAGGCAGGAAGGATTTCTGCAGTTCATTTTTGGTCCATCAGGAGTTTTCCCAGAGTGGCCCAGAAAACAAAGCTCACATGCTGAAAGAAGAGAGCTGCAGATGAAAAGTAAAGAGCTGCTGGCTTCATCAGTTACTTAGAATTACAAAGAACAGTGGAGACAAACCATTTTACTTTCTTATTTGCCTTCAAATAGTGACCACAATAACTGTAAGATCACTGTAAGATCTCAGTAGCCTAGTCCCACAATCACAAAGCTCTTTTCTTGTATCTCCTACCTCTTGAACCCACTCTCCCCCTTGCATATTCCAGTGTAAGCAACATTCAGTATTGAAATGTAGGAGGAAAATCAATACAGAGTTTAGCTGGTAAACCAATTTACCTCTGTGCATGGGAAATAATGAGCCCTGCTCCTTTAGCTGGGGAATCAGGCTGTCTGATTTTAAATGTACTGGAATCTAAAACTTGCTAAATCTAAATTACTGCCTTAATAATGTATTTGCCCAAACATTCTTGGATGAAATATCAATTTGGAAGAGGCGCCAGATTAGATTCATCAGGAAACATGTTGCAGAGTAATTTAGAAAATATTAAAATGTCAGCTTCTCTCCAATCCTCCCTCTGAAATGCAAGAGAGGATATTGTTCAGCTCAATAATTCTATAATGCTGGGTTGTTTTTTGGTTTTTTTTTTCCTTCCCCCACATTATGTTCCCTTCTTAATTGTTTCCTGCTACAGGAGAGGAGCAAAATGATCCATTATTAAATGTTTTTGCTGAGTGGTTTGGGAAGGTGAAAGTTGTACTTGGGAGGAAAGTTTCACTCCTGATCAGAGAGAGTAAAGACAAAGCACTCAGCAAAAACATTCAATAATGGATCATTTTGCTCAGTTCTGTTGTGCACACTCAATGAGAACTGAGGAAAATGAAAAACAGTTGCATAACTTTTAAGGAATCCCATTTTGATCTTCCATCTGGGCCAACCCAATGTGTCTCAGGTCTTTCCGTAAGAAAGCAGCATTCTGCATTACAGGACTGAAGTGGGTAGACACAAGTTCTTTACCATGAGGGTGGTGGAACACTGCAACAGGTTGCCCAGGGAGGTAGTTGAGCCTCCATCCCTAGAGGTATTCAAGGTGAGGCTTGACAGGTCTCTGGGCAACCTGATCTAGTTGAGAATGCTCCTGTTTACTGCAGGAGGGTTGGACTAGATGACCCTTGGAGGTCCCCTCCCACCCAGACCATTCTATGATTCTACGATTTGCCAAAAAAGCTTTCCTGTTTGCATCAAATACCAGAACTGCAGTGCAGATTTATGCATTCCCTACTGACAATTCGCATTAGCAATAATCAGATGAAAAAGCAGGAGCCTGCAAGAACAACATTTCCTTCTGCACTTAAGAAATCAAGTATGCGAAGGTATTTTTTTATCCCATCTATGATAGTCAAAGGTACCTGGAGACTACATATTTAACCTCTGGTTTAGAATGCTTTTTCATTAACAGTTCATCAGTTGACTTGGTTTACTTATTTACAATATTTTAGGGAACAGAATCAAATGAACAAGGACTCCAGGTTGCCATTTCTGACTCTTCTGTGGTTTTCCTGTGGGACCTTTGGTAGATTACTTACCTTATCTTTAAACATGAATATTTATACCAAGTAACTGTGCAGAGTATTCAGTAGGGAAGTGACCAGACCACCAAAGTAAATCTTTAAGCATGGAAAGGATAACCCACATTCAGATGTCAAGGTCATCAGAAAGCCTCTGAACTATACTGGCAGGATTTAACCTCTGACAGGTAGATCCTAGAACAACTGGGAAAGTGATAAACTGATTTAAAACACTCGGCCTGAATCTCTGATCTTCTGACTGCAAACGATTGATGCCAGTAACTCACAAGTGTCAGGAGAGATCTCTCATCCATGTATTGATTGAGCCTGTTCTCACCTTGCTGATAAATCCTGGGAAGGTTCTGACTCTGGGAATAAGCTATCTTTCTACCACAGCCTGTGTGCCACTCTGCCTTATTGCACCAGCAGTGCCCCTCTTTACTGTGGACTCCAAAATTTAGCCTGCACCAGACTTGTATGGTGGACACTCCTCTCCCCATCCCAGCATCACCCACCCCCACCTCTCAGCAGCCCTTTCTAATTGCCATATTGAGTCCAGCCCCGGAGCAGGAGCACAGGGCTGCTGAGGGCTTCATCTGCTCTGGGGCAGGCAGAGCTTTGCCCTAAGCAAGACCTGCTATGGAAAGGCAGCAGCTTAGTTTTCTGATACCCTTCATGGTACAAAAACAACTGTGCTGAAAGCCACTTGCACAGAAGGAAGAGCTAGCATCTGTGCTCAGGTCCTTGAACACTCATTTGCCAAGTAGCAACTTCACTGTCCCATGGTGTGTTTTCAGGCTGCTGTGGTAGGAGCCTGTCTCTCTTCAGGCAGCAAGGAATGGACTTATTGCAGATATCACTCAAAGACAGAAAAACTGCTAAGAAGCAATCCCGTTGCTTCCTAGCCACAGAGATGATAACAACTTGAAGCCTGAGTGCCCTGCTCCACCTCTCCTAAGACCACAGTGTCCTGGTTTCACTGGGCAGCCATCATCTACAGGCCTTTAGCAGTTTGGAGTCAGCCAGGACAGATGACCCTAGCTGGATACAGCTGTATCCCAGACCAGAAACATCACGCTTAGTATAGAGGGGGAGGTTTGCTGAGGACAGGGGGTTCTCCTGCTCTCCCTCCATGGAGGTATTTGCTTGCCATTCTGCTCCCCAGGACGGCTTTCCTATTTATTGTGATGGCTGTACACTTGCTGGGCTGAGTATAACTTTGTCTACTTCATATTTGGTTTAGTCTGTCTTATTAAATTCATTTGTATTTCAACCTGCAAGTCTCTTGCCCTTTCTCTGCTGGGGAGGGTTCATCAGGTGATAGAGCAACTGCTCTAGTTTAGCTCCAGATATGGGCTGAATGTAGACACACACTCAAAGTCTTCTGTTTACCCATAGAGACATCTGAGATCTTCTGCAAAGTTGTACTTTAGATCTCAGGCATCACAACTGCACTTCACAAGAAATAAGGGCTGTGACAGGAACTGAAGTTTATAGACACATCAGTGGCATCAGGCTATTAATTACCTACTGTCTGTGAGTCTCTTTGAAATGCAATGTGCAAGCTGTAAGCATTATTAATAAATTCTCAGTTACCAGGCTGATGTGTAGTTCAAATGGGTAGAAGAAACTGTTATTCTAGTCATTATTCAAATCACCAAACTGGAAGATACTAGAATAGCTTTCCTGAGTGTCTGGCTGGAATCTACCATCTTTTACAACTGCAAATAAAGTCTTCTAAATGTAGCTGATATAGTGGTGTCCATCTGAGTTTGCAGATACCTTGAGACAATAAGAGACAAAAGAGATGTGGATATCCATGGCTTCGGGACTTGTTAGTCTGAAAGCTGATCAAGAGGATTGCAAACTGCAGGAGAGCACACTGGTGACAGTGCAGCCAGCCCAACCCAAACAGACAATTTTCAGCAAGCCCTGGGTCTCCTTGCTGCTTCTGATGTCAGCTCAGTGAATGTAAACCAGAGGAAGATGCTGCAACACTGCCTCTGTTCGGGAGCACTGCAGCAGAGAAGAATCAGACTGAGGAGGGCTGAATCACGGCAAAGACCTACATGCTGTAGAATTCCTGATGCCCTGAACTGCTTTAGTCATCACTTTAGTCTCAACTACTTTTAGTGAGTGCTTCACCACTGTGTGCCAGCCTTTCTTACGCAGATATACCATTTTAGATTCATTTCTTGATTAGAAGCTTACAGTTATCCAAGTCCTATGCTCATCAGTAGTGTGACATTCACAATCTGCCAACACACCACTCTGGGAGATTAAGTAGAATAGATTTTAAATGGCATGTTATTGACATTTCAATTATTTAAGCTTTGGCAGAAAGTGACCAGATGAGGTTTAGATGATATGATCTGTTTCCCAAAGAAGTTCTGTCAGAAAGGAGGAGATGAAGACAAGGGGTAAGGGGTGGCTCAGATGGCCATGGATCATAGCTGAGGTGGAGAGTTAGAGAGATTCACTGAGGGGATAGATCCAAAGGGCTTTATAAAGTAGTCAGTGGTACAAATGCTGCTTTTAAATGCCTCAGGATGACAAAAGACATCAATGAAGAAGCATGAAACAAAAGAGCATTAGCAGCAAGCATAGCATGAAAAGGTGTTATCAGCACAACAACTGTTGGTATAAATCAGCCACCAGCAAAATTAGGAAACTCGTTAGGTGGCTTTGAATCTTGAGAAGACCATGATTCTGGGAGACTTCCACTGGAGGCAATGCAACATAGCTACCTGTGAATGGGATCTTAGGATCATAGAATTGTTTGAGTTGGAAATGACCTCTAAGATCAGTAAGTCCAACCATTGACCTAACACACCATGGCCAATAAACCAAACTGCACTATACCACCTCTCTGGGCAGCCTGTTCCAATGCCTGACCACTGTTTCAGTAAAGACATTTTTCCTAATATCCCATCTAAACCTCCCCTGGCACCATTTCAGGTCATTTCCTCTTGTTCTATCACCTGATACTAGGGAGAAGGGACCAGCCCCCACCTCACTACAACCACTCCTTTCAGGTCATTGTAGAGAGCAAGGTCTCCCCTCAGTCTCCTCCAGACTAAAGGACCTCAGTTTCTTCAGCTGCTCCTCACAGGACTTGATCTCTAGACCCTTCACCAGCACATGCTTGCCAAAATCAGCAAGAGGCAGGACTCAGGGACTCAAGGATTATCTTTTTTATCCCCATTTTTTCAAGGAATAGAGCACTACATTAAACCCACTTGTCATATTACTATTGCAAAAGTGTAAGATAGAAAACTGTAAGTGATGTAAAAAGCAAAGATTCCCTACTCATAGAAATTAACAGAGGCTATCTCAGGGTTACACAATGTTCTCTGTGACAGCACCTGCATCCTGGATGGATGGCCCTGGCACAAAATGTCAGAACCACTGAAAGTCTGTCATTATGGATCCCTGATAAAAAGTCTGCCACAGTTTGCTTTAATTCTGCAAAGGTTCTGTGCTGCAGAAAGCCAAAACAGCTGGCCAGCAACATTTATTTTCTTATTATTACTTTTATTTCCACTGAGAGAATCAGGCAGACCTTCTAAACAAGAATAAAATGTCTGAGGTTTTTGCTTTCCATCTCCTGGGGGAATCTTTCCATTTCCATATAAGTACAGACACACTGAACCTCCTGATAATGACTGCAGAGTGGGGAGGAAGCAGTCAAGTGTTTTTGTTTTGGTTTTGGGTTTTTTTGCTATTAATAATTATAATAATTAAAACTGTCACTGGTAACCACTGAAAACAGGATGCCCAAAACATTCAGCCCTGGCTCTCTTAATCCAGATATCTAAATTCAAATCCAGCCAGATAGGCAAGGGACTTTTTTTTTTTTTTGCAGCTGAGCATCTCTGGCTGATCTACTGGAACAGGTTGCTCAGGGAGGTGGTTGTGGCCCCATCCCTGGAGATATTCAAAGTGGGGCTTGACAGGGCTCTGGGCAGCCTGATCTAGTTGAGGATATCCCTGCTTACTGCAGAGGGGGTTGGGACTAGATGACCTTCTGAGGTCCCTTCCAACCCAGACCATTCTATGATTCTATTGAAGAACTTTGAGAATCACCTCATTTATGAAGTGGGAAATGAGTTGTCTTTTCAAGAAACTGCTTCAGCACGCACTCAAATGCTGATGTAAACTGGGGCATTATTTGGGAAATGAAACAGAGTTAGGTGCCTAATTTAAGCATATAAGTTAAACCACTTTTGGCATAAATGATGCATTTCTGGAAAGATACTCTCTCACATAAACAACAAATCAGGTATTTTCCTTACACTGTAAAACTTCTAGCTAAAGAGTGAAGATGAGGATATGCCTTCAATTGTTAGTGATTACCTGAGGCACATTAACTATCAGACTAGGAAGAATTCTCTGCCAAAAAAACAAAAAAGCAAAAGATTGTCCAAATTTGGTTCCTGGGGCAAAAGTTTGCCATGCTACCTGAAGCCAGGAAGAGAAAACAGTAAATACAATGAAGCATTAACACCCATCAGGCAGCATGTTTAGAGGCAATCATCTGCTTCACACACCTTGAATTGTATAATGAGACCAAGTGAGTTTTACTACCTATGAAGTAGAGTAGTCATCCTCAAATCAGCTGCCTGGAAAGTATTATTGTTGTTATGAAATGGAATTGATATGTAAAAGCAACAACAGATTTAAGTACTAAGTAGGTCCTTGCTGACATGACTGGAAACAGTGGAAGCCAACCAGAAATTGCCTGTAATTCATGACAAAAGAAAATGGCATCCAGGAAATCACCTTTTCACTCTTCTACAGAAAATACACAGACTTTTTCCCTTTTTATTTTTAACTTGAACCTTCCCTGATTCATCACCCTTAGGGCACCATGAGGTGTCCATTAGTAGCTAATTGCAAACTTGTCCCTACCTCAAAATTAGTAAATTCTTCTTTGGTCTTAGCTCAGACTGAATTCTTAGAAGCCTTAAAACAAGGTTCATAAAGCAGACAGTGAGTTGAATGACAACTACAGAGACTCAGTCTCAGAGGAGTGCAGAAAGCTCACAAAATATCCCCATCTGGAGAACCAGAAGCAGGCCACAGACAGCAGCTCACCACCAATCCAAAAATGGCAGCATTACAGGAAGGATAATGAAAGAAGAAAGTAAACCAGGCATCAGACATGAATACCAGGCAGATTTTGGCTGCAGGACTGGACATCACTTTTTACAGCTTTCTCCAGAAGGAGATCCGTGATGCAGGGATGAAAAAACGTGTGTAACAAACCAGCGGCTCAGATGTTGAAACCACTCCTCTCCTCCCCTTTTTTCCTTGGTCTTCCTCACCTGGGGCTTACCCAGTTCCCTGTTCATCCAATTCGCTTAACAAAATGGCTCCTTTCCACTTTATGGAGAGTCACAGATTGCTATCTATGAAAATTTTCAGAGGATCTAAAGAAAACCCAAGATGAATAGTTGAGGCTGTGAGAGGAAGCAATGAACCTGCAGCTAAGTGCCATACCATATATGATCCACAAGAATACAGGCTTTTCACACCTAAGGCCTTCAACTTTAGCACTAATCCCTTTCCTACCAGACTCTGGAAGATCTCTTGTTTGCACTACTGGAAAAAAAGACACTTCTAAGTTTACTGTAAAAGAAAGCCCAGACATAGATAACCATAAATGCAAGTGCAGAGGAGGGCAACAAAGCTGATGAAGGACCTACAGAGTAAATCTGATGAAGAGGAACTGAAGGAGCTGGGGATGGTTAGTTTGGAAAAGAGGAGGCTGTGGGGAGATCTCATGGCTCTCTACAACTACCTGAGAGGACACTGTGGAGATGCTGGTGCTGGTCTCTTCTCACAGGTAATTAGTGATAGAACAAGAGGGAATGGCCTCAAGCTACAATTGGGTAGGTTTAGATTGGACATTAGGAAACTTCCCAGCAAGAGTGGTTAGGGATTGGAATGTGCTGCCCAGGGAGGTGGTGGAGTCACCAACCCTGGATGTGTTTAAAGGTGGTTTGGATGTGGTGCTTGGGGATATGGTTTAGGGGTGAACCTTGTAGAGTAGGGTTGTCAGTTGGACTTGGTGATCCTGAGGTGATCCTTTTCCAGCCTGAAAGTTTGTGTGATTCTGTAAATGATTACTCAGTTGTTAATTATGGTGTAAAGATGTTATTTTCCTGCAAAATTTTCCCTTGGCAAGAACAAAGAAATAAAATTTTGTGTTGGACTGGATAACAGATGTCTGATTCCATCTTCTCTTTGGTGGGTGCACTCCAAAAAGGATTAACTAAGAAGGGCATCTCTGGTCCATACAAAAAAGTGGGTAAATGACCACATTTTGCCCCAGATGTGGCACTCTGCGCAAGTATGAATTTTCTTTATAGGAACAGCAGAGGAGGAACCCAAGTGTTGTGAGCTGGGCCAGCTGTCATATGTAAAGATGTCATACAGCCCACAGGATTTGTTTTCCTAAACAAACTTGCAATCATCTGTCTTTCTACATAAAACTTCTGTGACATGCAGAGGAAAATCAGAAAGCGATGCTGAAAGCTTTCCATGCTCTATTAATTTTATTATGTAAATCCCCTCCCCAACTGATATTTTCATTCAAAACTAGCACAAGATCCATCATTATTCCTTAATGTAAAAGGAAGCAAAACAAGCAGCATTCAAGCAAGTGCTCTCTTTTGGATTATTATTTTAATACAGCTCTATTGTCCGTAGGTAATTTTTAAAGCGTGTTTGCATAGCAGTTCCAGGCTGCTCCTTCCCAGGGGCTGTTTAGCTTTGTCAATATTTATTACTATTGCTTTTGTAAATATAAGAGAAATCAGAAATGTTTGACTTTAAGTTAATAAGCAGATTTTGAGAAATGGACAAGAAAATCACTTTTCAGCTTTTTGAGTTATCTGTCTCCATACCCAATAATGCAGCACAAAAGGGAATGAGAAAATCAGCAAGACTGAAACCCATGGAAATACCTGCAAAGCATCCTCAGGGGTTTAGCCTCAGTTCTAGTGCCATAAGTAAGCACTAAGTAGCTGGCTAAAAACTGCTTTTAAGGTAGTTAATGTAACACACACTCACCTAGGCCTTTAGACACAGACAAACATACACATTTCCTTTCATGGAATCACAGTATGATAGAGGCTGGAAGCAACCTCCAGAGATCATCAAGTCCAACACCTCTGCCAGAGCAGGATCACCTAGGGCAGGTCACACAGGAATGCATCCAGGTGTGTTTGAAAGTCTGCAGAGGAGACTCCACAATCTCTCCAGGCAGCCTGTTCCAGGGCTCTGTCACCTTCACCATTAAGATGTGTCTCCTCATGTAGAGGTAGAACCTCCTGTGTTCCAGCTCATACCTGCTGTTCCTTGTCCTATCACTGGGCACCACAAAAGAGAGCCTGGCACCTTCATCTTGACACCCACTCCTCAGATACTTATAGAGGTTGATAAGATCCCCTCTCAGCCTTTTCCTCACAGCCCCAGGTCTCTCAGTCATTCTTCATAGGAGAGATGTCCCACAATCATCCTCATAGCTCTCTGTTGGACTCTCTCCAGCAGATCCCTGTCTGTCTTGAACTGGGAAGCTCCAAAATGGACACAGTATTCCAGGTGTGGTCTCTCCAGGGCAGAGTAGAGAGGCAGGAGTATCCTTCTCTGGAGACTTTCAAACCCACCTGGCTGTGTTCCTTTGTGACCTGCCCTGGGTGATCCTGCTCTGGCAGGAGGGTTGCCTGGATGATCTCTGGAGGCCCCTTCCAGCCCCTAACATTCTGTGACTCTGTGATTCTGTGAAACTAAGACAAGGCTTTTGTTAATAACCTCAAAAGGAAGAGGAGCTTGGAAAATGAAATCTTCAACCGCAGTGCCAAGTGAGCCAAATACACTGCTTCTAATGCTGGCACTGAAACCTTACAGGACAGGTGTGCAAAACAGGAGGTGTTTGAGGCCAAACCTGAAAAAATTCTTGTATATGGGAAGGGAAAGGTTGGTTCCCTATAGAGCCTGTCAAAGCTGAATCAAAGCAAGAGCATACATCCCCATTTGGCACTGGGGAACTCAAGCCACTCATCTTTTTCTCAGCTCTGTTCTCAGCCAAGTTGTGAGTAGGAATTAGCTGCTTATGGCTGCATTTTGCTTATCCTTAAATGCTGTGAGCATGTTTTGGGTGTCTGGATTTTATGGCTCAATTATTTTACTATGGAACAACTACAACAGGGTCCACATCTTACCAAAGGAAAAAGCAAGTAAATTTTCCAATTACCAAGGCAATGTAGCACTTGTATATCATTATGAAGCTGTTAACAAAAATGTTACATTTTCATTAGCTAAAAGGCTATTTATCCCTAATGAGTTGGTAAAGACTAAGGGCAAAATTCTGCCTTCAGTTACACCAGTGTGTAAATCTGTAATCCATTCGAGTGCCTCTGGATTTATACTGGTGTCACTGAAAGCAGAATTTGCCTGAATGCTCTTGGATTTGACTTTGTAATCTGTTTCTACTTTAAGAAAGTAATTATTCACCAGTAAGGACCAATTAATAACAGTAATACTAGGGGGAAGGAGAAGTCAAAGGGACTTCTTTTTTTCCCCCTATGCATATATCAGAACACAATGCATTCATTGTAGTACAACACACAGCCTAACGTGTGTACAGCAAGAAGGTGTTTCAAGACTGCTTTGCCACCTAGGTGCTGGTGGACATCTACACCTGAATGACTCAGCAACTGAAGCTGGCCCATTTTTAGGTCTTCCTTTTTAAATTAATAGTAACTGCTAAGTCCTATTAATTGACTAATTGTCAGTCAACAGTTGAAATGCATCCTAGGACCAGTAAGAACCTTCTGAACTGTAGCCTACTGCATCAGAACACCTTTGGCACAATATTCAGTCTTATTAAACATTTGGAGAGAACTTCTGAGTTGTGGCCTTTAAATTGGACAAAGCTTGCACATGGTGAGAGTTTGTCATTGGCTTCAGTGAAGCAGGAACCTTGCCTTGCAGCATTTATACTGAACTGGTTGTACCTGGCAGATTCACCCAACACAGCACTTCACAGGTGTGTCAGGGACTCACAGGCCATAACAGCTCCATTCAAGTTAAATTTGCTGTGACACTGATGTTTAATGACTAATATACGGAAATACTTCAAGGGTCGGGATTTTGGAAAATTACTGGAAGAAAGAAATTTTAAAAGCAAATTCAGAGAATCACAGAGTGGTGGGAGTTAGAAGGGACCTGTGGAGATGATCTAGTCCAACCCCCTTGCTAAAGCAGAGGCACCCACAGCAGGTTGCACAGGATCACAATGCCCAGGCAGATTTTGAATCTCTCCAGAGAAGGAAAGTCCACAACATCTTTGGGCAGCCTGGTCCGGTGCTCTGGCACCCCCAGTGTAGACGAGTTTTTCCTTACATTTAGCTGGAGCTTCTGTGTTATAGTTTGTGCCTGTTGCCCCTTGTCCTGTCACTGGGCACCATTGACAAAGAGACTGATCCCATGCTCTTCACCCCTGCCCTTCAGATACTGATCAGCATTGATAAAATATCCTCCTAGTCTTCTCCAGGCTCAACAGCCCCAGGTCTCTCAGGCTTTCCTCTTAAGAGAGACGCTCCAGTCTCCTCACCTCCTTTGTAGCCTCCACTGGAGTCTCTCCAGTAGTTCCCTGTCTCTCTTCAACTGGGGAGCCCAGAACTGGGCACAATACTCCAGATATGGCCTCACCAGGGCAGAATAAAGGGGAAGGAGAACCTCCTTCAACCTGCTGGTTACTCTCTTCTTAATATACCCCCAGGAGATCATTTGCCCTCTTGGAAACAAAACCACACTGCTGGTTCATGGTGAACTTTGCTGTCCACCAGCACTCCCAGGTCTTTCTCTAGTCTTTCCAGCAGATCAGGCCCTCACCTGTACTGGTGCAGGGGATTATTCCTCTCCAGGTGCAGGACTCTACACTTGTTGAGCTTTATGAGGTTCACTCCCACCCAACTCTCCAGCCTGCCCAGCTCTGGCTGAATGGCAACACAGCATGACAGTGTGTCAGCCACTCCTCCTAGTTGTGCGTCATCAACAAACTGGCTGAGGGTCCACTCCCTCCCTTCATCCAGGTCATTGATGAAGATGCTGAAAAAGACTTGACCTCATACAGACCCCTGGGCAATGCCATGGGTTCTGTACAGCAGTAGCAGAGAATCTATACAAATAATCTGAGAGGAAGCAATGTCCTACCTCCTGCATAGAAGCACAGCTCTGCTAGGGGCTGACTACAGAAACCCCAGCAACAAACTCTTTATTGATAGCTACTGATATTGATAGCTAGTGACACATATAGTATCAGTAACACCATATGTGGTATGGACTCATGATCTTCACAGCAAACATTCTGGGTTTATTCTTCACCGTATTTCTTTATGTTGCTTCATAACTGTAGCATGTTATACCTGATTAGACAACTCCTACATCTGGTCCCTGAGATGAATAAATACATGACTGGTAAATGACCTTCCACAGCTGTTAGTGGTACTTCTGCATCCTATGTTTTTGTTGCAGCTCTAAAATATTTGGAGTAACAGCAAAGATTTTAAGGCAATGACTCCTTACTAATACAATAAATTTATCCATATTTTAGCATTACATATACCCAAGAAAGTCACTTGTCATTATATCTGCAGGGTAACACGTGAAAGTGCAACAGGGGTTAATATTGAGGATTGGACACAACAGACATGGGCATTAGCTGCAAGTCTGATCCTAATGTAACATTCTGGGGGGACTTTAGAACTGCCTTCCAATACCTGAAGGGACCCTACAGGAAGGCTGGAGAAGGACTTTCATAAGAATGTCTAGCAACAGAACAGGAGGAAACAGTTTTAAGCTGCGGGAGAGCAGATTTAGACTGGATCTTAGGAAGAAATTCTTCAGTACAGGGAAGTGAGACTGGAACAGGCTGCCCAAGGAGCTTGTGGATGCCTCCTCCCTGGGGATGTTCGAGGCCAGGTTGGATGAAGCCTTGAGCAGCCTAGTCTAGTTGAGAGGTGTCCCTGCTCATGGCAGGGAAGTTGGAGTAGATCTCTAAGGTCCCTTCCAACCTGAGCCATTCTGTGATTCTGTGATTTTAATGAAGATTTAATAGATGAAAGAGCAGCTGCAATGACCAAGGTTTTTAGAACCTGTAAAAAGATCAACTTTCTTGTAGTGTGAACATTTTCTTTCCCACACTACCTGTTAGGAAGTCTGATGACTCTACAGATTATTTAAACCAATGAGATTTGACCACCCTAGGATTCCAAGGTGCATGTTTGGTCAGCAGTGACTCTTGCAGAAGGCAACACAGCCTTCCCTCTCCCACCCTGACCTCCTTTCAGCTAAGCTGACAGGTCTGTTCTTCCTTTAAAAGCCAAGTTCTGCATGCTGTATTGGTTTCTTGTACAGTAACAAGTGTAACCACACAGTATCAAGTTCTTGTTTGCCCCAGTTTTAAAAAAACAGCAGATTGCTGCTAATACACATTGGGTTTTTTTCTGTCTTCCATGATTGATTCATCTATTCCTTTTATCTACTTTCATCTAGGAAAGCATTTGCCACCAGTAAACAAATAATATCAATATAATTAAATACAAAAGAGAAGGGCGATGCCTTGCATTGTGTGACTTATTACCAAGGAAAATATTATAATAAGCATTAATAAAACAATGTTTACTGTAAAAGAAGTAGAAACATGCAGCTGCATAAGCATTTCTCACTGTTAGCAAATGTATGACTTCTTACTCTCTTTTATTTAGTTGAATTTGACTCTCTAATCCCCTAAGCCACTAAACCCTGGAGAGTGTAAACAAAAGGAGAGTCACTGAAGGCTAGGATAAATTCCCATTACATGACAGAGCTACAGGTAAAATATTAATTTACAGTGGAAGAATTAATTTACAGTGGAAGAATCTTTAGGAACCAGTGAGTCAAATCTGAAGATCTGCATGACAATCTTTCAAGTTGAAATGTCCCAGCATCTTCCTCTGACATATTCTGACCTTCTCGTGTTCTGATCCACAGGACCAAAAATTTGCAAGCAAACAGCAAGGAACTAAGATAACAATGCCACCAAACACACTTTGGTTCCTGTCCACACCTATCAGCCCTGCAGATTGCAATACAAAGATTTTCACATTCTTTGGAGGAAAGAAGCAATTATGCCACTCTGCTGCTGGACTGGAGCACAACTAAAGGAACTCATGTCCCTGGGTTATGCAGGAAGCCTGTGATTAAGCAGTGAATTTAGCTTAGGACTCTTAGATGTAGTCCCTGGCCTCTGAACTATTTATTCTTCCACTCTTTGGGGTCACAGTGTGGGAAAGCAAATCTATTTCTCTGATGGTTTCTAAAGGAGAAAAAGGGAACCCAGTACACATGGTGATAAGGCTTGTTTTTGTTGTTTGTGTTACTGGATGGCCTGCAGCACACGGGTTAATCTGTTACCTGTTTTCATTCTGTGCAGAAATTCTGTTTCTTTTGTTTCCACTTGCTTGTTTCTCCATTTTTTTAAATCTTCACTCCACTCTGCATGTGGGATACGTCTTCTTTTCTTCCATTTATTCATTTTTCTCCCTTTTAGCATATTTATCACATCTTTGGATGGTGTCTCAGGGCAGCAGAAGCCAGAGGAGGAACTGTGCACCTACTGCTGATGTGTAGCACACACAGAGGACAGGATGAACCTAATTCTTCTTTACATCTTAGGTATCTGAGCAAGGAATAAACAGGGACTCCAGCAATCTCTGTCTCTCACAGCTGGCTGCCTGGTGCTTGTGTATCAGGGTTTAAAGTCCTGGGAGAATATCAGCCACTGTAGAATTTCCTTTCCAATTCAAAGTGGAAAAAAAGCAGCGTCAGTATTCTGTCTATAAGGAGAATGATGATTTGAAAGCCATAGGGCATAAAGCTCCAGCCTTGACTGTTTCCAGGTTGTGATGAATATGAATGTCACAGCAAATTAGCAGATAGTCTTTGCAAAGCATAAGTGAAGAGTCAGCCTTGAAACACAGTCCATGAAAGTGTTACTGAAGGCCATGTAAGTGAGCAAAAGTACTTTAAAATCAATGTTAAACGTCAATCATAACAAACAGATTTCAGAACTGTATTTATGGCTGACATGAGAAGTGAAGCCTGGAATCAAACAACCAAACTAACTGTTACTTACGACTTTGGAGAAGATCTGGCCCCAAGCCTCCTAAGTCAAAGCCTAGTGCAACAAATATTCAGGTCCATACATTGTTTGTCTTCCTTCCTCATGCAGTTTAACTTCCAAGTCGCATCTGCCCTTTAGAAAGCATTTCTTTCTTCATCTCTAACCTTAAATAACTTATGTGGGCTTCCAAATGCCCTCACTGCTTTATCAGACAGAAAGACTTGTTCCAAAGCACCCTCACAACCCCTTTCAGTTGCCGTCTTTTTACAATTCCTTTCCCATTAGTTTCTCGGGCAGATTAAAAAGCAGGCGCCACTGACAATACTTCTTGCAGAAGTCCATGAAATGAAACCTACTATTTCCCATAAGGATCCTAGCACATTTACTTTAAAATTTCAGAGGGAAGCTGAATCCTATTATTGATATGCCACTGATTTATATCAGGAAGGCTCAACATCCAGATATAATTTATCTTGGCCTAGTGTTTGGAAAATGAAGCATTCAATATTGTGTCCTTTGACAAATGTATACAGGCACTGGATCCCAGAGGTAGCTCTAACAAATGGTTTTACTCTTGCATCTTTCTAGAAATGCCTAAACCCAGCAGCCTCACAGAAGTGCTTTTGTAGGTTCACACTAAATAGTCTCCGTGCTTTTGTTGAGAATTAAACCCAAACCACTAACCCTCAAGCTCAAAAGCTGCAGAACTCATTTATTTTCAAGCAAAATAATTAAAAGGAAAACGCTAACCACAAAGAAGACTTCATCTTTAGAGTCAGACAGCCTGACTGAATTTGCCCCTGGAAATCCTACTGCAGCAGGGAAAGAAATGCACTTCAGTGTTTCCCTTCCAAGTTAAGGTTCCACCGTGAAGTGAGAATCTGTTTGCTTTGGATGCAGTCATGTATCTAATCCTGCCATAAATACTGCATGACTGTGTTAGACTGATTTAATGGTAGCTCTATAAATAACCCCACCTTGACTTAAC
Organism: Indicator indicator; assembly: GCF_027791375.1. Taxonomy (NCBI): domain Eukaryota; kingdom Metazoa; phylum Chordata; class Aves; order Piciformes; family Indicatoridae; genus Indicator; species Indicator indicator. The sequence goes on from NW_026539186.1 coordinate 39,271, forward strand.
GTATCAGCTCTGCTGCTGCCCTGAAGTCAAGATGCCTGCTGGAGCTGAAGGTGTGGGGTGAAGTCCCCGAGCTGTGTCCCAGCTTAGAAGATGTTATTAGCAGGAGAAACTTGGACCCCTCCTTCCCCAAGTGGCTCACACTGAGCTGGGAGAGACAGGTCTTGGAGAAATTCTCCTGTGGCAGGACACAAGTTGTGAGTTGTTTATGAGATGCAGACTGCAGACAGATGTACAGGGATTGCCATTAGGATGTTGACATTTAGAGTTGGAAGTGCTGTGTGTTACCATGGTATTCAGGGTACTTGGGGCACTGCAGTAGCTGTGCCTGCATTTTTCTCAGAGGACGCTGGGCATCTGCTCATTAAAATCTAGTTGTTCTTGGCTCCACAACAGCCAGCTGGCTGGTTACAGTCACCTATATTCCATGGTACCTGGGGAATGGACTCACCCTTCCTTACCCTTTTAAATTGGATTTTCCAGACCACAGCTTTAGTCATCAGCAGAAACCACAGAAAACTCTCTACTGGTGACAGCCATGGAGAAACAGTGACATAAGAGACCCAGCCCTGCCTGTGTCCTTCCCCAGCTGCTGCCTACCTGCACTATCAGCTTTCCCAGAGACTTTATTTCCCATGCACATGTTTCCTGCCAGCAAGACACTAAAGGGACTCAAAGGATACAAACATACATTGCATTTGCAGCCCAGAGAACAGGACTGGGCTCAGAAAGGGAAGCTGAGCTTACAGTGCAGGATGGCAATGTGTCTGGCCACCAGGCTAGCTTGGGTAGTGCTGCTTGGTTCTGGCTTGGCATTCTCACTAAATTCTCCAGACAGCCTCAATATGCCTCTGTGGAGATGACATCATGATATCAAAATGAAATGAGACTATTTAAATGCAAGACTATGGGTGGTTCTGGTAACAATGTGAAAATGAAACTAACTCTATGTAACCCCACAGGGAGCAAGTTACAGTTTGAGAAAGAAATAAAACAATGTAAATGGATGTTACACTGGACTTAAAGAGCCCACTGAGGCGAAGGTCTGTTGCTGAATTTGTTCGGGTGTTCAGCTTAATTTGAGCCATTTATTTTGAGCCCAGATGCATTGTTTTACTGAATAGCTATTAACTAAAATTAACATGCAGGAAAGTATGTTGGTGTTGAAGCAGGGTTTGACCTAAGCTGTGAAAAGCAAAGACACTTGGGAAGTCTGGCATTTCCTTCTTAGGGGGCAAATGTCACTGAAACAAGTTGGAGGCATGGAATCACACAGTTATGAGTATTCAAAGAAAGATGCTGACAAAGTCACTGAAAACTAAAATGCAAAAACATGAATGGTATGGGGATATGGGGATCCAGTCTGAATTGAGGATACCAGAGTAGGGAGGACAAAGTGAAAATGCAGTGTCATTATCAGGTGTTTGAAAGATGTGAAAGAGCAAAAAGCTGTTTTTTAGGGGAGCTGGCAACGTGTAATGGTGCAAAATTGAGAATAAGAACTATCAGTGTGATTACCAGAAATGGTCTTCCATTAGTGAAATCTGCTGGGCTGTGACAGGGTCTCCTTTGGAAACAGGAGCCTTCATCTGGAGCTCCACTAGGTGTGCTGAGAATCCTAGCACATCTTTATGTGCTGCTTAGCGTAACAGCAGTGATACACTCATGAAGCACACACATACTGCAGCTCTCCTAAGCAACAGTGACACAAAGAAATGAAAAATGGCATTACCATCACCATACTGGAGGTGATGTTACAGACAGTTCACCAAACACCTTGAAGTCTCAAGGTCTGCTTGAGCAAAACTTGCAGTCCGGCCCAGAGGAGCGCCATCCTCCCACTTCAGTGCACCCCTAGCTCAGCTTTTTCATATATTTACTAATTAAAAAAATGCAAGTAGATAATTTCCCAGATGATCATAAACCTTAAATGAATTAATAAGCAACAGGTCTGCAAGACACAAAAAGATTTTTTCATAATTTTCTGAAGAAGAACCTGAGATTTATCAGGAGTCTCATGGGAACATGAAAGAACACTAACATTTCCTCTCTGCTTACTAGTGATAAAAAGAAGGGATGGAGAGACAGACAACTGGAATTACCTAGGTCACCAGAGCTCTTTTATTGACATGCATTACTACAGCGACAGAATACAGATGCTCCCAAAGAAGTATTATAGTTCACAGGGCCCATAATGTCAGCAATACTGAGGGAATCTGTAATCCAAATAACCAGAAGTATTTCAACATGCCCTTAAAAAGCACTTAATCCATGACAGTTGGCCTCACTACAAAATCTCTGGGAAAGTTTGGCTTAGGGCTGCATGCAGCCACTATACAATTGCAGCTCTGTTGAAGTTAAATATTTCAGCTACTCATTTAATAACAATAATAAAAATCTTTAAAATATCGAAAATTAAATAGATCTCAATTAGCTTAGATTATGGATCTAAACCATGATGCATGTTAGAGTAGTTTTTAGGATATAGGAGAGTAAAATATCGTTTAAACTTATTTGCTGTCCAGCATCATCACTGACTCTGCAGAGAACTACGAAAACTACAAGGAAACACAGCAGGATCTGAAAGCACTGAATTGTGCAAAGGGGCAAAAAAAACCCCACCTTTAAGATCCAAACCAGGTACGGTTGTAAATTATCATCCTGACCATGATTAAGAAACTTACTAAGGACTAGGAAACAAGTAGGTGTAAACAGGCTTTGGAAAAGATGTATATTCTTAGCTTTCCAGGGAGCAGGAATACAAGTGAAAACAGAAGAAACCAAACCAAACCAACCAACCAAACCAAACCAACCAACCAAACCGAAAACCCAAAAATTAATATGCAGCCAACCAAAAAAACCCTGCACCCTGTACCCCTGCAGTTGTTTGGCATCTGAAAGATGGAAAAGATACAAATTCTTAGCTTTCCAGGGAGCAGGAATACAAAAGAAACCAAACTAAACCAACAATCCAAAACCCAAAAATGAACAACAGAAACCCTGCACCCTGTACCACATGCAGTTCTTTGGCATCTGAAAGAGCTTTACTTGGGGCAGGGGGTCAACTCAGGTAGCGTAGCTCTCAAAGAGCTTGTTTGTCATCCTAGATTTTGCCTAGACATTAGCTCAAATTTGTAATATGACTTACATGCCCTTCCATTGTTTTTTTTCTAAAGTAAGGTAGCAGATGATGATTCAAGAGAAACAATTCCAAAACCACTCAGCTGAAGTGACTGTCTGGTTCTCAGATAAGAACGAAAAACGAATACAAAGATTAAAAGCTCCTGTGCTGCAGGCTGTTGCCCACCAGCTGACTTCAGGACACTCAAACTCTCAATTCCACATGTAGGTTTCAGATCCAGCACCTCCCTCCTAACCGGCAAGGCCTGTTATCAGGTACAGGCAGCCTATTTCCAAGCCATCAAAGGATCACACTATGGGAAGATTCTGATCTCTGGGTGTGTGACAGTTACAAACGATCTGTGCAGGCCCTGTGACAGGCTGCTCACTTGGTAACTGATGAGCTGGTGTCCTGGAGAGCAGAGCCCATGTATTTAGCAAATGACAGAACTGCTATGTTGATCAAATCTATGTGTATAGTAAAGAAAAGCAAATACTGGCTTTACACTAAATGCCCATGATGGATAGATTCATCTTGCTGTGTGCTGCTCTGATTCCAATGTATTCATTCAAACTACATGTGTAATTCAAAATTTGCCTTGAATTTATTCATGTTTACAGGAACTCTGAAGCACTGTGCTTCCAAGTGTTTGCAAATGACAAAGTACTGCGCTCTGCTCCAGGGAAGGATTTGAGTCCATATCCTGAATTAAGTCTGCAGCACACTCTTGCTAGCTGCAATAAATAAAGGGTAGGCTTTGATTTGTCTGGGTGACAGTGTAATTCAAAAGAAGTGGAGGAAACAAACCCCCAAACACAACATCTCTGAAATAAGGAGTGGGGGAGAAGGCGATTCTGCTTCTTCCACAAAGCTCTGGCCAAAAGCTAACGGGCTTTAAGAGAGCAAAAAGCTCAAACCTCCCTCTTGGAGGGACTTCAGACACTTCACCTTTGTGTTTCACAGTGTGTAAATCAATGTGTTTTCTTTGTGGCTGGACTCTGGACTAGGCTGCCCAGGGAGGATGTGGATGTCTCTTCCTTGGGGGTGTTCAAGGCCAGGTCCTATGAGGCCTTGAGCTGCTGAGTGTAGTAGAGAGAGGCATCCCTGCCCCTGGCAGGGAAATTGGAGTAGATTATCTCTGAGGTCCCTTTGGACCTAAGCCATTCTATGTCACAATTCACCACAACACTGAGGTTTTAGGAAATGATTTACATCAAAAGAGGAAATTTTGCAAGATCTTGAGTTTCCTAGGTGACTACTTTTGAGCCTCTGAAGCCCATTTGTGGAGGATGAGAGACACAGATTCCCTTTTTTAAAAAACACTCTTTCCTTTCTACAGATCACACACAGCTTTGTGCGCCTTTGCACCAGAGCCTCTAAAGCCTCAGGAAGCCTGAATAAACTGTAGTTGTGCCAAGGGTTTGGGGGGTTGGGGGTTTTTTGTATTCTGCATTTAGGTAACTTTTATAGAAGGAAAAAGTCCTGATTAAATTATCTCAGTAGTGCCAGTTTCTTTGTCACATTTTTCCTATTACCTTTTCATCAGGTCAGCCTGATGGACTGGAGCAGACATGTGAAAATATAACCTCATTGAGTCCAGTGAGGTACCGCAGAGCGGAGGCATCACCATACTGATCTTGAAAGTGTTCTGTTCTGCAGTCAATTTGCTTTTAGAAGATGCAGGATTTCCTGTGTTAGCCTTTTAAACTAACACAGATACAGAGCGGCCTTCCCTCACTGAAAACATGAAATCGCTCCTTTCTGCTTCCAAGACTGGTTCCAGAATTTAGCTTTGCACAGGCCAACCTGCCCATCAGTCTTTGTGACCTGACAAAGGTCATTCTCTTGGTGGATGAGTTTTCTGACCTTCTAAAGATGAGAGAATCAAGTTCAATAAGCAGCTTCAACAGCAAGCCTTTCATCTCTGACCTCCAGGCTGGATTACTGCAACTCATTAGACTGTTACAGTGAAACATGCTAATAGATTGCACATTAAGAACCATTGATGTATCAGTACCTGGGGTGAAAGTCTCTATGGAAGAGTTCAAGATGTCATGCATTACTCGCAGCCACTGGAATACTCCATGGGTCAAGCCACCTCTTCTTGCCTAGGCTCTAAGCAGTCAAAGCTCTTCTTGTCATTTTAAAACAGAGGCAGAAAAAAGAGTAGTAGCTAAAGCAGCTATCTGGATTTACCCTTACATTTTTCACAAGCAACCAAGTTTAAAGTAGAAAAGCAGGGAATAAGAAAAAAGGTTAGATGGAAGAAGCTTCAGAGGAAGAGAGAGGTCACAAAGCAGCTTCATCTAGTGTTAGAGAGGAAGAGCTTCATGGCTCCTGCAGAGGCTTGAGTGTGTGGATTTTGTTCCTATAGTTCCAGGAGGCAGAACTGGGTGCAGAGTCCATAAAAATGGCACCAAATGACTCTAAAAACATTTTATCAATATAGGGAAACTTGTAAACCATCTGGTAAAGTTGTATCTGGCAAAAGTGCTTTTAGTTTAGCATACTAAAATAAAACAAAACCAGTATATTTGTGTGGGTTTTTCTTTCTCTAAAAATAGCAGTGCTTTTATTATGGCACCTTGGTGTGATCCCTCTGACCATCTGCAGTCATATCCCTCCACACTCACACCTGACACCTATGCTGGCAGCTGCTGGCAATGAGTTACAGCCTGACTCCACACCAGTGGAAATAAAAGGCAAAGTTAAAAGGCAATTGCTGGGGAAACCAGTCAGTATATCAGATATCATTGCACGAGAACCTTCTGAACACTTGTCTTTCCTAATACTGTGCTCATTTTATTAGCTGACCTTGTCATCCCCATTAAATTTCAAGGCCCTCCTTCTTGAAGTCCTAGATGTATTAGTTCATGATAGCCATTAAGAATACCCTGCAAGATGAGATGCCTCTTGTCATATATGTCCCACAGGCAGGATGAAACATTAAAAGAATAAAACTGGAAGTCCAAAGTTAAGCAATGGAGATGACTTCAGGGATAGCCTAACAGACTGGGACTTGGGTACAGAGAAGTCCATAGGTCTCAACGGCTTCCATAGCCACACAGAAAAGTAATTTGAGTGTAGCTTCTCTATGCCAACAAAGATAAAGAGATCAACATGTCAGAAGTTGCTATTAAAAACAGTTTGCCAGAGTGATAAGATACTAAACAATCAAGAAGAACTAAAGCTGGGGCACATTTAAATGCTACACCCTGAGCAGATAGCCATGGGAAGTTCTCCAATACCAGAGAGGGAGATGTTATGTTAGCTATGCCCACAAACTTTAATGACTGGAGAGTCATTAAAGCTGCAGCCAAAGCAGGAAAGAGCTATAACAGAGGTGTGGGAGCAAGAGATGATGCAGGATGAGCAGCATTCATGATAGCAGTCACTACAAAAGACAGGGTGGTACTCTTGGCACAACCCCCAGACACAATTCCCCTAGCTTCAGCTAAAATACAAGAATTGTTTCTTTTCATGCCAGCTGTCATAGCCCAGCCTATTGTCCAAGACTGTGTCCACCAGAGTTATTCACAGTAGTGAAGGCTTTAGAGAAAGCACTAAAGCCTTCCACAGACTTCTCCCAACTCTGGCTTACTGGTCAGTGTGTCATCAGGTTGTGCCATCACACCCTGAAAGAGCATGCAGTAAACAAGTCTTGGAGTACCCAGCAGCTATGATTTGGACACACAGCAGCATGCAGTCACTTCACCTTGGTTAAAAAAATAATATACATCATCTGGGGACAAGCTAGCTTCCTTGGCACCAAACCATCATAATTAATTTAACCACTATCATTACAGCTGAACTTTCCAGCCCAGGCAAATAAAGTAAGTCAATTCCTTCTGTGTACTACTTTTTTTTTTTTCTTTTGGGATGTTTTCCTTCCTCCGTGGCTAATTATTGAACACTTTTTCTAAGCCCTAATTCATGCCTCCTTCCTGCTTTCTGAAGATAAAATGTCATCTGTGCAGGAGCTCATAATCAGCTGATTCTGACAAGCAGAGGATAAAGCACAAAAGGAATAATATTGTTTTAAGGAGGGAGAAATCCAGATCTAACTACTGGGACCTTTGCCAGGGACTCCAGTGTGAACAGAATAGAGGCCTCATTGTTGACAGTGAAAATTGGACCCTGTTGCTTCTCAAGGATTTTGTTTCTTTCTGGCTTGTTGGATTAAAAAAAAAAAAAAAAAGTGAAACAGAAACCAGTGTAGCCTCATCTGTGTTATCAAAGTAATGGCAGGGTGATACAGCTAAGGATAGAGGAAAGAAGCAGGCAAAACTCTACCACACACAGTGCCAGCTGAGGTTCTGGTTGCTTTGAGAAGCATTCACCATTTAAAGTGCTTAAAGAAGACACTGAAACCTTCTCCAGGCTCAGAATTCAAAGACATTTCATTTACATGGCAGTCTCTGAAATCCAGCTGACATTCAGCCCCTCCAAACACTAAGCTCAACTACTTCCCCTCATCTTTCTTCATTCATGAAATACCTCAACATAGAACAAGGGAGAGGAAGAGAGAAAATGAAGTACTGAGAGACTACAGAACAAATCCAGAGTCCTCTCATTCCACCTGCTCTTCCACTCTCTATTATCCCCCATACTCTGAAAGCAAAAATCTAGAGAAAAATAAACCCAGCCTATTCTATTACTTTCTCCTCCCCTCAGATACATAACCATCCTGACACATCCTTGCCACCCTTGGATTTATTCTCAGATTTGTTTTTTTACAGAAACTCACACACTGAAAATCTAAATGACCCTTGGAGGTGGCATTTCCATTCCATAGCTAGGGGCTTTGCCATTAGTCCATTCTTACATGACACAGACTCTCCTGTCTCGGTATGGTTGCATCAGAGCCTAAACATGACAGCAGGCCTGAACTGCCCTGGACCAGATCTGTCACCTAGAATTCACTTGATGATCAGTGGACATTGGTCAATGGGACCCAATTCCATCACTAACTCCCTGTTGCTCACTCAGCTTGCAGGATGACTAGCCAGTACTGTGGTCTCCCTCAGCTCCCAGCTCCCTTTCCCCCTCAGGGAGCAGCCTCACTCTTGATGTTCCCTGACAGGTTCTAAAGGAATTAAAAAACCAAGTCCCAGGACATGAGACACATGTGGAAACGTATTTCCTATCTCCTTAGAGCACAAATCTTGCTTTAATCATTAGACGAGAGACAAGCACACCATCAGTACCAAAAAAAAAAAAAAAAAAGAGCTCTGTCTTCATGTGTTACACTACATGAGAAGGAATGCAAGCAAGCCAGATCTTCAAAACTGGCTACTGCAAGTGTAAATACAATGATGCATACTTAATCCTCACATGTACAATGTTTCACTCACTCAGTCACTCTTTTCCGATGATTTCTGCTCAGGAAAGTCAAGTTTCCCAGACAGCAGCTTTCTGTAAAGGTATCCATTATCTAGAAAAAGAACTGAAAGCCTTCACCAGAACCACATGAAATTCACTGGCTCACAAGGATGACTTTTTGGAGTCGACTGCAGGGAAGACTCAGCTAACACTGAAAGGAAAAATCAGCCTGGTAATTTACTAAAGCCAGACTAAAAACGAAGGGGTTGCAAGGCTTCAGTTTGCCGATGAGCTCAGGCAGCCCAGCTGCCATCATGTGGCTCACACGACACACTGCTGAATGTCTACTACATCTTTCCTTCCCCATTTACTGCATTGTTTATTCCAAGCACATATGGAATGAACCCAACAATGACATATCCCAAACAGGAATAAGGAGCTCTGCTTCTCTGGAGTCCAAATACACAATATAGATTAATGTTGCTAGAAGGGGAAAAGAGATAAATTTAATTAACTCAAGTCTTAGATTGCAGAGAGTGGTAGGAAAGAGAACAACTGGGTTGGGGCAGGAGTCATCTAAAATTGGGTAGTATTCTCTACACACTGATCTGACAAAAGGAAACCTAATTTCAATATCTAGATGAAAAAAATAATCTTTTAAAAGTTTGGGGAAGATATGTCATCTGACAGTTGGGTTAAGTACCCAATCCTCTATGCAAAAAGTAGGCAGCAAGGGAGTTAAAAACACCAGTTCCACAGCAGATTCTTGCATCTTTTTGTGGACTGATCTCAACCACCATATGAAAAGGTCAAAAGAGGTATCTGAGATTATAAAGAACCTGCAATGAAACTTGTATGAAAGCTATAGATCTTCCTAGAAAGTTTATCAAGTTTTCAGCACTCAGTATCTTCTCTTCTGTCACTTCACACCCTTTCTTCACAATGACTTGGTCTTGGTTTGGCTCACCCTGGTTCTGTGGCACTTGATGCATTTGCTACATTGGACTACAATGATATGAAGCTGTTGGAGTGAGTCCAGAAGAGGACCACAAAGATGATCCGAGGGCTGAACGCTTCTGCTAATAGGATAGGCTGAGGGAGCTGGGGTTGTTCAGCCTACACAAGGGAAGAATAGGAGGGACCTTAGAGCTGCCTTCCAGTACCTGAAGGGGTCCTACAGGAAGGCTGCAGAGTGACTTTTCATCAGGGTATCTAGCAACAGGACAAGGAGGAATGGTTTGAAACTGAGGGAGAGTACGTTTAGACTGGATCTTAGGAGGAAGCTCTTCAGTACAAGGATGGTGGGACTCTGGAACAGGTTGCCTCCTCCTGGAGGGTATTCAAGGCCAGGCTGGATGAGGTCATGAGCAAACAAATGTAGTTAAGAGGTGCCCCTGCCCATAGCAGGCAGGTTGGAGTAGATGATTTCTGATGTATCTTCCCATCTAAGCCATTCTAGGATTCTGTGAATGTGTAGAAAAGCCTTGATGAGAACCTGAGGGAACTGGAGGAAGCCCTTGACCATAGCGTCCTTCAGAAACAGGAAAACAAAACAAAACCCCAAACCAACCAACTTGTATCATTTTGATGGAACTGACTTTGGAGATCAGTCTTTGTACTTGCCACTACAAACAGAAGGCAGAATGACTACAAGGCTGTCCATAGTTTGTCTCAGTACAGTTATAGCACACACATCTTTCTCACAAAAATCTAGGTGCCAGTGAAAGCTGAAGGCAAAAGCAGGCAGGTCAGATCCTACTGCATATGCCACAAAAGCAAATTTAACTTCTACTCATTAAATGAATTGTTTCTAAGATGAGTTACCAGAGCCTATTCCTGTATGTGCCTCCACTGACTTTTCCCAGGAAGGCAGCAGCAAAATGACCAGGTTCCAAAGATTACTTTTCTCCTTGCCTGTTCCCTGCAGTTCCCACTGCAATTCCAACAGTATGAAAGAATGCATTAAGGCCATTACACAGGTGATTAAGTTCCACATCAGGTTTCTATCAACTGTTGTCCCACCAACTGTTGGCTATGATTTGCTAATTAATCCAGTGTTGTCAGAGCCCCATTTTCAATTGAAATAGTTTAGTAAGATGTAACAGAAGGATTAGGAACATCACTTTTAGAAGGTGATAGGTATCAACAAATAGATAGATACCAACAAACAGAAGACTGCTTGCTTGAAAAATGACTATGCTTAAAATATAATGACTCCTGCACATATTCTGTTCAACTGTTATGCTGTAGTCAATGTGTTATAATTGAGCTGTACTGAATTACTTTTCTAGTGGATAAATACTGTACATGCTGTAGTGTGAAGAAACATCGTGTAATGTATACTAATTAAGCCATTATATCAGTAGAGAAGATTGTATCTGAAATATCAAATTAGCAGGAATTAAACATCTCAGAGGATTAATGAAATGTTATGGAGCCATTCACTTCCAGGTCAACAGGTTCAATTTCAGCTTAGTTTAATAGTTACAAGGAATTTATGTGCTGGAGAGAACAACTCTCTGCATCCATCCATTCATAAAGCAGGGTAAGAACCCCCAGCTGGTCCCAAGCACAGCAGGCTGTACCCAGCACATCCAGAACAACATAGTGAGGAATATTCTGCTAGGCCTGTACTTGGCATGTTGCCTGAGGCTGCAGGAGATCAAACAGCACATTTACTGGAGGGCTGCAATATGTGTAGGCAGCAGTGAGGGACACCAGAGACACTCCGTCAGTTCTCTTTACAGACCTGCCAACAATTGCCAACCCCAGCAATAAAGTTATCACAGGCAGAACATTCAACTCCAGCTTTTATTTGATTCAGCTAAGAGGCCATTCTGTTCTTCCTGACTCCTCTCTCAGCAGCCTTTGCTGCTTCTAGCAGGGGCACAATAAAAAAGATGGGGTGGGGGCACAAGAAAGGAAGAATTGTAGCCAACTTTTATGCAGCATTATCTCACAGCTGAGGTGACAGTAAATAGACAACAACCCCTGAGATTTTGGGGTGGAATCATGAATGGAGGCTAAACTTTTTTTGAGATTAAATAACCACAGTGTCCATCAGCTCCTTACTGATGACAAGCAATAACCAGTTTACAGTAAGAGAAAGAAGTTAAGGAATAACTACATCAAGAAGAAACAAGTACACCCAATCCCTGCAGAGAAACACTGAATCATAGAATCGTTTGGGTTGGAAGGGGGCTCCAATGGTCATCTAGTCCAATCCCCCTGCAGTGAGCAGGGACATCCTCCACTAGAGCTGGTTGCCCAGAGCCCTGTCAAGCCTGACCTCGAACATCTCCAAGGATGGGGCCTCAACTACTTCCCTGAACAACCTGTTGCAGTGTTCCACTACCCTCATGGTAAAGAATTTGCTCCTAACATCCAACCTAACACAATCTTCTAAACGTAGCAACCACCCAAACCCTGCTATGAGGGCTTCAGACACACGGAGACTCTGCAGTGTGCTGTAGGAGGCTAAGGAATGATTCAGAACATCAGTTCTAGCCCCAGATATTCTCCCTGTCATGGGCTGAGTTAAATCTACTGCTAATATTCAATACCACACTGCCATCATGCCAGCTTCAAAATTAAAATTTAACATTTATCAGGTGCTTCAAGAGACCAGAAATACAAGTTATTGATATCAGTCCTTACTGCAGGTGACTAAACCACATTGCAATATAGATTGAAAACCTCAAGAAGCCACAGTGTACCACTGACAGGAAAGTCTTCTGTTACCTCTACTACCAACCCCACTATGGTCATCCTGTTCCTTCAAAAGCTCCAAGATCTGGAGAAACAAGGAGGATTTTCAGCAGAGAGAGTTTGGTGACATTAAAACAGCTTATGACAGATGATACCAGGAAAAGCTTTTCAGCCAGGGGTATGGAGATACCAATACCACACTGAAAAAGAGAAAGCTGTGGCAGCCTACATAATAAATGAAAAACAGCATCAAGATTGCAGGATTGTTCTCTTTTAATGACTACAAAGAATTCAACAACAAAGAGCATTCTAACAGCTGTTTGCTTTGTTTTCCTGGCACTCAGGTGTTTGGAGTTAAAAAAACAAACCAAACAAAAAACCCACCAAAAAAAAAAAAAACACAAGGAAAAGAGTAAACGTGACAACCCAAAAGTTCTAAGGAGCTGGTTTTTTTACAGGACTGCCTTGAATGCACATCCCCTGCTTAGCAAATCTATCAACACTCCCACTAGAGGAAATACATTAAGAGATTTAGTGAAATTTGTATTATGTATTTCCTCTTTCAACAGGAAGCTCTCAAGTACAGTGTGGAGTATTGGTGGTAGAAATGCAGAAGCACTTTTACTGATCATGGAATAGCTTAGATTGGAAGGGACCTTAGAGATCCTCCCCACCATGGCAGGGACCTCTCAACTAGACTTGGCTGCTCAAGGCTTCGTCCAACCTGGCCTTGAGCACTGAAGAACTTCATCCTAAGATCTAGTCTAAACCTACTCTCCCTCAGCTTGATACCATTTCCCCTTTTCCTATTCCTAGACATCCTTGGAAAAAGTCCCTTCCCAGCCTTCCTGTAGGATCTCTTCAGGTATTGGAAGGCAGCTCTAAGGTCTCCCTGGAGCCTCCTCTTCTCCAGGGCTGAACAACCTCAGCTCCCTCAGCCTATCCTCATAGCAGAGGTGCTCCAGCCCTTGGAGCATCTTTATGGCCCTCCTCTGGACTCACTCCAACAGCTCTGTGTCCTTCTTATGCTGAGGACACCAGAACAGGATGCAGTATTTGAGGTGGGGTCTCAGCAGAGCAGAGCAAAGGGGCAGAACCCCTTTCTCTTGCCCTGCTGGCCACACTCCTCTTGACGCAGCCCAACACATGGCTGCCTTCTGGGCTACATGAAGGCACTGCCAGCTCATGGTAAGCTGCTCCTCCATCAATGCACCTTTCTTCAGAGCTATTCTCAACCCACACTGCACCCAGCCTGGATTTGTGCCTGGGATTGGCCGAACCAGATGCAGGACCTTGCACTCGTTGAACCTCACACAGTTGGCACTGGTGGTATCATCTCTCTGTGTGTATGCATAATGTAAGGTTTGAAAGGAGACAGAGAGATGTTTTACTAGACCAGTACACTTAAAAAAAATTGGTCTAAAGCCAGCTACTACCTCTCCCCCCAAACCTTTTCTTTCCCATCAACACGACCATGGTTACAAGAACATTCACATACAAATTAAAAATCTTCCCTCAGTGAAGTTACAAACTTGTATCTCCAGCCTTCCACTGCAATACTGAAATCCCTTAAAACAGACAACAGAGACACGAAACTTGTGGAGTTTCAACTTCATCTTGCATGCTCTAAAAACTCTTTATGTTCTTCTCAGTCCTAACAGAGACAAGCATTAAGCTGCATGTCAAGCAGGAGCCCTGGATAACAAAACAAGCTTTGACAGTGGAGGGGGAGGCAGCAGCATTGGGGTCCTGGTGCTGCAGTGTAACCTATCGGGTCTGGAGGGAAATCTAAATGGTGTATTTTTCTGTTTACCTTGGGATGACAATGTCCAAATGCTTCAACACATCTCTGAATGTCTGTTACAAAAGCTCCTGTCACTAAGAATAAAAATAGATGAATAATGGTCAGGCAGGACCTTCTGCCTCCTGCCAGCAGTATGGAGCAGAGATTTAAAAAAACAGCTTATAAGCAATGTGCAGCCAATCTAGACCCATATATTCAGATCTAGAATCATGAACATTACAGATACATCACCTTACCTCTGAGTAGACACAAGGCAGGTTATTGCTGGTGTTTCTCACAGGACCCTGGTTCATTGACTGAAGTCAGTAAAGGAATTACTTGTTTCACATTCTTTTTTTTCCCCCAACTGTATTCACTGACAGCACTGAGGAGGTGATTTTTTACCTTTTTAAAAACTTGCATTCTGATTTTATTTAAGAAGTATGAAGAAAACTTAAGAGCAAGTACATCTTAAGATATAAAGGAATGGAATTTACTTTTTTTGTTTTAATTAACTGTCACTCCTTTCTAAATCTTCCTGCAAGATCAACATTTTGATATTTTCATCAACTGCAAAGCAAGGGTAATTCCAAGGTGCAAATAAGAGATTAATCTACTGGCACTACTGGTTAGTTCATGATGAAAGCAGAGCTTTACCTATCTTGAGCATACTGCTCTCCACGCTGTATAGTGAGTGGCTTCAGGGGGATCTGAAGGTAGGGATACTCAGCATTAGATGCCAATTTCCTGAAGAGTAGTCACCTTTTAGGATAAGGTGCAGCTGCAAAAGCCGTGCAGTCAAGAACCCTTGTGGTCTTCATCTGCTATGCAATGTATTTGCACATCTGCAATCACTTCTATCCAAATGGATACATTCAAATCAATGTCACTGCAGTGAGACTGACCTCTGATGAGGCAACCTGATCATTTAAAAAAAGGCAGCAGCCAACCTTGCAAAGCATCCTGGTGCTACAAACCCATGGTTCCTACACAATGTTTCCTTCACAAGAAAGACTTCCTTGAAAATTATTTAACTCCTTTTTTTAAATTGAACTTTGTGCAACCCTTTCAGGTTGCTTTGAAGAAAAAGTTGAATCAATCCATATTCTAAAATGCCTCAGAAAGAAGAAAAATCCCAGCAGTAAATCCACCTAATTAAGAGGGGGCGTATCTAGCCCATAGGCTATTACCACATCTCAGCTTAGTATTTTTAAACACACTGTATGTGGAGCAGGAGGTAAGTAAGCTCTCCTCATTATTTCTCAAATGAAGCTGAATAGATCTAACCCAAATTACAGCAAGATAAGCCAGACAACTTAAGTGAGGAAAAACTGTACTTTTTGCTCTGCTGTAGGGATGCTTCTGGCTCCTCTGTCCTCTGATCAAGGTGAGCCTGATAAAGCTGAAAATTACACTGTGTGACTGGATTTTATGAGATTATCTTTCCCCTGAGAAGTGATTTATTTTAGTAACTCTTGATGAATAAGAAACTTGCAGCTCCAACACGCTGCTCTTCTTGTGTGGGCATGGCTCCTTATTGCTTTGAGTGAGAGATCACATGAAAGAAACAGAATGAGTGGCTTACATCTTCTTTATGGCTCAAAGGCAAATTTGCATTATAAGATAGACCTTCAGGGACCACCAGTTTCAGAAAAAGTGAAAACTTATCACTAGTTTGTAGGTTTAATTGCAAAAGTTACTGGCATATTTTCTACTTTTTGAGGAAAATCCGGTTTTGGTTTTGAGAGCTCTTGCTTTGTAGAATTTGAGGTTTCTTGGTCTTTGGACAATTCCAGAAGATACTTTATGTTATGTTTGAAAACGAGGCGAGGATCTGGTCCAGAAAGAGATGGGCAGTTGCAGCTCTCTCTTATTTTAAGAGCCTGTGAATACATAGGAAAACAAATCAAGCTCATTTAAACAAGAAAAGCAGAAAAAGGTTTCAGTCAGTGATGGGGCTTCCCTGCAAGGTCTGCATTTGCACACAAACCTTAGTGGGTACAAAACTGAGTTGTTACTGAATGACTTTCCAATGGAAACCAAGAATTCCTGAACAGAAATGTGGCAGTATGGTTAAGACAAAGGAAAAAAAAAAAAAAGAATTAAAATCTCAGTCTCTCAAAGAATGGATACTTTAAAAGTATCACAATTAAGTGATACTTGTCCCTATCAGTACCTTCTACCAATGACTGAAGCAAGAAAAACAGGGCTGTGAATAATTTACCTGATCAGATATGTTCTGGTGAAATAACTATATGTAGATGCCTGACTTGAAAGAGGAGGGAAAATTTCCAGTATCATAACAGACATTTAACTGTTTGGCACAGAGATTCAGAAGGGTGATCAGTATAGTTAATGCCCAGTTACACAAGTGACCTTTTCTCCAATAATGAAGGACTGGAATACACAGCTTCCAAACATTCTGAAAAATAATGTCTCTAGAATATAAACCTTTATCTAGATAAAAAGATTAGCACTGAGACCAAACTTTCAGCAACTCCTGCTCACTGAGTGCCATTGTTTCCATTCGGCAGATTAGAGGCATGGAGGAACCAAAGAATTTCCCAGATAATCAAAATCCATTAGCAGAGGCACTCTTGCCCTAGATCATCCTGTCCTGTGGGCAATCTGAGAAACACATGACAATGGATTAATCTAATGTCTCAAAGGCACTGTGGGGAAATTGATATGAACCTGCATGAAGTCAGGTGTTAGAAAGGATGCTGAAGTTGAAGTTCATGTGAACAAAACTGAACTACCTTAGTTAGTCCACACAAATAGGCAGCTCACTTCAGAGGTCAAATAGATACTATACAGCTAAGTCTGATGCAGTACTTTGCTAGAGGTTGTACACACCTGTTAGCATCCAAGGACTCTCCTTACTAGAAAAATAAGATCCCATGTACCATATAGCAAAATATTAGATTTAGAATTTCAGAGGGTTCTGAATGTCCTGAATTACAGCCAGGTGCCCTCTGACCAGTACTAGGGACTCTCACCTGAAAGCTTTGGGTGATACATCTATTCTTGATGGATTGAGGAAAAAACTAATGCCCTTTCCATAGCAGTACTAGCACTGCAATTAAAAAAAAAGAGCAGGAATTTTTAACCTGCTTTATATACACTAACCTTGACTGAACTATCAAATTCAATATTTCAGTACACCTATGCTTAAGTATTTGCCTATCACATTGAAATGCTTTGGTTATCTTCCACAGGAGACATTAGAAACATCTTACTACAGCAAAATTTTAATATAGAAGAGCAGAGCTTCTTAACTCATTCCTTTGTAAAAGGAGGCAGCAAAACATATTTTCTCCCTAACTTTACTCCAGTGAACTGATGAAGAGTTTGCTGTAAATGACTAGAAAGAAACAGAATTTAAATTTAACAACTGGTTTTGGAAAAAGACATTCCAGTAACACAGCATGAGTTTACCCAGATGTTTCTTGATGAAATGTAACATTCAAATTAATGGATACACAAGTCTGGATTAGGCATGCAAATATTCCTCTTGTCTAACTTGAATAAAAACATGAATAAAGCTTTCAGTATTTGCTTTTCTGCTCTGATTGTCCATGTAGTCACCAAATGTAACTGTACTGCTGAACATTCTTCTGCTTCAGTGACCAATTAATTTCTAAACTGACATTTTTGATAACCAAGAGTTTCTCTTGTTCCTTTCCAGAACGCAAGCTGCTGCAAGACTGCATTAATGTCAAGCAGCATTATTCAAGGCAAATGAAAATATAAAGATTTAGGCTGTATTCTAGAAAGGGCAATGTAATCCTCTTTTAAACTAATTTAGCAGGTTTATATCTCTGGGTTTTGTGGCTACATGGTGCCTGGCCTATTTCCACAGTTTCACTTGTCTAAAATACTGAAGTGACAACAGCAAAGGTAAAACACAATACTTCAGAGTTAACATTTTTACCCTGTTGATGTTGCTGAGTTCTCACTAGCTGTAAAGCTGTCCAAGGGGGTAGAAGGCATCTATTCAACACCATCAACTCACATGCAGTTAAGAAGGCTACAATTACGAGAACAGAAAGCTATGCTGACATCTCATCTCATCTCACTGTGCAAGACAGCTATGACTACACACTCTGGTGAAAAAAGCTTTTGTATGTACATTTGTGACTGCCATGCAAGAGGCAACCCTAGTCAGAAAGTGATCTTTTCTTTCATTCACTTGACTGCTGCCATTTTGTTCTGTGCCAGGTTTGTATCATCATTAAGATGCCAGGGACAGGCTGAGGAACTTACAATTTAATTTTTCCTGAAAGTGCAGTCCAATGTGGTCAGATTGTACCTCTAAAATCAGTAGCAGCTTCAAATCCACTCATTTAATATTGCTCAAGTATATTGGTTTTTGACAGAAGACAAGTAAAGGCATTAATGAAGCACATAACTATTGACATTGTAAGAACATGATTCATTGGTTGTTTTTACTGAAGAGTGTTCTCAATAAGGATTGACAAATCTCAGACAAGATTAACTAAGCTAGAGCACCTAGAATCACCTGGAAAGTGAGAGTACATAAGTGCTGCTCTTTTCAAGCTAACCTTCAGAGAGAAAATACTGCTGCTCAGAGTAAAAATCATCTGCATGTTTATTGCTTCAGAGGATCTCAAACACAATATCAAAACTATTTGTTTGCAAATGAAGCTGGTTTTCTTATCAATACACCTGCAGTCACCTTCTGCAACATGCTGGGACAGGGGAATGTGTAAGAACTGGGAGGTCTGCCTCATCCTCGTTTTCATATAAAGCCTACCAAAAGAGACAAATATGGTAACAAGCAATTTGCAGCTCTTAGTATTAATCCTTCACCACTGTCACAGACACGAGGTTAACTGCTGCATCTCTACCCCCTCACAGTACCCCTCTGAAGCACACTCTACTTCTTGGCTGTCAGATCTCTCAGTATAAAAGCCACATCATCCACTGGTCCTCAAACCAGGCCAAGGGTTGTAGTCTCTTGCGTATTAACTGTGATTACCTCAGCAAGCCTGACTTATGCTCTGACCTTGCAATTCTGATGAAAACTAAGACACAGCACAAGCATGGAGGGAGGGGAAAAAAAAAAACCCTGAATATTTAAATAATTAAAAAAAGAAGCACTGAATTCCAAAATTAATTACAAAGAGCAGGCATAGGGAAGCCAACAGGTTCCACAAATGAAGTAGTGGTCAAAAAGACGATTGAAAGAATGGAGAGACCTTGTTATTTGACGGAGAATTAAACCAACTTAAATATAGTGGCAACACTTCAAATCTGATTCTGGTGGCACAGAAAAGAAAAATGGTGACAAAACATTGAAAAACTTTATGGGAATGATAGGTCAGTCATTTTCATTCTTATTTTCCTTGAAATTTTCATGTTGATAGGCCTTAATTAATATATTTTACTACTAGAACTCTCTGAAGTAATCTTCAGATCATAAGCAAAGAGCAAATATACCAACCTGGTTTTGATAAGGAATTGGAATAAATGTATATTCAATAACCCAAAGGCAGCAGACTGAGGAATAAGTAAAAACTGTTATAAGAACAATGTGGATTTGACAAGAAAAAGTCCTGCCAAAGTGAATTAACTTTTGCAGAAATTAATTGACCTGGAAAACAAAAGAGAAGCAGTACAAGTAAGGTATCCCAACTTTCTGTTACTCTTGAAAAGATCTCAACACAGCACTTCCAAAAGGAGTGAGAAGCAGGAGTCACAGTGAATCAGAAATGGGATCTAAGCCAACAACATAATGACAAAAAAAGCAAATGTCACATCAAGATGAATTTTCGTGTCACCGGCAAAGCTCAGTAGATAATCTTCTGCTTTATTCAGTATCTGTGTGGCCTGAGAAGTTCAAAAACTTGTTTCTACGTTCCCCAGCCACAGGAGCTGGCCTAATAACAGAAGTTGCATTGTCCTGAGTCATTTCAGCTTCAAAGCCATCAGTATATGACACACAACAATGCTCACAATGGTCTTAAGGAATAGAGTTTCTTCAGAGAGAGATAAAAAGGCCCTTCTCCAAATCTGGTTTGTCCCCTGGGCTCTGAATATCTAACAGCCATTCATCTATAGTAAACATCCTGTTCTAAAAGGCTTTAAGTATCTGAACAATGAAACAAAAAGGTGCTGATATTGAACAACAAGAAGGCCCTGGGATTCCCTTTAAACACCTGAGATCCACCTTCAAGAAGGCAGCTCTCAGATGAAGGGGTCAATGCTTCAGAAGTGAAGCTTCCAACAACACCTCTGCACCCCTTCTTTCATTTTGATTCCACTTCTATAGAATTAACCTCATTTAGGCAGTGAACTTCTGTTCAGAACAGGAAGCCTTCCGCTGCTGTTTTCTCATCCTAACTCAAAAGAATGTTTAAGGTAAAAGGCAAATGAAAATATCTCCTCCTCAATTATCTCTTTGGAAGATAATCTAAGCCTCCACTGCTCTTGGAAGTGAGAGTGGCTGTAAAAAAGATGAAGGTTGCTCCACTTGCTAAGTTACAAGTGCTAAGACAGAATAACTTGACTGCCACTTCTACACAGCTGCTCAGTTATTTAACTTGTTTGCTCAGTCCTGGAAGAAATAATTTATTTCATTACCACTTCCTAAGCTAGCCAATAACTGTATGAAAATCTTGAATCTTTTATGTTCAGTCTAACTAAAAACTAAGGCTCCACAACAAGTATTACTTTCCATTCAGCTGCTCTAATGCATTAGAAAAATCAAAATAGTCTCACAATCTGTTTTTAAAAAGTACAGAATTTGCATATGTTAATTTAAAATGTTCTGTCTAGCCAGTCTCCAACCTCGTATCCCTAACACTGATTCTGATTTATGCTATCATCTAGAATACTTCCTGCATTCATTCTCAAAGGATTCATGCAAACACCTCAACATTTAATACTCCCTCTGCCAATAAATCTTCAGCTGTCTGTACAATTTGGAATTTAGAAATACTTCAAGCAACTGAGAGTTTAAAAAAAAAAAAATGCCACTTGGTTATAAGAAAGGGAAATTCCAAACACAGTTTACCTAACTGAAAAACTACTGTTGTGAAGTGCTTTAACACTAAATTTTGAGAAAAAAAAAAAAAGTAGTCAAGAAACAATCTACACTATTGTTCTGTGGTTAAAACCTCTACTATTTAAAGAAACAGTAAACAAACAAAGATTACTAAACTTGGGACAGTTCTCTGTCCTTAAGCTACAGCAAAATCCCCAAGCAGCTATCATCCACTTGGCATTCCTCTAAGAAGACATCTGAAAGAACAGAGAAGACCACAGATTGATGGGTAATTGTGTGGATTAGCTCAAGTTCCTTGGAGTGGGGTAAAATTTGCTCTCTAATGTGATGAAAAAAAGCAAAATACAAACCCTACAGAGACCTATCATAAGCAGGGCGATTAAAGAATCTTTTACTGAAGATCTGACATTCTTCTGAGGCAGGATTATTTGAGGTGTACTCAATCCCATATCAGTAAGAAACAGGGTATGATGGAACATTCTTTATTTGACAGCCTAGGGCTGGCTATCAAAGCAAGAAAAGTCAAGACAGTTTAGAGATCCAGCTTAAAAAAAAAGGCTTCCAAAATGGTAAAAAAAAAAAAGGAAGAAAAAGGAAAAAAAGCTGAGATGAGATCTGTGACACTGTCGCATCTATACCAGGAAGGCCATATAAAAACAAGAATATTGCACTTCAATCAGAAATCAGAAAACATCTCTTGAATATAATTACATTTTACCTGTGGATTCTTAACTTTTCCTCATTTAATAAAAACTTTAAGGTGGAAAGCTTTGTAACAGGAAATTTCTGTAAGGCTGAAGAGAAAGATAAGCACAATGCTGAAAGACTGGGTTGTCAATCAATATCGAAGTAGCTTTTGAATCAATACCAAACTAGGCAAACCTTCCTAACAGCAAAAGACACATTTCCCCCAACGCTGCTCACCTCTGGGATAAGCCGGTCTAAGTGCTCAGCTCTGTTTTCATGAGAGGGGTGTGTAGAGAGCCACTCTGGTAACTTGGGCTCCCCTTGAATGTTTCTGGCTAATTCCATCTGTTGCCAAAACACACTGCTTGCTCGCACATCCACACAGGCCTGCGGGCAGAAAGGAAATGCAGACACCACTGTATTTTGGAAGCAATATAACGCACATTCCAACAGATACTGAGTTACAAAAGACATCTTCAATTTGTACCTTCCAAAGCATGTTTAGATGGCCCCCTTCACACCTGACAGGTAAAGGCTGCTTTAAGAGGAGCCTGAGGGGTGCCCTCATTCATGTTTATAAAGATGAAGGGCAGTGTTGGGAGGACAGAGCCAGGCTCTGCTCAGTGATGTCCAATGATAGGAGAAGGGCAGTGGGTGCAAGCTGGAGCAGAGCACGTTTCACAGGAACATAAGCAAACCTTTTTCAGTGTGAGGGTGCCAGAGCCCTGGAACAGGCTGCCCAGAAAGGTTGTGGAGTCTCCTTCTCTGGAGACATTCCTGGATGCATTCCTGTGTGACCTGCCCTGGGAGATCCTGCTCTGGCAGGGGGGTTGGACTGGATGATCTCTGGAGGTCCCTTTCAACCCCTAATATTCTGTGATTCCATGTAAACATGGTGAAAAACTAATCCAGATAAATACTGGACTTGGTCCTTCACTATCTTTGCAATTCCACTTATCTTAAAAAATTTACAGTTGAATTAAACAATTCAGAAGAAAACCAGATCCACAATTTCTGGCATTTCTTTAAAGGCTCAGCTGCTTATTCTAAGGGCTATTTGCTAGACAATGCAGAAGCAGAACAGATTAATTATCTCCACAGATTTAAGCAAATTTACAGGAAGAAATTTAGAGTCAGAAATATAAAGTGATAATAATTCAGACCAAAATATCTCTAAAAGTGAGCTGCAAAGGCTTTTCTGTAAGTGATTACTCTGCCTTTTTCAAGGCTGATCTGTGTAATCCATAATAGGTTAAAACAGTAATTCTGCAGAACTAGGACTCTCATCTCTCTCCATCCAAGTATATATTTAACCAGAGCACTCTTGCATCTCTCTCTACCCAAGTACATATTTAACCACAGAAAGTCATATAAAAATATCATTCAAAAATGGCATTTGTATATCACCTACAGACTCCTCTACTTGCATTTAAGTGGAGAGGAAAAAAAAAAAAGAACAAGATTTCTTACAGTAATTTCCATTTGTTTAAGACAAAAAGAGATGAGTGATCAGAAGGTAAGAAAATGTCTTATTTTTTCTCCTCCAGGAACACAGAAATGATGGCCTAACCTTTGAATTTATTTCTTACAATTATCTTAATAAAAAAATCATGTGCAGAAGCTAAGAAATGCTGAGATGCCACTTTGCTTGTTTCTCTCTGGCATGACCCTACATTCAAGTATTATGAAGCAGTGAGCACCCATGCAATGATGAACTATTTTTTTCACCATGGACTGCATTATTCCCTTAAATGACTTCAAACTACAAATTCAGTTTCAGCTCCAAAATCAGTTACTTTTAAAAACTCTCCCTTGAAAAAGTATTAGGAACTATTAAGAGAAGGAAATTTTCCTTATGAAATATTAACACTAGATGGTGCTGCTCTCATTGTTATATAACACTTTTCTAGCTCTATTACACTTAGCCAGCAATTAAAATGTTTTAGTTTTTCTAATTTAGAATTAAAATCCACAGGGACTTCAATGCGGGGTGGGGGGGGGGGAAGAGGGGGGAAAGAAGATAAGTAGTTTCTGACCAAATTTTTGCCTGATATTAGCAAAGCTGCTTTACTGTTATTACTGCAATTAGATTAAATCTTTAAATACTAAAAGAATATTGATATACTTTGCAATTATCAGCAAAGAAAACATAACCACAACATCAACAAGTCCTTCAGTTTTACTGAATTGTTGAGGATATTACAGATTAGAATATTCTAGGTGCACTACAATATAGTAAGAGCATTCCTCAGAACTTCTTCCAGTGAAACAAAAATCTCAAGGGTAATTTCTGTCTTTACATACAATCCCATGTACTCTGCTTATGGATACTCACTAATGGGCATTCTCTTAATAAATATATAGCTTTTTATTCTAATAGTAGTAAACTACATAGAAAGTAGACTGTGCAGTTAATAAGGCACAACTTCACAAAATTCCATTTTACTACGTATAATTCAGCCAGGATGACTTCGCAATTTCCTACAAACTGTTTCATTGCCCACTACTTTATCAGTCTACATTTCCTAAACAATTTAGGAACCCTCCCACTCACCCACAGTGTGAAACTCCTTGATTTAAATGGAAAGTGGAAAAGTCCAGAAAATTCCTAATAAAACAAACAAGTTGTAGTTACCTTTGCTGCAAGCTCAAGTCCCACTTTATCAGCTTCAGCTTCCAATATTCTGCTGTATGGTCTGGCAAACACAAACTGCAAGGAAGCACATCAAAGCTCTATTTCTTGAGTTTCAATGGATACAAAACTAGAACACTGTAGCTACTTTTCTAACCTCATAAGAAACTATGTTTAGCCATGTTCACATTGCATGGGATCAGCACAAGTTTTCTTAGTGTAACCTTTAATTCCACTATATGTAATTCATTGATCCTGTATTTGGTGGAAATTAATTCAGCTTATACATATTTCCATGGTCCATCTCAGCAGCTATTCTCACAGCATTTTGTAGCAACCAAAGAGTCAATGCCAACTTTAAATTAGAATTTGTTTACTTCACTTTTATTCACATAAAGATTTCTGATGTAGCAACAGTAACAGACATAAGCCTAAGAAGACTCTGATATGATTCCACATAGCAATTCTCATTCCAGATACTGCTTATAACCAAGCAGGGTTCCAAATTGTTATGTTCTGATTGTTACCAATATTTAACTAACATACAAGAGACTTAAAGTGTCCCCCTTCCATGTTGTAAGAATCCTGTGTGTTTCTTTTCAGATCTAAAATTAAAACCATAAGATAGTCTGAATCTCTTGAGAAAACTTGAGCTCTCCTTCAGCGTGCTTCTAGCCAACAAAGCCTCAGCAGTGGACACTTAACAGGGTCTTGAGGCGTTTAACATATAACATTACTCTTCTGCTACTGAAAAATGAATTAATTAAACGAATCATAAATGATAAATGAATTAACTAAACGAATGTGCTAGAATGAAAAATTACATTTTTTTCAACTCTGATCTAAAATTCTTGTCAGAAATTGGATATAAGACAGATTTGATTTTTCAAATCAATTTTCAGAGCTGCTTGTGTATGTTAAAGAAAATGAAGTTCCAGAAAAGCTGACTATCCAAAATTATCAGTTTCCACATGAAATTAAAAGTTCATGGTGTGAGGTGGACAAGAAACGGAATATTAAGTACTGTATCTAGTGTGTAGTGATCTAGCACCATAAGTAGGTACATACTAGTGTGCAGGACATGAAAATCATGAGGCATGCTTCGTGCTATTCCAAGAATAAAGCTCTAGTTCCCTTATAAAAAGCAAAGCCAACATGTTTTAGTTCAGAAATAGATAGCCAAAGAACAGCCACAAATGAATCCCAGAAGAGAACTTAATTTATTAATGCAAGCAAACCTCACTAGCTTTTCAGAAAGAAGGCAGAACTGGTGCTAACATGCCAAAAAACCTACAGAGGGTGACTGGAAACTGCTTATAATCAATAATAAAAAATAAACAATGGTGAGCAGATTAAAAAGTTAAGCCTCTGAGGACACAAAAGAAAACTGAAACAGGAGCAATTATTGCAATGTGGCTTACATAACCCTTTCAAAGAGTGCAATGCTAAAACTTAAAAAAAAAAAAAAAATCAAGCTCAGGAACAAGAGGAAAAGAAACATCCTGAGATGAGAAAACGTGCAGAAAGATTCATTTTCATGTAAGCACAACAGGCAAGCATTGAATGGAGGAAAGCAATACTGCACTCCTGGGGGACTAACAGAAACAAAAATTTCTCTTCAGCACCTTTTGTACATAGATGAAAGTTTTGCCAGTATTAATCACCTCTTTATTCTGCACTGCATGGATATGCTTAATGTTACTGAAGAGGAGTTTGATCAGTTTCAAACCAGGACATTACCGTATGCTACCTCTATGATAGATCTTTTGTACAGCACAGGGGACTGCATTTGCACTCTACAGCACAACTCCAATCCGTGATGCCAAAATACCAGTTGCAGTAAGCTTAGAAGAGGAGAAAAGATGCTGACAGGGAGTTAAATCTTGCTGTCTAAATTATGAGCAGTCTCAGGATTGATTCACACTTTGTTTTTTCCAAATTCAGCTCTTCAAAATGCTGGCTAGCATTCATCAATGTATTGGTTTCTTAGCTACTTGTACAAATATCCAAGCTCTTTAGAGATAATTTATGTTCAGAATCCACACATTAGCATAAGAACTACCAAAACAGATTGCTTATGTTTAATTTCATGGTTTGGAGGAACCAGGGGAAATCTCGGGAAAAGCATCAAGAGAAGTCAAAGAAAGCAAAGAGTTCTTTCACTTAAATTCAGATTCAAGTTTTATGATGTAAGCAAATTTCTTTTTTAAAAATCCTACTGAAAAAAGAAGGATTCTTAACTGTCAGGAGACAGTAAATTAGACTGCTTTAGAAAACTGGCACAACAAAGCCTCTGAATTTTACTTTAGTGGAATATAGGCTGTCTGAAAGAATTCTCAGGCAAGTTTTATTATAGCATCACTTATACTTTAGAAGTGGTTAGTCTCAATTTTCTGATCTTGGAGACCATGATTACTACTAACAATGTATTTACAGAAGTCATCCACATACTTTATTTGGTTTAGAAATTATTTAAGAACTACTAAAAACAAAATCATGGCATTTCAACATAACTTTAAAAGGTGAGATCTATTTCTAGCTAACAACTATGTAGCTTAATTTATAGGCAGATTATCAGAGCATGCCCAGCTAAATCCAGTCATTTAAGGAGATCTAAAGTTCTTCAAGATAACAAATGAAAATCCAGGTAAGCTAAAGCAGATGCAGAATAACAAAAGTGTATTTCGTTAAAAAACTTACTCAAACACTACTTTTTGCTTATAATACTTCTCCTCTTACCTTTTTTCCCCAAACATACTATTTAATGGCACTACCTCCTAAAGACAAACTGTGTTTTAACATGGAACTCAAGAAAGATAATATGAAACATCACTCTCACCTCCTTCAGCTTGCTCTGAATCCACTGGCCAACAACTGCCAGACTATCACGAGGACAGATGGCCCAAATCAGAGTGAGAAAGATGAGTGACAGAAAATCCAAGAAGTGAACCAGGCTGGCTTTCTCTGCCTGTAAATAGAAATTGTCCAGTTTTCATTTCCTTCTGTTAGACATTTCTTTACAATATAACAGAATTTGCAAACACTTGAAAAATCATTTGGGTTTTTTCTTTGTTACACTTCCTATGAAGCCACGGAAGAAAGCAAGCACAAGCTCCTCTGCTTGCACAAAAAAACCCAATACAGTTGGATACAAGGTACTTTCAGTCTAGAATCCACACCAACTGCATAAATACAGATGGAACAAATACATTTTGACTATTGAGAGATTCAAAGCTCGAGCTAAGATGATGGCAGAATGCAGACAGTTCTTTAGTAAAAAGGCGATGAAACATCTCAGTTGGGATGAAAAAAAAAAATCTACAGAAAGACCTACAAGACTGTTCTTAATATTAACTTGAGAAAAGATAGGTATCATTTAGACAGGAACACTAATGGGATACGGGGACTCTAGGCATAGTATTTTTTTTTTCTGTTGCACCCATTTTATTTCAGAAATTGAGCGATCTTGGAGAAAGAAACTGACATGCTTTCGATTTTCAGAGCTCGCTCTGACATGAAACTTGAGCACTTAGAAGCCAGATCATACAATGTTTCCCTATGTCAGTTGGGTGACACAGGTTCCACACAAACAAGGTAAGTTCTTTTATACTATTGAAATGTTTTTTATTTTTGTTTAGAAATTTAACACATTAGTTGGCTCATCTGAGCCCAAGAAACCATGATATGATCTGTTGCTCATCCAAAAATCACGCAACATGCAGTAAAATAACTCTCCTATATTTCCACTGCCTTTACAACATATTTCCCATTCCCAGATGAGGTTTGCAATTTCAGCAGGGTCTTTGTGTTTACAAGCTACTCAAGCTGATGGATAGGTAATAAATACAATTTTTTAAATTACTTGCCCAGAAAGAAATCAATTTGGAGGCAAAGAAGCACTTGCTAGTTAATCACTCATTCTAGAACATTATAAGCCATATTTCTACACCTTTTCTTTTTCCATAGTTGCAACTACAAAGCGCAACAAAATTAATACATCCGTTCTGTTAAAATGCTGACAAACTACCAAGTTCAACACATCCATGTCAAGATATGAAAAAAATCAAGTCTGTGAAAGCAATCATCTGTAAACACAGATCCAAGTTCCAGGCATTCCAGAATTAGGCATTCTAATGCTGGTGTGCTACTATAATAAAAATATTATGTATTTTAGAATAATTTATTAAAATATATCCAACTTCTGTAGGTACTAACAAGTGTAGTAGTAGCAAACTGAGTTGCTGAGTGTCTGTAGTTCCTTCTGTGTGTACTCCACGAAGAGAGGCACCTGCAGACCACCTTCTAAATGACTGTTAATATCAAGTCATAATCCATCTGTAGAGCTACGAAAAAAGCCCTGGCAGATTTAACTAACACTATTACAGGACTTCCAACAGTTACTGAGAACATGAGTAATACTGTAGCAGAACACTCCCATTTCAAAGTCAGTTTTTCTTAAGGGCCACACTCAAACTTTGATTGGTAGCAACAGGAAAAATCTTAATTAGAATTTAAGAATTGTAGACAGCTTTCTTCAAATGCTTACTGCATGCTCCAGCACAGCATGAGCTATTTCATGTCCCAGAATGAAAGACAGCTGATGAACATCAGAAACTGCATCTAGCAACCCCGTGAAAACAAACACTTGACCATTCTAGGAATAAAGAGAGAGTAAAAATTAAGTATATGACACAAATAAAATGCTGTTTAAACATTACACAAATAAAATGCTGTTAAAACATTACTAATGATTTCTGTATTGGGTTCAACTTACTGGAAGCACAAAAGCATTTATATCTGGTTCATCTACGACATGGATAACCCACTGGAGGGCCGAGATCTGTGGGATGTCCTTATTGCTTTCAGATAAGTGCCCCAAAACCGTCTCCACCACCTGATAGCGTGCATCTGTCTCAGGTAACATTTTACTTTGGAATTCTTCCATCCACTAAAAAAAAATACCCAAATAAATAATTTATTGATTGCCATGAAGCACAAACACAGTAAATTACTATTTGGTAAACTAATTTAGTGGCTACACACAACTTAGTTGAATCTAGGTTTTAATATATCTTTCTTTCATATAATCTAAGCTAATATATTGCAATTCAGGTTTTCAGACCCACAAGTTAAGGATTAACAAACTGAAAAAAAATTAAACTAACAACATATCAAACCCAAGTCAGCATAAAATTAGTCATACAGCCCCCTGTATCTGGCATTTTCTTAAAATACAGTTAAGCCTGGCATCGCCATTTGGCAAATCTTTCTATACCTTTCTGGATTCCCATCTGAATTTATTGCTTTTCTGTAGAGTTCTGTTGTAATTTGTAAGGTGGACAAATTCATACAAAAGATTTAATTCGAATATAACTTTGTACTACTTCTGATCTTATCCCCCATTCTCTGTCAGACAAGAATACAGTGACATTTGGATATGGATTATCAAGTTTTACCAGCTTTAGAACAGAAAGTCACAGAACTCAAAGTTAAAGAAATTAGTTCACTGGACAGTTTAAAAGAAAGCAATTAAAGAAAAATGAGCTGATCCAATGACTAAAAAAAGGAAGAAACAGAATTGAATCCAAGTGGAGAGTATTACCTTACAAAGTAACAATTTAAGAGCAAGGACCTTAAACAAGTGCCAAAGAGTGCTCAAATCAACACAGAAAATGAGACAGAGCGCAGCATATTCCTATTAACTGTGCTTTTACTGCCTCTGCCAGATTTCTATATCTCTTGTTATATTACAGTGTCACAGTTATAAACCTGTGCTACACCCATGGAATGTGCTCTTTATCTACCCTGGGTCCCTGAGCAGTTTGCTGATGGAAAAGGAACTCTTGAAGGGGGTGAAGACAAGAGGAGGAGGTAACTGATGGGGATGCTCTGCAGGGTTCTGTGCATGAAGTTCAAAACTTAGCAAGAATACCACAAGGTTGGTATGCCCATCTCATTAACTGGACTACAAAAAACCCTCCAAACATTAACAGTTTTAGAGTATTTTGAATTTGTCTTTAAACTCTTACCATATCATACTCCATCTGTGACAGCTCCCTAAAATGCTCTTTTCCAAACACCAACAGTCGAGGACGCCCAGTCATGGGTGTCTCCTCTAAGTGAGTAAAATAAAATACGACAAATAAAACTCCTAAGCTACTGACACCCAGGAGTATCTTCCACTTATTTTTTCTTGCTCTTTCTTTTAAAAGTTCCCGTTTATTAGAAGGAAGTGCCTTCCACCAATTTCTTATGCTCCTGTAAGATACAAACAGTGTTAACTTAGGACATTCTCCGTTACAGCCTCTCCTCATGTAAGATCTTATGGAAGGTTATAGGTGCAATTGGCTTCTACTCCATTTTTCCCCTCCCACAGGAGAGTAAGGAATGCCCTTTTAGTGTCTTTGTTCATGTCTCTAGCACATGTAAATGAGAACGAGAAGAGTAGAGGACACATTTAACACCTCCGAAAATGGAAGCAACCTTTTGTTGAGCAAATTATCAATCTAGGTAGGCCCCAGTGCTTCAAAACTTTGCACAGATATCGAAATGACAACACTACTACAAACACGCTACTATTCTCTACAAACTCACACATACATCTTTCCATAACAAAATCTTACACTCAGAGAAGAGGCAATACTGTATTTTACCTGCCAAGAATGATAGCAAGCAACTTTTGAGCTGGCTTAATAATAATCCAGAAAAGAGAAACTGGTGCAGCCTGAAACGATGGTGATATGTGAAAACACCTGAAGATATGAATGTTCCAAGCTGAAAAAGGATGTGGGTGCTGCCCTGCAGAACTGATGTGGAAGAATGGGGCCTTCTCCTGCTGTGTCCGAGAAGACTGGAAGCAAAATCTTCTCCAACTGTGGTGTGCATTCTTGTGTACTTCTGTATTTGAGGCATTCAAAAGCCATCTCTGTCCTTTACTGATTAAGTCTTTATAGTAGTTAGGGCTTCCAGTCAAAGCAGAGTTTCTAGCAATTCCACTCAAATCCAGCCTTTGACGTATGTCTTGTGTAAAAGGGACCTGAGTTCGGCAATGTCCTGCATGGGATCTGTAGAGATTATTGCACTTCCCCTGCTTGGTCAAAGAAGCCAGATGAAAGAAAATACAGTTCCTGCAGGGCAACTTTAGACCCCAGATGATATTCATAACTTCTTTGGTTGGTCACCCTGAAACAAATGGGAAAAGAATAGCATAGAAGCAGTAAGAAATCCAGCTCGGGTTAGTGCAAAGCTTTGAAACATTTTTTGATCTGAACAGGTATCAGGTGTTTGCTTGCCAACAACTGAACTGCATGATTTTTTTCTCTTTCACTTTTATTACCACCAGATCAGGCCGACTGCAAGTGCCCCTTATTGAAGGTGTATGTCTATCATCACCCTTCCGTGCTGTGCTCCTTACCCCAGTGTCATTCCTACACACTGAGGAAAACCAGGATCTGTTCAGGGTGTTGCGAATAGTTCGCAGCTGAACGCAGAGTACGCAACTGCTGCACGAGGCCTAGAAACAAAACTCCACAGCGAAACACTGTGTGTCTCTGCCGGTATCCTCTCACTGCCGGGGCACGCAAACCCCCTCCCGCCCGCCAGGGCCCGGCACTCAGCCTCCCGCGGCGGTCATCCACCAACGGCCTCCACTCCTCCCCCTCCACTGCAAGCATTGCTACCCTCTGAGAAAAGCCGCACTCGCCTTTTGCTTGCGGCCCCTTTCTGGCAGCGGCCTGAAGCCCCGAGCCGCCGTTCCTGACCTCTCCTGTCGCCCTCAGAGCCTGGCATCCCGCATGCGAGCAACACCCTCCCGACCTCGATGCTTAGCACAACTATCGTGAGGGGCAGGCGTGAGGAGGCGGGGGAAGAAGGAGAGACGTGTCACTGAGGCCGCCTTGTGATCTGCTCCGGGCAAGACCTCCTCCAGCGGGCTCCCCTACTCACCACCCCGAGAGGCGGCGGAGGAGGGAACAGAGCAGGCCGAGGCGGAGACGCCGTGACACCGGTTCGCGATGGACAGCGGGAAGAGACCACCACAGCCCCAGCAAGCGCCCAGGCTCCGTGCCCCTTTCTTCAGGCAGCGGCGGCGGCCACCGCTCCCGCCACGGCCCTCGCGCAGGCTCCGCCCCGCGCCTCAAACCCCGCGCGTGCCGTGAGGGGGCGGCGGCGGGGGCCCGTGCGCCTCCATTTTGTTAGTCAGCAGTCTGGGCCGCCGGTGGTGGCTTAGGGTGCAGTAAGAAGATAGTGACCAGCAGATTGATGAACGTTCTTACCCTTTATTCTGTCTTGGTGAGGCCACATCTGGAGTCTTGTGCCTAGTACTGGGCTCCCCAGTTCAAAAGAGACAGGGAACTAGCGGGGAGACTCCAGTAGAGACTACAAAGGTGCTGAGGGGACTGGAGCATCTCTGACAAAGGCTGAGAGACCTGGCGCTGTTTAGCTTGCGGAAGAGAAAACTAAGAGGGGATTTTATGCTGATCAGTATCTAAAGGGCAAGTGCCAAGAGCATAGGATCAGTCTCTTTCTCAGTGGTGCCCAGTGACAGGAGAAGGGGCAGTGGGCTCAGACCAGAACACAGAGGGTTCGACCTAAACATAAGGAAAAACTTTAACTGTGAGGGTGCCAGAGCACTGGAACAGACTGCCCAGAGAGGTTGTGGAGGCTCCTTCCTATGTGACCTGCCCTAGATCCTGCTGGCAGGGGGGCTGAACTGGATGATCTTTCAAGGTCTCTTCCCAACCCCCTGTGTGATTCACATAAGCAAATGTCAAGTCCAATTGAAGTGCAGAAAAATGTTTAACTGTAAAGACAAAAAATACTTTCTTGTATAGTCAAGTTGAAACAATTTGGTACTAAAGTCTCTCTGCTACCAATTTTGATCATCACAATTAAAAAGTTGCCAGATAAAATGTACGGTCTTCAGCTTCAAATGAAAAAGCTTACTGTAAGAGAGTAAAACGTTGGGCTTTTACATAAATCTAAGTAAAATTATTAGGTTTGTGAAAATTTCAGTGCAATTCACTTCAGCTGTAGTGTTGGGCTAAAGTCTTGGCAGAACGAATTAGTGTTTTCCAAGTCAGAAATTGGATTTAAAGCCACTTAGCCTGTTTGGACAGTTGAAATCTCAGGAGTTAAAAGACTAGGTGATACTTTTCATAAATACCAAGATTTTTCTGAATCTTCTTCACTAGAACACCGAGTCTTGATCCTCTGAGTGTACTGTATTGTGTGCCAACTTGTCCTTTGCCCCACTGACATACCAGTTAGTAGATAGCATTTAAGAAATTAGTAGCTAATAATTATTACTGCTTATTATCTATGTTGTTAATGTAAAAAAAAAAAAAGTAGATTCAGTATCCCAAAGGTGAAGTTACTCAAGCAAACAAAATTTTACTGCAAACTGTTCCTGTAGAGGTTGTTATAAAATTCAAGACGCTCATTTCTTTCCAAAACACGTCTGAGGAAGTTGTAAGAAAGGAGTGCTCTTTGCTTTATATGCTGCTTTACAGTATTTTAATGAAAGACTCTCAAAAGACTGTTGGATCTCTTCCTATTGAGGAACTGATTTGGATATCTCAGACGACCTGTTTGTTAGTGCCATTTATTCAGCATGGGCATTTCTAAGAATCGCTTAATGCTGCCAGTCTTAACATTGACTTGCTACCAGTGTTGAGCAGCTTGCTGGCCTAGGGTGCTAGCAATCCAGAGTTAAGTGCCTTAGCTATTCTTCTCCTTCTCTGGGGTTAGATAAATATATACGAGATACTGAGAGTTAAGGAACTAAATTTTCAGATCAAATGCATTTCTGGAACTTCTGGTATTGAGGGCCTTAATAATGAAAATGCATCAGATATTGCTTTCAGCTTGCTGGAACTCACAATCTCTTGGATGCATAATAGTTGCAAACCCAGCAGAAATTCTGAGAATCTACCACTTAATTATCTTTATTCTTCTGGCTTCTAATTCTTGTACATACCTGTAAACTGCTCTTAGAGCAGGTGACCTGCATTAAAGCATCAGTGAAAATAGTATCACAGAGTTTTTCTGCTTGCTCTCAAAACCACAGAAATTATTTGGAGTGATTGAAAAAAGGGAACATTCATTAACTTCTTATAGTCAAGAGATTTTGCTTAAGTCCTTCAGCAGAATTGAGACAATTATAAAGCTACCTTCTTTCCAACAAGACAGAAGAGCATGTAAGGATAGGGGAAAAAAAAGGAGAGCTCAACAGGCCTGTGCTAAAAAATGAGCATGTCTGTGCTGCAGTGTAGTGGCCAGGATATAGCCACATCCAATTACTTTCTAGTTCCACTTAGCTTTTCTGGGTGCAACCAGGCTAGCAAAAGTGCTGAGATGTCTCATTTCAAGCCTTCCAAGAACAGGTGTTTATTTAAAAAAAAAAAAAAACAAAAGCTGAAAAAGATTGGGTCATCTGCCAGCAGGACTATTTTACCCACACGTTAAAATCTCAGTGGAAAATTCAAATTGCAATCTCATTCCATCTTTCATTTGGATAATACAAAGTCTCCGTAATTGTTTCTGTGGTGCTTGATTTGTAGTGGAGTAGGACTGTGAGACTGTCATCCCTCAGGGAATAGGGATCCTCATGAAAATGAGATGTGAATCTTGTGAGGCTGCCTGGTGCACATGAAATTTTAACTAGATAAATCCTGGTTCAAGGAATTTTGTTAGAACTGCTGAAGAATAATTGCAAAAGTTCTGGAAGTTGATTTTTCTTGCTCTGAGAGTAATTGTAATGACTTAAGATTAATTTTATCTTAAAAAAAATAATTGCAGTACTTAAAACCCTGAGGCAAATCAGCTGAAATGCTTTGGAAAGGATAATTACACCTGCATGACTGTCTGTTTAATAGTATTAACTGGTCCAATTAAGGAGAAGTGGAAGAAGGGCCAATTTGTTACTTCTGTAACTATTCTCTGAAAAAGTGAGTTTGATTTGCAAGCAATAGAAAATTATTTGATTTTTCTAAGGTTTAAACACTTTAAGGACTACTGGGGGGGTCTTGTCTGGTTGTCATTAAGTGCTTAACATCACCAAGGTGTTGGTGTTTTACCAGCTAAACAAGAAGAGGGTGTGCATAGACACACATCCTTAATCTAATCTGGCCATAGTCTTAGTCTAAACAGCTGTAAAGAGATTATTCTTCAGTTGGGGAAGATAGGACAAGAAGAAGATTCTTTGTTTTTCCAAAACAGCAGCAGGTTTGGGCTATTTTGCCACTGATAAGAGCTCCAGCTGCAGGCTGGTTGAATGCAGTGTAGGATCTGTTACCACAAAGATTTCCCTAGGGCTTGCCTGTTGTAACATCTAAATGGAGATGTGTCTTTAAGTATAGGTGGGAGAATGGATGTGTGCACACACCCCAGTCATTTATAACTGTTGCAGGGATTTGGGGTCAAGGAGTTTGAGGACACATACTTGCATATATAAGCAGGCATGGATTTTACCAGTGGGAGTAGAAGGAACAGAGTTTAAAAGGGGCTTAATCCTTCTGTGAATCCTTATCTTTCATTTCCTCGCTGTAGTGCTGCCATTGCTTCTGTCGCCGTCCTCAGATCTCAAGTGGTTAAAAAAAAGTTTTAACTAGAAGTAAACAGCAAAGGCTAAAATTTGGTTGGTACAGTCATACAAAGGCAGTAGCACTGCATGGAAAAGGTAGCATTATCCTCTTCAGAGCTGTAACACAGCAACAGGATTTTTTTCTCTGCCAGTGGTCATTTTGACTTTCTAAGGCAGTTCTCCCACCAGCTGGAACTGCAGAACAGAACTTGGGCAGCAGACAGTTCTACTTTTCTTAAAGCAAGCATGCCCTCAATTACATAATCCAGTTAAGTAACAGCACCAAGGCACCTCTTCATACCAGCTGTGGGTTTATTTCAGTATCTACCAAAGAGTAGATGCTTAAATATGTATTAGAATATAAGAAGAGCATTCCAAAACAAACCAATCCCCTGAATACATTTATGCCTGAGCAGACCCCCCCAGAAAATGATACATGATTGATATTAATCACCTTGTTCAGAGCACTGCTTGAGAGCTGTTACCCAGTGCCAACTGGAATGTAAATCTACCGTGGCTTTCACCATGCTGCTACTCACAGAACCCACTGCACAGGGTAGAGAGCCTAACTGCTTACATACAGTGAACATTAAAACAGGATCATAGAATAACGGAAGGGTCTGGGTTGGAAGGGACCTCCAGGGGTCATTTAGTCTAAACCCCTCTGCAGTGAGCAGGGGCCTCCTCCACTACATCAGGTTGCCCAGAACCCTGTTGAACCTCACCTTGAATATCTCCAGGGATGGGGACCCAACCACCTCCCTGGGCAACCTGTTCCAGTGTTCCACTACCCTCACGGTGCAGAACTAATTCCTAACATCCAATCTAAATCTACTCTTCTCTAGTTAGAAGCTATTGCCCCTCGTCTTATCACTACAAGCTTTTGTAAACAGGATGATGTAAGCAGGAGAAGAGTAATTGGACACTTCAGAGAGAGAAATTTCTAAACTAGAGTAATAAAAAACATTTACATTTTGCAAAATTTAAAGCTGATTATTTTTTTCCTTTTCAGTAAGGACATCAGTGGACACAAATAAGCTGAATATCATGGACTGCTCCTTGATCTACCACATGCAAAAAAGATATCAATATATAGCCTTAGCCTGACAGGTGGTATGACTGGAGCAGCAGGAGAGAAATGAGTGTTTAGCAGGAGCAATGGGTATGTTTGGTTCATTAAAGTTCAGAGCCCACAGTAGCTTTATATAGCTTTATTCAAGCAGAAAGATCTAGTCCAAAGAGAGGTTCTCTGAGCTCTGTGCTGCAATTAATCTTCCCGTTCTTTTGATTAATTGCAGACATGCACCTTATTAAATGACCCCAGTGTGTTTCTAGTCCCCTAGCAGCATGCAGTCTACTGGTGCTTGATGACTAGCAAGGAAATAACTGACCACAGCACGTCATTTTCATGGGGCAGTCTTTTAATGATTAATAAAACCATAAATGGCACCACAACAGCTTCTCTTCTCAATCTCAGCTTTGAAAAAGAAAAGCAGGAGCCACAGAAAGATGCTGAAGCTGTCCCCTGTTAAGATGTTTTCAACAATTAGTTACTTTTGCCTCACCCCATCAAAATTATGCCCACATGTTTATATTCTATTTTAATAGAATATAATTTTTTTCTTATAACAGAAATGAGACAAATGCAGTGATTTTGCAAGAATGTTGAAACCTCCCTTTAGATACCCAGAAATTATTGCACATCTCTTGATCTCTGATGAAAGGACAGCACCAGCCTCTCAGACACTTAGCTTGTGTCAGCTTTGCATAAGGTAAGGAAGTGGTTAAGCAACATACTTGGAAGAAATTTATATTTCTTCAGCACTGAGTGCTGTTCAGCTCCTGATTTTAAATGTAATCAATTTTATAAAAGCCCAATTGCAAAATTGTGTGGAATCAGGCTACGTTCTGAATTTTCCTAAGACTTGGTAAAATACATCCTAGATATTGAAGTCTCACTTCATCTTCTATCAGTACTAATGTAGATGCTTGACTGAAAAAGAAGCAGCTTGGATACATATTGCCATAAGGCACATACTAAATTATAGACCCTGCTCTAAAACTTTATGAATGTATTAATACTGCTGATGCAGTTTTTTCCTTTTTTGGGAGGGAAACATGATGCATCTGCCCCATTCTATGCTCCAAAGCCCACTTTTTTCCAGTGGTGAATAAGAAGGTGGTTAAATGGAAACGGGGTAGGTTGAGCCAAAAAACATTGAACAAACAACCCCTCCCACCCCCAAAACAGCAGATCTCTTCCTTTTCTATATAAGCAAAAGCAGAAACAGAATCCAAGCATCTTCCCTTTTTCCTGGTATGGTTTTCTCTCAGCAGAAGCAGAGATGCATGTTTATCAGTTTGCCTTAGAAGTAGCAAATTACTGACAGTTCCTAGAATTACAAACTAGTAACAGTGAGCCTAATAAAAGAGCTGACCGTGCTGCAGTGCCTGGGTGCAGCAGCCTGGTTCTGGGCCTAAATAGATTAGACTGATGGGACTTCAGATGTCCACATGCAGTACAGAGAGTGCAAGTGACAATGTTTCAACAGTCAGCAACTAGCGTTATTTTCTTCAAAACGCCCTTCATGGTGGATACAACCTCCTGAACAAAGAGGCACAGCAGATGAGTAGGTAGCAAAGAAGTCCAGTTCTAGTGTCTTGGCCCAATTTCAACCAGTACTTCACTCTACTCCTAAATTCCTCTTGCAGCTCTGCTAGAATAAAGCTGTTTCAGCTTGTCCTGAAGCATTGTGTAGTACTTCTGTGAAGCTATACAACACTAAAAAATATCTCCTCCCATTAAGATTGCAAGGGAAATTTAGGTAGACAGAAAGCTATTACCAGGGTTTGAATTTGGGCAGAGCACCAAGGTTAACATACACTTGCACTGGGGTCAAGGGATCGTGGCTGACTAGGATTGTCAAACCCTTCTTAAAGAGCACAGGCAGCAGTAGCTCACTGTGCTGCCTGAATACAGACTCAGAAACCTGGGAGCTCCACACCTGGAAGTGACTGCAGGAATATTTCCTTGAAAATCACTCTGTATGAAACCTTCTGGTGCTGTAGAGCATCTTATCACAACCTTAGTCAGTTATTTGGGAATACTTCTGAAATTATTTGCTGATTAAAAAAATGTTCCAGGAATGTTAAATAGAACAACCCACCTTCACCAAAGTCTTTACCAAGAGAAAAGCAGAAATCATACCAAGTACTTGGATCTCAAGAACCACTCGAGGTGTACTTAAGCAGGCTGCACCAGGCCTGGGGTGCTACTGTTATGCTAAACAGACTGCTGTAAGTTTTCTTAGTCTATATTTGGGTAACTGACTCCCAAATTAGCTTACACCCAATCCCAAAAAAGTCATTCTTGCTAAACTAGAATAATTTAGAACAATCATTGTACAAATTCCTGTAGAAAGGACAAAGGTCTCTCCAAGTCCATCCACATACACTGAGTCTGTTGTAGCCTTTCTTTTTTTCAGGGTAGAGCAGCTGAAATCTTGGTAGACTTATTTCACCCATTTCAGTCTCACCTCTGTGCCCTGTAAGATCATGGAGCAGATCCTCCTGGAGGCACTACTGAGACAGAAGAATAGTGAAGAGGTGATTTGGTACAGTCAGCATGGGTTTACCAAGGGCAAATCCTGCCTGACAAACCTGGTGGCCTTCTATGAACAGGTGACAACATTAATAAATGAGGGGAGAGCAACTGATGGCATTGACCTGGACCTGAGCAAAGCCTTCCACACTGTCCCACACCACATCCTGGTCTCCAAACTGATGACACATGGGTTTGATGGGTGGACCACGAGATGGATAAAGAACTGGCTTGATGGCCACACCCAAAGAGTGGCTGTCAATGGGTCCATGGCCCAGTGGAGGCCAGTGACAAGCAGAGTCCCTCAGGGCTCAGTCCTGGGACCAGGCTTGTTCAACATCTTTGTTGGTGCCATGGACAGTGGCATTGAGTGCACCCTCAGCAAGTCTGCTGATGACACCAAGCTGTGTGGTGCAGCAGACATGCTGGAGGGAAGGGATCCATCCAGAGGGACCTGGACAGGCTGGAGAGGTGGGCACAAGCCAACCTCATGAGGTTCAACAAGACCAAGTGCAGGGTCCTGCATCTGGGTCAAGGCAATCCCAAGCACAAATACAGGCTGGGCAGTGAGTGGCTAGAAAGCAGCCCTGAGGAGAGGGACTTGGGGGTGCTGGTGGATGAGAAGCTCAACATGAGCTGTCAATGTGCACTTGCAGCCCAGAAAGCCAACCAGAGCCTGGGCTGCAGCAAGAGAAGTGTGGCCAGCAGGTCAAGGGAGGTGATTCTGCCCCTCTGCTCAGCTCTGGGGAGACCCCACCTGGAATACTGTGTCCAGTTCTGGAGCCCCTGTTACAAGAGGGATATGGACATGCTGGAAGGTGTCCAGAGAAGGGCCACCATGATGATCAGAGGGCTGGAGCACCTCTCCTATGAGGACAGACTGAAAGAGTTGGGGCTGTTCAGTCTGGAGAAGAGAAGGCTCTGAAGAGACCTTCTTGTGGCCTTTCAGTATCTGAAGGGGGCTACAAGAAAGCTGGGGAGGGACTTTTTAGGCTATCAGGTAGTGACAGGACTAGGGGGAATGGAATAAAGCTGGAAGTGGGGAGATTCAGACTGGACATGAGGAAGAAGTTCTTCCCCATGAGAGTGGTGAGAGCCTGGAATGGGTTGTCCAGGGAGGTGGTTGAGGCCCCATCCCTGGAGGTGTTTAAGGCCAGGCTGGGTGAGGCTCTGGCCAGACTGCTCTAGTGTGAGGTGTCCCTGCCCATGGCAGAGGGGTTGGAACTGGCTGATCCTTGTGGTCCCTTCCAACCCTGACTGATTCTGTGACTCTGTGATTTCTTCAGTCTCAAATTTCAACCCTTTCCTTCTCTGCAGCCACTTCAGCAGCAGCAGCAGCATAGCGATGCCAAAGCCAGCAGTGTTACTGCTGTCCCCACAGCACTAATGCCAGCACCCTGGAGAACTCCTGTGGCTTTTCATCAACATGATAAATACGTAGATTTTCACTATCCAGAGCATCTCCATTGACAGTGAATGCACTGCTCCAATTAGACATGGAGTCACCTTTTACAACCTTCATCAGCAAGCACTTTGCTGTCAGTGTTGCTGTTTGAACCTCACAGCATGCAGGTGCAGTTCCCAAGTGTGTTCTGGGTACACACTGTCCAGTGTTGGTCACACAGGTGCAGTTCTGCACTGGTGAAGCTACCACCAGAAGCAAAACCAGCAAATCCAGAGAGGCTCCATGTTGCAGGTGAAAAGCATGGATGAAGTCCTGAGTAATGGTGGGCAGTGTCTGAATTCATTAGAGTCTACTCTTTTCTACAGGCTGGTGTGCTGCTGTCTTTATGAAGAGCCAAACCAGACCCACCAAACAGCTGCACTTTCATCCCTTACTTAATAGGGAGTGAAACCAGATGCCTGCCTCTAGCTGCCTGCTCTCTCTCTTAACTTCATGAAGAAAGAACCTGAGGCATAGCTCCTACCTTGGCTTTCCCTTGAGAATAAAGCACAGGCAGCTTGGGGTTGTTCACCCTGGAGAAGACAAGGCTGCAGGGAGACCTCAGAGCAGCCTTTCAGTATTCAAATGGACCTACAGGATAGTGGGAGAGGGACTTTTGACAAAGGTGTGTAGTGACAGGATGAGGGATGATGGCTTCTACCTGGAAGAATCTCAGTTTAGACATAAGGAAGAAAATTCTTCATCATGAGGACAGTGAGGCACTGGCACAGGCTGCCCAGGGAAGTTGCAGGTGCTTCATTCCTGGAAGGATTCAAAGCCAGGCTGGATGGGGCCTTGAGCAACCTCCTCTTGTAGGAGGTGTCCTTGCCCATGGCAGGGGGCTGGAACTAGATGATTTGTAAGGTCCCTTTCAACCCATTGTACGATTCTGTGATTCTTATCAGTAAAGGACTTCTTCCTCTCTGCTTTCATACGCTGGTAACATAAAGCTTTTTGGAGATTTATGTATGCTGCCTGGAGCAGCTGCCAATTCAGGAGGAATGACTTCATCACTTTGATGGCTGCTCTCCTACTTGGAGAGCACAGAAAGCTTCTCTTCCCCCTCTCATTTGGCACACACTCATCCCAAGGCAGCACTAGAAATTATGATTTTCACACTTACATAACCTTTACCAAGTTGTTAGCTGCTTCTGAAGAAATTTTTCAATCTGAACTTTTGAGTAATGCCCTTTGAGAAGCACTCCAGTAGCTCCCCAGTGTCCCAGTGATCTACAAGCATGAGTTAAACATTTCCATGTGTTTTGGCAGCAGCTGAAAGATATCTTGCAGTTTGCACGAAGCAAATCCCATTCATCTGATTTGTCAACCACCACCAAACACTTTATAGGTTGTTATTTTGGGATCTGTAAGGATCACAGAACAGTGTGTATGCCATTCTCCCAGCCACACAACCTGCATGCAGCCTTGCAGTCAGCTCCTACCTGTGCTGTGCTTTCCTGAGGACCTCCCTGCTTCAGATCAGTGTGAGCTCAATGACTTGTAATGATGGCTCATGCCTGTGTGAGCAGTGGGCACTCACCCCAGCTGCCAGTCAGTATTTGTAATGAGGTCTGAATGAGAGCTTCAGGTGTAAATACCCACTACCACTAAGGAAGGGCACAGGCTGGAGTTGAACTTTGCAGTCAGATCTATTTCCAAATAAGGCACAGAAACACAAGCTACTTGAGGGAGCAAAGATGAGACCATGGTTGCTCTACAGCACAGGATCACACTGCTCCATTTCTGCTTCCTTCAGGTAAAGTAACAGTACAGAATCATAGAATAGTTTGGGTTGGAAGGCACCTTTAAAGATCATCTAGTCCAGTCCTTTGCAGTGATCAGGGATGTCTTCAACTACCTCAGGTTCCTCATAGCTCTGTCCAACCTGACCTGCAATGTTGCCAGGGATGGGGCTTCTACCACCTCTCTGGGCAATCTCTGCCAGTGTTTCACCACCCTTAGTGTAAAAAATGTCTCACTTCAATCTAGTCTAAATCTTTCTTAAAGGGGCCTCTAAGAAAGGTGGGGACAATCTTTTTAGCAGGGTCTGTTGTGAGAGGACAAGGGATGATGGCTTTAAACTAGAAGAGATTCAGACTAGAGAGAAGGAAGAAACATTTTATAATGAGGGTGATGAAACACCAGCAGAGGTTGCCCAGAGAGATGGTGAAAGCCCCATCCCTGGAACCATTTCAGGTCAGGTTGTTTGGGACTCTGAGCAATCTGCTCTCGTTGCCGATCTCCCTGCTGACTGCAGGAGGTTGGACTTCATGACCTTTAAAGGCACCTTCCAACTCAACCCATTCTATGTGTCTATGACATTTACAGCTCTTGCTTGGTCTCAGCCTGTTAGCGTTTGAGTTTCCCCTCTTGCAAACACAGTAGAGAAAAAGGGGTTTGTCAAAAGTAATGGATGAAAGAAAAATCATGGGAACTGAATGAGATGGTCTGTTCTCCCTTCTGGTGGAAGACTCACTGCTGTTACCTTAATTTAAAACTGCATTCATTGTCTCTTCCCTCACAGGTGCCCAGAAGCATGATGACAGTTTTATGATACACCCCTCACCAAGCAGCAAGTGTAGAATATTGGCAAGAGAAGGGGAAAGGATTAATTGTGAGTTTCCCTGACACAGCTGCATAAAGTGCCCAGATAAAAGTGCACTTTTCCATTGACTTTTTTGTCCTGTTGTTTTTTTTTTACCTCTCTGTAAATAAGGAGCCAACAGACTTCAAGAAAAAGTCCTTCCAAATATCAATATAGATACACATGTCATGGCTCTATGACACCAACAAAATAAGCAGTGTTATTTCGTTTAATCCACACTAAGCTGTAACAGCACTACAAGAGTTAATTATTTAGAACAGCAGGCTGTAAAAGGAATAATCCTGCAGGAAATGTGGAGTTGCATTATTTCTTTAGTGATCTCTGCTTCCATGGAAACAATTTCTCGGTACAATTCTAAATCTCATAAAAATAGGGCAGTAGGTCTATGTAAACCAGCAAGACATTTCCAATTAAACAGGCAGAATGCTTTTATCTAGGCAATTAAATACTTTGTTCAGTATCAAATATGATTATGGTGTTCACTGGGATGTTAACAACCAGCTCCTTCCCCTGTGCTGGCTCTGTGGGGTGGGATGAAGTCCCCCTGCACACATCCTGCCATCCCTTGCTGCTCGGCGGGTTCCCAGCAGCAGGCTTCCTTCCCCTGCACTGCTCTGCCACACCAGGCCTTCCTCCCGAGGTGTGCTCTGCACCTCCCTGCTGCTTGCTTTCCACTACCATGACGCCTCTTCCCCCTTCACGTCACCATGTCCTCCTAGCTCAGTCATGCCCAGCAGACCAAGTGTTCTGCTAGCACAGCAGGAAAGAGTTCATGTGGATCCCGCTGCTGCCCAAACTAGAACTAGAACCAACACACTTGAATCAAAAGTGGGTGATAAATATAGTTGCTTGAAAGACAATCTGATGATCACCTTAAGAATTCACTGGAGCTGCCCATGAAAACAAACCCATTACACTGCTTCAGTGATCCTACAGCCAGGATGCTCCCTGTGAAAGCAGTGTGGGAAATACTCATCTGCCATCCTTGCCACAAGGTACCACTGGATAATTTTCTGAAGGACACTAAAGCAGTGGATTTGTAAAAACAAACGAAGGAATCAAATCTATACCAAAGTAGGTGGCTACTGCCCATAACATTTAATCACTAGCCCGAAGTTTACACGCAGTGGCAAGAACAGTTTTGCTCTTCTTTCAAACCCTTCTTTGCATCAGCTGTGGCAACGCTCCCTCTAGTGGTATCACACCTCCTGGAACCCCTT
Organism: Indicator indicator; assembly: GCF_027791375.1. Lineage (NCBI taxonomy): Eukaryota > Metazoa > Chordata > Aves > Piciformes > Indicatoridae > Indicator > Indicator indicator. The sequence goes on from NW_026539186.1 coordinate 84,002, forward strand.
GGTATTGGCACTGACCTGGAGAAAATGCCTGATCTGCCCTCAGGAAACACGGAGCTCTTACAAACATGAACACATCTTTCAAGGTACTGCATATACAGCCTTTATTAGTAGACTCTTGTACACCATCAGTCAGGAGTATTGAAGCAGCAAGCAAAAGGAAGAAAGTACTTAACAGCAATGGCAGCAGCCTTCACTTATTTTGTTTGGCTGGGTTGGTTTGTTTTAGTTTTCCTCAACTGAACTGCTGTTAGAAAGTTACTTATTTAAAAAACCACCTGGGCATTCCTCTCTCCTAGGGCTCAAGGTGTGCATTGCTGTGAAGAAGCACGTCTGGCAGCTGGGATGGCAAAACTTGACTCAGCCAGCAAGTACCCATAAAGGATATTTGCCAAAAGATGCATCTTATGGGTTTGGTTTAGTTTAGTTTTAAACTGTTAACTCCTCCAGTTCAAGTTGTACCATTCTAGTTGCTACTCAACCATTTACCATCTCCTGAGCAGCAAGCTGGCAAGGCATAACAGCTGGTCTTAGGTGCAGAAACAGTGTAACAGTCCACGATAGGTACACTAAAAGAAAGCTGGGATAAAAACAATTGCTGGATGGGGGAAAAAAAAACAACAAAACAAAAACCCCAACAAACAAACAAAAAAGAGCTTCCCAATAAAACTATATATGTGCTGCCTTACATGTGTTTGGCAGCAGAACTGGTAGTATCAGTAACACAGATTTTTATCTCCTTAGAAACATGCAACTGCCAAATTCCTATTACTGACCACACAGTCAAAATAACTGTTGAAAGGCAGATTAGCTACTGTCTTACCATGGCTCCTGCCAACTGAATCATTACTGAGCAGCACAATGTTGTGTGGTAACATTGGGTGAGTATGGTACTAGCAGTTCTATTTCCGCCCACACCACCCTGCTAACAGACTCTGAGAACATCTGGAGTTTGTGTGCAGATCAAAGGCTCAATACTGCACCATCTCCTCAAGAGGTGAACTGCTTCAAACATGAATGTTGTATTCAGAACTCTTCCTATGTAACATCACTGTTAAAACCAGTGACCACAACCACATTACTTTAGCTCAATTGTTACACGGAGCAGCAGCCAGCACTGGTTACCACTACCTGGGTAAAACCAACATCCATCCTTAAATGGCTGGAAACAGCATGTGGGCAAGGAACACTGTCCATTTCATACTGCTGTTACACCAGTGGTTCAAAATTCTCTTCCTACAAATCAGAACTAATTACAGCTGTTAGTACAAACAATTCTACTGTGGGACTGTTCTAGAGAGTAACCTACCCAAAATTGCAAAAGAACACCTTACACCACAGAGTGCTGCACAGCTGAGTAGGGAAGGAATGTGCTCTCACCAAGAACATGGAATTTCAACTAGAAATACCAAAAGACATGCAGTAGTTTTAATTAGGAGGTTCCAAAGATGACATGTTAGAATATATGCAGACTGAGTCAGCATGCCTTAGAGAGACAGAAACACCAAGTTTGCAAACTACACACAGCAGTGGGATCAAAAGCTGCATACCAGCAGATCTGAGCAGAGAGAAGAGAACAGAACCTTCACCACTATTTTTTTCAGTATCAAGGGCTTGCATGTTCATGTGATCAGGTTCTGCACCTTCCACTTAGCAACAGAGAGAGACAAACGTTTCACAAAGCATGATATAAGTAATGTTAACTCCTGTACAGGAATTCCCTTCTTGGGATGCAACTCTGCAATTTTAAAGCTTTTCAAAAATCTTTGTACAAATGAAAAGCTGAGTTAAAAACGTAAATATATAAAATCTTAAAGTCCCATTTCTGCTGTGAAGAACTAGAGCTATACACAAATATATATATATCTTTAAAATAAGAGCTGAGTCTGTGGCCACCCCTCTCGATACAAATTCAAGGTCTCACCTGCTTCATGTTTTCAAATACATTTTAGATCTCTGAGAAACTTTCCCCAGGATAAATCTAGGCAAATAGCAATACCATATACAAGTCAAGTTTCCTTGTGATTCAGAAAGAAAAATTTAAAGCCCATTTTGTATCTAAAGATTCACAGTGATGCAGCTTGTGAAATATTTCCAAGTGGCAATCAAGAAATTTCTCCATCAAGATCAATCTGTTTATGACTAATTTATCTGACTACAATTGTATGATATTTTAACTGAAGAACTGATACAAACCACAATGTTTTCTTACTGAAGTAGAGATTACAGAGAAGACTGAATATAAAAGTTGGTGGGTTTTTCACTTTAAAAAGAGATACTTTTCTACTTAGTTTGCCATCAATCAAGAGCTCGTTTCCACAGGAAACAGTAGCAATTAGAAGAGGACAAATCACAATGATCTGGCAGAACAACATAAAATCTCCCTGTAGAATGGAAGATCAGAAAGACTGCAACCCGTAAGAAGACAGGATTTATCATTTCCACTGGAAACAAGAACAACCACTACTGAGAAGTCATGAAATGCCAGCTTTTTCTCCCAAATATAGAAGCAAGATGGCAAAGAACATGCCAAAAAGCTACCTGACCATAGGGATCAATGGGGAGAAAAAAATAACCATAAACCCCCTCAGATGATGCATTACACTACAGCTGAATACAACTTCAGACTGGAAACCAGGAATGTCTGAAATCAGTGAGCTACAAAACTTTCATTTCAGTCAAGTTTGTCTTCTGTGAATTCATTCAAATTTACAATCTCTAAAGCATTAAAGGAACAAAGTCGATCTGAGTCAGCTGTGTACCTGCAGAGAGAAAGTAAAGAGAACATTCCCAAACTGAAAGACTGGAGAAAGGACAAACTCTCCTTGGAGACCCAAGTGCAATACTCTTGCCAGGCTGTCCTCCTTCCCCAGCAGCAGGCTGATGGTCAATCAATTCATTCTGTGGCATGTCACAAAGTGTTAGTATGAAGCATCCCTCAGGTAGTCACATGATAAAGTTTTCAAAGGATGTTTAAACCATAACAGTAAGATGACAGAGAATTCTTTAACACTTACTATTAACATGGATAATAATTCTGAAAGAGTTGGTATAATGGGGAGGAGGGGAAGAAAAATGAAACAACAACCTCCAGATTCCAACACTTTGTTTTGTTAGAGCCATCACATTGGCAGTTCCTTTGAACAGTCATTCTCATTTTCTCCCACATCATTCTTTTTCTCACTCTTGTATGTGGACAGGAATAAGTTTTCTATCTGAGTCAAGAACTCTTCAGCAATGAAGCAGTTTGTTACTTTGCCCAAGGTCTTCCTCATGCACTCCAAAAGCTAGTCAAAAGAAAAGGGAGATTTTTTAAAGCTAGATGACCTTTGGAGGTCCCTTCCACCCCAGATCATTCTGTGATTCTGTGTAAAAACTGCCATTTTATCCTAGTTTATTTTTTCCCCTTTCTAGCTGGCAAGTATTCCAAAGAGCTGTTTATTTATTTATTTAGGATTACCTCTACAGAAAGTGTTCAGTTGTACAATACACACCTTAAGTCACACAGGAACACAAGTGATTTAAACCCAGTTCTTTAAAACCAATTCCAAAACAGTTAAATTCAAGAGAACCCTGCCAACTCAATTTTAGATGCAAGCTGTTTATAAACAAAGTCATATTGAGAGGGAAAAAGGAAATAAATGAGCTGTATGTAATCGTTGTGTCTGTGTTTGGGCAGACTTTGTGTCTTGTCTGCGCCATTCATATTCCAGCTGTAGCTGTTGAGAACCTCACAGCAAGGACTACATTGACAAGGAAATTAAAGTCCCCACTTATGTGTGACAGACATGCACAGCATTGCCTTGCAAATTGAACAAAGGACTAGGAAGTCCAAACAGCTCTGGAAACGTGGAGCTCTCACCACTGAAAGCACAGTACACACTGAGCAGAGATTAATTCGACATTTTTCTCCAAAGTGAGGTTAGAACTTGGTATCTGCACCTCACCCTCATCCCCAGTGCTCAGATGAACACCCTTATTTTCAGTGTGCTTGTAAGGAAATAGGCTGTTCCACACGAGTCACGTCTTGAGTTTACATCTCTCATTTGTACAAATGTGACTTCAGGTGACTTCTGATGATACAAAACTGATTTGTGTTTAAAAAATAAATAATTACACTTTAAAAAGCTCAAAGAAGAAAACTTACTTTCTGCAAACAAGTCAGGTCAGAATCTCTATGAAAAATTTTATCCATGGGGACACTGCTGTTAAAGAAAAACAAACAATGATGTAGAAAGCAGGGACATGTCCTTGTGAAACACTAATAATTACCATGCACAAATGCTGACCTGGCTATTCTTGATACCAAGCAGACACATACCTGTGGCAGAATCTGTATTTTTCAATGATCCACCGCGTTTTTTCAAATATTAGTTCCCACTGGGGTTCCTCCAACATCTGCTGCACTTCAAATTTGTAGGGCAGGCCTGTCGTCAATTGAACAGGATTATTCTATGTGTCCAGTACACTCAACTCTTTCTTCTCTTCCCCTTTTCACTCGTTGGCACAATTCCTTCCTTCCCCAGAACTGTTGTAATTTATTAGAATCACAAGAATGGCTCAGGTTGGAAAGCACCTCAGAGATCATCTATTCCAGCCTCCCCACTATGGGCAGGGATGCCTCTCAACTAGACTCTGTTGTTCAAGGTTTCATCCAACCTGGCCATGAAAACTCCGAGGAAGGAGGCATCCACAACCTCCCTGGGCAACCTATTCCAGAGCCTCACCACCCTCAGACTGAAGAACTTCTTCCTAAGATCCAGTCTAAACCTACTCTCTCTCAGCTTCAAACCATTCCCCCTTGTCCTGTCTCTGGACACCCTGATGAAAAGTCCCTCTGCAGCCTTCCTGTAACACGCCTTCAGGAATTGGAAGGCAGCTCTAAGGCTCCCTCAGAGTCTTCTCTGACTGCAGAAGCTTACAGTCCTCTTACTTGCCGACATTAAGGAGGTTAAAGTGATAGTATGACATATTTTGGATTCCAAATTGAGGAGGGAACAAACCTCTTCTCCTCCCTGCCCTCACCAGTTCCTCACATGATGTCGAAGCATGCAGAACTACACAATGTGGCAGAAAAATGGCAAAATGAATTTTCATAACTTAGCATCAATTTTATGGGCTCAAGAGCTATGTGGTTATTAAGTGAATAAAAAAAAGGTTTGTTTTTCATGTATGAACTGGCTGATGATGTGGCTGGCTATTGTTCTAGATTTCAGAGGAATTTTGTTGCTAAAAGAAGAAAACCTTCCAGTTTATTGCAGGTGGGGGTTAGGGAGAGGAATCTAGGAAATATCCGCAAGAAACACCAGAAATTACTTGCTGAACACAATTCAGGCAGAAAGAGAGAGAGACTGTAAATTTCAGTAAATCATTAAAAAAGCCTTGCCAAGATCCTAAAGATGTAACAAGATGGTGTTTTCCAGCTAGATCTCAGAGCAAGTGAAATGAAAGCAATAAATACAATCTGCTATTTGAGCACATCTCCAGTGGAAAATGTTCAGTGCAGAATACATTTCCAAGAGCAAGAATTAATCCACACAAATAGTTAAGGCTTACAGGAATTACTAACTTGAGTTTATCTACACAGTACTTAGTGCTACAGCCAACTTTTCCAAAGAGCTAGAGGAGATCTCATTTTGCAAACAGCTGATTTCAGGAGATAAATGTGAAGCCCTATCAAACAGAAAATGTATGTGACTCAAAAAATGTATACTCTTAAGGGCAAAGAAAGTTAACTTCCCACCAGAAAGTTGGGATGCATGGGAAATGAGGATAAAATTCCTGTACTATCAGCATGGTAAACAGGAACTGCTGCACAGATGTGGCCAACACTTCCCTTGCCCTAGGGCTATGAAGCAAATCTCCAGGCAGATGGTGTCCCTTGCTTTCTTCCACAGGAAAAAACAGAGGGGGAACTAACGGCTCACATTGGCCTCTGCCAAGAAAACTGTAAACTTTGGAGTTTGGACACAAGAACCAGGACTTGCACAGGGGGAAGGAAGTGGAGAGAGAAAGGACAGCTACCACAGCCATATACTGGTATCATGGCAATTCTCCTCAAATTAATGTCAGGGAATGAGCAGAAAATGTGATCACCACTTGAAATATGTTAATTTTATATGGTATGTTCTTAACTCTTCAGGAAAGGAAAAGATCCCCTTTGCATGAAATGCCAACGGCATCAAGACTTAGTTCTCTCAGGCTGGGATTTGTGCCAGCACACCAGTTCAGCTTTCCTGTCTTGTGCTTTCCTGGACAGCTGGCAAGTTTAATTCTTTGACCTTCTGAATGCTAAGTTAATCAAACAAGAAGTTCTGTGATATAGTGACCTCCTCTTTGCTGTTATAATTCTGTCTCCTCCACCAGAGGATCTCTTTGGAGTTTTGTTAACACAAAAAAGTCTAAGGAACACAGAGAGAGGAGTTTCTCAGCTATTCATATCAACACTGAGATATAAATACTGGATATATTCATATGGCTGAGAGACCTGGGGCTGTTCAGCCTGGAGAAGAGCAGAGAGAGGGGATCTGATCAATGCTATCAATAGCTAAAGGATGAGGGGCAAGAGGATAGGGCCAAATATTTTTCAAGAACAGACAACATTTTGCCCCTTAGTATCCAAAAGGAAAGAAAAATTAAGAGAAGGGATAAAATATTGGTACTTACGGTAGGAGCCATCCGAGCTGATCTCATCACTAATTACAAGACACGTCATCTCCGAATATGGAAGGGGATTGTTACGGTTGTAAGGACTTATAATCATTCCAATGAACATGGCACCACCTCTGGAGAAATAACTCTGAAAAACACATAAGGAAATACATCCTTCTTCAGAACATTCTAAAATAAAATAAATACAGTTTATGGCGATTCATGAACAAACTGATTTTAGAATGCATTAGAGCAATAAGGTGAATTAACACTGTAAATACCAGGGAGGCTTTAGGGTTATTTGGGTTTTTTTTTGCTCTTTGTTTATTTGTGATGTACAGAGGAGCAAGTACCTGGTATTTAGCCTGGGTGTCAATATCTCGTATGGAGGGGTTAGGGTCAAAGGCTGGGTGGGAGTGGTACCAGCCAATAACACTGAAGCCTCTGGCAGCCAGCGCTTCCGAGGCCTGCGTCTGGGACACCGGGTCCATCTCACACTGCAGTCCTGTACTGAGGCTGTTGCATGGCTCTGCTGCACACACCTGTTAAAAAAGTCTCCAGATGGATAAATGCAAGAAATCTCCATCAGTTAAAGAAAATTTAAAGAACTGGAAATCTCATTACCAGGTCTTCTTCATGATAGAGCTACAGGACAACACATGAACATCAGCGTAACTCCAACATTTCAAGGCTACGCTAATTAACTCCAACTTCAATCTATTTATGTAGTTGTCCCTCAGAAAGAGCATATACATCTATTTGAATTACAGAAATTATCAGAATGGTTTTAATATTTTAGAGAGAATGTAAAAAGACAAACACTTACTTCTACAATTTTATCAGCTTCAGAATATCTTCCACCTAGCAGCCCTATTACTTCTGCCATAGACACATGAGAGTGCTAAAACAATTAAACATATTAAACAATTATTAAAGTCCAAGCTGTATCATGTCTCATCACATTGGTAGATCATACATTGGCTTCACAGCCATAACACAGCAATTTTTCAATGATATATAGAAGGAAAACTTGGGAAAGCTAAAGATTCTTAAATACTCAGCATTTCCATTCAGAGCAAACAGAAGAGATTGTGTTTTCTTACTCCATACACACCTACAGAGTGCATTTCTATCTCACTTCCACACATGAAGCAATGCCAGCTTCCAAAACTGAAGCCTGTGCAATGCTGTGCAGTGCTGAACCACTGCACCAATATTCATGCTGTAATTAAAGAAAAAAAAAAAACCAAAACACACCTTGCATTATAAACACAAACCCAATGCCTAGACTAGTAGAAGATGAACCCACAAAGATCTCCAAATGCCAATCTATTGTAGGAAGTAGCTTTACTCAAATTAAAGTATGACAGACAGAAGTAGTAACATTCTTATTGTTCTTCTAGAAGGTAAATGGTTGTACACTAAGCACAACATAAAAAAAAAAAAATCTTTAGGGGCTTTATCTAACATTAGATTCTCATTTGTATGTCCAAATGAAAAGAACCACTGCATCTCTTAGTCTTCTTATGGTGCCCATTAAAAAATACTGCATAGCTTTTTAAAAATTTAAAATCAATGCTCACCAAATCCATTATTAAAAGTGCTTCAGAAGACACTTTCACCTGGAAAGGTTCCTGAAATGATAAATGCAATAATGAGTCTAAGAAAAGCAACCCAAGTAGAAAAGGATTCTGGAGTGTTCACTCACAGGTACATACCTGCTTCTCTTCAGTGAACACAGAGCAGGGTATCAGCTGAAAGGGATCAAAGGAACTATAAAATGAAAGAAAATTTCTCTAAAGTTGTCAGACAGTCAGGAAACTTTTCCAAGTTTCCCTCTGTCTCCTTGGCAGAGGAGGAACAACCATGTTTTCTTTACTGGATTTTGACATCCCCACACTAGGATGACTCCCACCAAATAAAGACAACTTCACTACATTTGAAATGCACACAACTTATCTCTGACCATGATTTGCAGCACTCCAGACTGAAGCTACACAAGACATTTGTTTCACTTCTAGAAGACTTAGGTCTGAATATGCTGTACATCAAGCAATACCTTTTAATCTGTCTTGAACCTTTAGAAGATTTTGCAGGTTTCAGTTTTTCTTCCTCTCTTCTTCTTGCCAATTCTTCAGCAGATAGGTGCTAAAAAAATAATTTAAAAAGTTAAATGTGTCTTAATGCTTTAAGTGCTCTCTCAGCAGTGAATACAAAACCATCTCAGAATAAATTCTTAACATCAGTGTCCTGTTGACATGCTGTCAATTTGTGTGTCTTACAGGACTACTCAGGACAGAGGGCAATAGCCATGACAGAATCAAGCAGTATGAGTGATGGCAATCAGATATCTAGGCCACGAGGTACCCAATGAGAGAATTCTGACTTCCTCCAAGTCCATCAAATTCAGTAAAATCAGAGCCCGTATCACAAAGCATGGCATCCGTGTGACAGCGAAGAGGAACATCTGCCATTACAATCTCTGATCAAAATTTACCATGACACCTTTTTCAACCTTTATTTCCATCCAAATATGTATTTTTGCAAAGAGTGCTGGAATTATTAATCCCAGATACTCAAAATAGGTACAGCCTTGTAACATTATGGAAGGGATTGCCACAGATACTTCCTACTGAAGCTTGCAAATGGACAAGTGGGTATTTTCTTTCCAAATCTTCTATAAAATATTTCAACTTGTATGGCTGTCTCTGAGCACTTCATAAAGCATAGTATTTCTGGGAATGTTGCTAGTAGCAGAATTCTTATTAGGAATTCACATCACCTGCATTGTAAGCAGAGACCATATGGGACTGAAAAAAGTCACACTGAAATCTTATTCTCCTATCCCCTACTGTTAGCTTTAGGAAGGCAGTTAACAGAAAACAAAGGGTCATGAAATCTCCTGCAAAACAAAACAAAGAGCTTTCTAGGCATAGAACAGTGTAGGGGACACATGCTCACAACAGGATCACCTCTGTAAGCACCAAAGCGCAGTTGTATTTATCAGCTGCATAAAGATCTAACAGCTGCTACATTACTGTGGAATTACTGCTTCCACCAAGAGAGGTTAAGTACCTGCTACACTGTTACACAACTGCTTCCCTGGTCTAGTTGATGCAATACCATCTGCCAGCAATTAGCAAGGATTCATTCTGTAAGGGAAGTTTAAACACAGAAGGGTTACCTCAAAAGTCTGTCCTTCCAAATCCTTTGCATCACACCAGTTTCCCCAAGGGTCTCGCACTCGCCGTCGTCTTGTACGCTGCAGCAAGCAAATCAACACAAGTCAAGAATCTTACTCCTGAAAAAGCTGCGTTCACATCATCTCATCAGCCATAAGAACACTGTCCAAAAGGTCACTGCCACATGAATGTTACTTATGCTCTGTTCCCAGAAAAGAAAGAATATCCTGGAGCTGTGTAGAATTCAGTAGTTCACAGACTGTCGCGACTCAGCAGTGAAATTTTCAGGTTTTCAGGCTAGCAAACAGAACACGTAGCTGATGTTCCATGGATCATCAACATCTCCAACAGCAACACTGCAACATCAACCTGCTCCAGATTAGAGCTCAGACAATATAAAAAGCTGTAAACCCACTGTGTTTACACCTCGTGAAGGCTACACTTCTTTACATTTCAATCTATTATTTTTTTAGTGGGATTGACTTAGTTTTCCTCAACTAACTTATTTTGGTATGAAGTACTTAAAAACTGCTATATTAAATGTGAAAACAAAAGTTAAATCTGGCAAGCCTTGGTAATTCATGTTATAATCTTATAAATGAATTAATACTGTCCTGAATTGTGTGGATAAGGCTCTCAGTATGCTGAATCATAGAGCTACTATGAGCAACAGTTAAAATGCAAGCACTTAATCACACACTCCCAACACACTCCACTATTTTCTGCCTAATAAATTACGAAGAGGTGGGTAGGCAGGGGCCAGGGCCTCAGGAAAAAGCCTGAAACACAGTTGTAGTTCAGTCCCTGAACAGAAATCAAATGCGTAAGACAGAAGTTAGGGCAGACACCTATCAGAGAGCAGAACTTGTACCTAAATGGACACTGGAATTAAAGGGCATCCTCAAGAAACCACAAACTGAACAGAGGAGAAGTTCTCTGAGATGCCCCAGCCTGAGAATGAAGACTGAAAAGACCTTCTCCATGCTGAATGGTTTTTGCTGCCCCCAGCCCCCTCACCAGCACATACCATGGACTGCAGGCGCTGAGCAAGCTGGTAAGCTTCCACTGTGTCTCTGCCTTCCTTGGACCGTGCCTTGTCAGCTGGCTGGGGGCGGTTATAGACAGCCTGTTCTACAGGGTACAGGAGAGAGACACTGGACTTCAGTAAGTTACAAAGCTACTCACTGCTACTACAGAGCAGAATGCCACAGGTAAGTGGTAATGACAAATGCCATAAAGAAAAAAGCAGTAACAACAGAACCTGCAGTGAAAAGAGATCTCTTGATGGCGAAACTACTGACTGATGATACAGCCCTCTCCCACTACTGCAGCATTTTTAAGACAGGAGTATTTCCTTCTTTATTGTTAATTAATTTTTAATAACCTTTACCTCAGACTAGATGTATTTGCAGCACACTCCTCCTCTCCTCAGGGACTGTCATTCAGCTTTGGACCAAAATCAATCCCAAACTCTAAACCAATGTTAAGCTATAGGTGTCCTTTTAACCTGTCACCTAATATTAACATTTAAATCTTGTGAAAACTAGCCCTGAGGACGAGGACTTTGGGCTTTATTTATGAAACAGTTGCCATTCACTAAGGAAAAAGAAACATGAACTTGAATTCTGTCTCATGCAGACTGAGGGCAAAATTTCAGATGGAGTAGGTATCAGGAAAAAAACAAATCCAACGCTTGACACTCAGAAAAGCACAAAAGGAAACACGCCACCAGCTGGTGGGGGTAAGCATGAGGGAGGGAGGTAAAAAAAAAAAGGCAGAAAAAAAGCAAAGGTCTTATGTAAACCCCAAAATCCATAATCCTGTAAGAAGGATAGAAACTCCTCTAGATTGTCAAAGGTCATGAGAGACAATCTGCTCTGAAGGTCCTTCCTAGTGAGGATTAAGGTGCATCCTTACGTGGGAACAGTATTACATTACTGACATTACCCAGTCTTTCAACATGAATTCAAAAAGAGGCTACAGCCATAGAGGCTGCAACACAGCTATGGTAAACAGTCCAAAGCTTCCTCTTCCACAGAGCTTAAATGTAACAACAGTTACTGTTTAAGACATTAAGAGCATGGAGCGGTTGGAAGATTATCCACATGAATGCTTGATTCTGACTAAGTTCAGTCATCCATGCTTCAATGAAATCAACTTACAACTTTTCTCTGAAAGACACATTTACTAAGCTTTATGTTTAGCCTTCAGGTGAAAACAGTCATTTTAATACAAAAAGCAGACAAACCACAATAGATGTGTTCAACAAGAGCCAGTTACAATTCTGAACTGATGCCAACAAAAAAATCTTTACCACAGCCAAAGTTAATTGCTCCTATCAATTCCAAGTACGTGTGGATGCGCCCGATGCAGTTAACGTCACCACAATTCTTAAGGCCTGGACGTACTGAAGTCTTATTCAGGTACTTGGGTTTACATCTCTCCCTAAAATAAAGGGCAACACATTGTTAAAAGTAAACTGAGTCCTGTGGGGAGGAAGGAATTGTGTGACTTGAGCTGAGGTTAAGATGAGCCATGAGCCACTGAAGTTTTCCCTCCATGTTGCCCACACTCCACATTACTGTGCAGAAGTAGGAACTTCACAAACCACATACTATTAATTTTTGGGTTATTCATACCTAGGCAGAATGAAACTTAGGTTCCATGTGTTAAAACAAACTCTTCAACATGACTGTTGCCAGGAAGCTATGAAATTACTCAGAAGTACTGTGATACTGTTAAAGTCTGAGGTAGATTAGTCTACTCCTATAACCAAAGGGCTTCCCTGGGGTAACAAATAAAAGCCTCTTCTAACTCTCTGTGCACTTATTACTTCCTTTTGAACTCTTAATGAATTGTTTCTGTTCCAGACTGATATTGAATCATTTCAGTTCATCACTTAAGAGTTGCTGTCAAAGCACAAAACAACTGAAAGGTAACAGAGTTCAACTTAGCAATTCCTTCTGCTAACCAACACACCAAGCAACAAAAGCTGTTAACAGAACAAACTGTGTATGGAGCCTGCTACTACAAATCCCTGAGGATCCCTGAAGTGGATGAAGAAATATAAAATATTCACATGTACAAGCATTCTGAATTTGAAGTAATTTTTTCAGGCAACATTATGTGCTCTAGCACAGAGCACGTCTTCTAGCTGTCCTTCTGCAAATGCCTATGATGCAACAGACCTCTGAATGTAATCAGTTATTTTGAGGAACCATTTATTAAAACCATTCTTAAATATAGGATGACAAAACAGGAAGAAAACGTAACCAAAACAGATGCAGCTTGTTCCGATATAGGACACTCATTTTCATAATGCTTCTCAGCTTCCAGAATGCCAGCAAAGAAGCTGGCAAGATGTGAAAGAAGCATTAATAATCAGTACTGTTCACTGGCAATCTTTATAACGCTACCATAAAATTAATTTTACTCTCTTCAGGAGTAAGCTATTGGTACTAAGTAATGCTCTAACAAAAACAAAGCAGGACACAAGTAATCTCAGTCTTTCATTTCAGCAAATGAAATTAATGCATCTTACCACTGATCCAAAATATAGTTCCTGATTTTCAGATAGCGCTCTGGAGTTTTGGCCTGACGCCCTTCAAAAAATTCAGGAATAGCTTGTTTTTCTTCTTCTAGAATGACATTTCTGTCAACCTCCACTTCTTGATCAGGAGGCTTAAGCTCATCTGCTTCTTCTTGATGATCTTCGTCTGCTTGGCAGGCAGAAAGAAAAAACAATCCATTATCAGCTGGATCTCTCTGTTCGACATTATGCTCCTGATCAGTTACTTGTGCAGTACCAGGAGATGTTACCAGTCTGCCTTGTTCAGCCTTCTCAGTACAATTATTGTATTGTTGGTAATCTAAGTTCACAGATTTATCACCATTCAGGTGCTGAGCACATGTTGCTGCAACTGCTGGAAATACTAACGCATCCACTGGATCTTGCTTGGTGTGTGTACGATCTTCTTTAGGCAACGAAACTGCAGAACTGTGTCCAGCAGATGACAAACTGTGTTCCGTTCCTCTCGATTCTTCAACTGGCCTTTCTGAGGGAACAGATAATTCAGATTTCCCAGTTTCCTGGTGGGAGGCAGGAGAAAGTAGTTCATCCATGTCATCAGTTATGTCTACTTCTTCATCATCTGACAGCTTTTCTATTTTCACTGCATTCAGATTGGGGTCTGCACGGCCTCTCAAGTTCCCAGACGACCACTCTTCTACCTTAATTCCATCTTCAACAGGAAGAGTGCTCCCACACTGACTTTGCTCTTCTTTCTCAGAAGCACCATTTTTTGCCTTGGGAAAGCATAAAATACTTTCAGGAAGGACAACCAAAACAATCCCCTCTGCCTCCCAAAAGGTCAGAACTATTTTACTTGACCAGCAGATATTCTGAAGTGTTTCTTCCTCATTTTACCTTTTATAAACATTTTAATCCATTCTAGTCCATTGCAACTGACTTTTGCACAGCATTACAGGTACACTTCTAGTCCTAGTGTAAATGAACATGTATTTCCATTCCATTAAAAGTAAAAATTAATTTCTAGTTTTTAATTACTACTCAGAGCAGTAATTTCTGCTTAAATGCCCCTCAAGTCTCAAAGGAGGGTAAAACTAAACCACAACACACAGCTGAAACAGCTGCACAGTGGGAAACAATTATTTTCAGACTAACAACCAACAGAGATCACCATTATACCACATTTATTGTGTAGTTATACCAGCAACAACAATACTGAACTCATTCTAAGATGATCCAAGGGCTGGAACACCTCTGCTGTGAGGATAGGCTGAGGGAGCTGGGGTTGTTCATCCTAGAGAGGACTCCCGGGGAGTCCTCAGAGCTGCCTTCCAATACCTGAAGGGAGCCTACAGGAAGGCTGGAGAAGGATTTTTCATAAGGGTGTCTAGCAATAGGACAAGGGGGAATGGTTTGGAACCGAGGAAGAGTAGGTTTAGACTGAATCTTACAAAGAAATTCTTCAGTACAAGGGTGCTGAGATTCCAGAATAGGCTGCCCAGGGAGATTGTGGATGCCTCCTCCCTGGGGGTGTTCATGGCCAGGTTGGATGAGGCCTTGAGCAGCCAAGTCTAGTTGCGAGGTATCCCTGGGCATAACAGGGAGGTTGGAGTAGATGATCTGTAAGGTCCCTTCCAAGCTAAGCCATTCTAAGATTCTATGATTCTATGAATTCAAAATCAGGTCTGACTTCGTATTTACATCTGCGTATCTCCATTTTTCTGAACATGGGAATAAACAGAGTATGTACTTTAATAGCAGTACCCTGAAAAGACAGATTAAAATCAGGCTGTGTGCACAACAGCATGCTTGTCAAACAGCCTTGTTGCTACCTACAGAGGCACTCTGTTTACCTTGTTCTTAAAATACTGCCGAGCGTAGCTCTTGACTTGTAGAACTGTACGGCTTCCAATCAGCTTGGCAATTTTTGTCCACCGGCGGCCAAACTTCACCTAGGACAATGAAGCACATTTACATTACCCAAACTCTAACACTCCAGGCACTGGAGTTTAAAAATCTCAAGTATTCATTATAAACGCACAAACGGTGCCGCAAACTCACAGTAAAGAGCCTTGGTGTTCATTCTATCAAGAATAAAACTGCTCCAAAGAATAAGAACTATTGCTCTTCTTAACTATGAGGACCTTCTTCCACCCAATCCAGGCAATTCTGCTGCCTACTAACCCCAGGAATTTGTACTTGGTGAGGCAAACCCTATTATACCCAGCACTGTACAACCATATAATCCCTGAAGACCCTACAACAGTAGCTAAAGGATTTCACTTTATTAGCTGATTTGCCTTTAAGGATATGCTACATTTCCTGTAATTAACCACAGCATTTTGATTGTACAATTTCCCAAGCTGTATATTTCAGATATCATCTGATTTCAAATTGCCATCAGCCTCACATGAACAAAATCTGGTAAACAAAATAATTTCGAGGGATTCATTACTATGGAATCATAGAATGACTTGGGTTGGAAGAGTCCTTCTAGGTCACCTTGTTTCAACCACTCTGACACGGGAATACCTTCCACTAGACCAGGTTGCTCAAGGACCCATCCAATCTGGCCTTCACTTCCAGAGAGGGGGCATTCATGACCTCCCTGGGCAACCTGTTCCAGTGTCTCATCACCCTCACTGCAAAGAATTTCTTCCTAATCTCCAGTCTAAATCTCCCCTCTTCCAGCTTCAATCCATTCCCCCTCTTCCTATCACTACAATCCCTTGTAAAAAGTCCCACCCCAGCATTCTTGTAGGCCCCTTTGGGTACTAAATAAATCTACAGTGTCATTATGCCCTTAGTAGATGACAATCATTTTTAACACACTACAGAAGCTGAAGCAGATAACATGCTTATTAACTATTACAACTTTGTTATTTAAGATAAACTAATAACTCCTACTCCAAATATTACATAAACTTACAAGTCCCTGTTCAAACAGTTCCTTTTCTTCTGAAGTCCACTTCAATGAGTAGCTAGCTGGCTTTGTAGGTGATCGCATCCTAGGAAAAGAGGAAACAGAAGTCAGTGCTTTCTTAAAAATATATATTGTCAAGTTCCACTAATGAAGGCAACTTCTGAGGGGAGGACTAGTCCCTGTCTTCAGTAAAATTCAAGGTCTTGTTTTAAACATGAATGCAACTGATAAATAAAACGGTTGAGAATCATGTTAACAAACATTGGCACAGGCTCCCCCTGTCGGTGGTTGCATCTCCATCCCTGGAAGTGTTTAGAAGATGCAGACACATGGTCCTGAGTGCCATGATTTAGCACTGCACTTGGTAGAGTTAAAGAATGGTTGGAACTTCATAATCTTAAAGGTCTTTTCCAACCAAAATGTTTCTGTGTCAGCTTCTCCATCATAAAGGAATATTCAAGGCACACAATACTCATCAGTAGCCAGCTGTACAGAAATAGAGAAGCAAACAGAAAAATTCAGGCAGGAAAGCCAACTGGAATCAAGGGGGGCTTTCTTTCATAAGGAGCACTACACTCCAAAAAACCCTAGTTTATTACAGTCCTACTATTACACAAAACAACATTTCTTTGTGTTGAAAGACCTATTAAGTAATTTTGTACAGCCAAACAAAAAGAACTAAGGAACTACAGCTTTTTTTTTTTAAAGTGTCTGATAACATAACAAAAATCAGACACCAGACTTCAAATTGCAACTCAATCATTAAAATGTACGTACATGACTTTCCCAGCTTTCTTATGCGGGCTGCAAATAAAAAAGTGAAAATAAAAATTAATAATTATGATGCTGTTGCAGGTCTCAGCAAATCACCTTATTTTGGGAGGATTTCTCATTTCTTCTCATCTAACTGAGAATTTCTCCCAGAACACAGTTTACCTTTTCAGAGATCTTTTCTCTGCTTCCTTCTGATTGAGCCATATTTTTTCAGAGAGTGATTTATTAGATAAATAATATCTGAAATTGTTACTAAGGAAGTTTTCAAGCATCAGAGATACTTTAATGGGTGGTAATTCCCCTCTTACAAGGAGAGACTGAGGGAACTGGATCTCTTTAGCTTGGAGAGGAGGAAACTAAGGGGTGACCTCATTCATGCTGATATAGATGTAAAGGGTGAGTGCCAAGAGGATGGAGCCAGGCTTTGCTTGGTGATGCCCAATGACAGCACAAGGGGCAATGAGTGGAAGTTGAGGCATAGGAAGTTCCATGGAAACATGAGGAAAAAAACATTTCATTGTGAGGGTGACAGAACACTGGAACAGGCTATCCAGGGGGGTTGTGGAGTCTCCCGCTCTGGAGATATTCAAAATCCACCTGGATGTGTTCCTGTGTGATCTGATATAGGTGATCCTGCTTTAGCAGGGGGGTTGAACCTGATGATCTTTCAGGGTCCCTTTCAACCCCTAACATTCTATGATTCTGTGAATTCTAATAATCATCTAAATTAGACATGTAATTACATTCATCTGTAGAAGCAACTACTGCACTGTTGTCAAAACTGAAATAAACACAATTTTATACACTCTAACTAGTTTAACACACAAGGAAGTGACATTTGAGTTGTGAAGCTCAATGTTCACTTTATTTACAGCACACTAAGTATTCTATTTCTACAACAGCATTTTTTTCCTATTTTTGACTTAGAAACCATACTAAAATAATTGTCATTACTGATACTTTATTTTCAAATTAAGCCTCAAGAATTCATTCTGCTAGGAAAACTTTCCTTGTTTTACTTTCTTGTTCTTCTGTTACTGTACATTACTACACTCAATCACAAAAAGAACATGAAAGTAAAATCTGCCTGTGATTATTGCTGCTATAATCTAGTCCGTAATAGGTCCACTTATGCCAGAAACACTACTACCAGTAAGACTATTTAAGCCAATACTGCTTAAAAATAGAAGCATTTTTAAAAAGGAGGGGGAAAAAGAGCAGAAGCTGTTCCTTCCCATTTTCATCTTTCATGCTGGCAGAAGTATGAATGTAGGCAGACAAAAATCAGACAGTAAGCCAGTCCAAATAAAGAACAACTCATCAAAAAGAACTAGCTATTCTTAGCCAGATCAGCTGTTTGATCAGGTTCACTATAAAGCCACACAAACAGCTACATCAGCACAATGCTGGAGGTGGCACTGAACAAGCAGCTGAAGTGGGGACAAATGGTGCTATTTTTGGTATCAGTGCCAGCTTAAATCCAATAAGCTTTGAAGGCATTCTCTGAAGAATCGGAATCACCAGAGGAAGCTGCAGGCAGCTGGATGGGGTCCTCCTTGATTTCTGCAACAACCTACAAGATTACAGTGCTTTAGTCACATTAAAAAGAAAAGATTTGCCCAGTTCCTTTGGAAACAGGAAGTCTTCTGCTCTACAAGAAAACACAGAAGCAAATCAGCAAAAGGATACTCTTCTTCCAGCAACATTTTCTCAATCACAGCCCTGTTTTCTTCACTAATGCTGCTGTCCAGTGTCCATGGCTGCAAACAATACAAAGACATTTTAATATATGAATTCTGTCATACTGTTACTTGACTGTCAAGAATATATAATAGTTTCTAAGAGTAAACAAAAACCACTTGTTACAACCATAAAAGAGCATGTGCACAGAGGGAAGAGAATGGAGAAAAGATCTGAGAACCTTGCTAGAAGCACCACTAATTAAAAAAACACTTACGAGACTATTATCAGTTCTCCAAGAAGAATCAAGATAGTGATCCTGAAGCAAGCTTGAAGCTGTGTTTTCATGATCTCTGAAAAAGATTCCAGTGTTCAAAACAATGCAAACACATTCCAAGAAAATTAACGCTTTCAAGAGTTAAAGTAATGTACAGACAGAAATCAGTACAACTCTTGCTGCTTTTGGAGCAAATCAGGTGTGGGATGACTGCCTAGCTTACTGTGGGACAGAAAGGCAAGTTGATTTAGTACCCTTGCGATCAAGGTTATTTACAGTCAGGAACTGTTTGTGGTAAATGAAGATCAGTGAATCTGGCTTGCCAAAGAGCTGAAGGAGGGAGTCTTATGAACATAAGACAGCCCTGTTTTAGCTAAAACTGGTGAAACAAGGCTAAAATAATATAAACAACCAACTTCAGAACAGATTTTGATGGTCAGGGTGCCCAAGTGAAGGCTTTTGCCTAATTAACTACAATTTTAATATTCAACTTAACATCCCTTGCTATTCTAATGAGCAAAACTGAGTACATGCTAAACATATATGACTATGTTAACTCAACTCTCCTCCCAAATCATGCTAAATGTCACCTAGAAGGTAAGGACAGCAACCTACAAGAGGAACATCTCTCAGTGTGCAGGGGCATGGCAACAGCACCAGTGGTGAGAGTGCATCACGGGCCAGTACCAATGCCAGCTGTAGCAGTCAGGAGGGATAGACAGACAAGGATGGTCAATGCACTGCACAACTTTTCCTCCACCCATGACAAGGACATCTTTCTTGATGAAAACTGCATCTTCACCTTAACATTTGCTAGCATTTCTATTGTATATTAGAGCTACTGCAAAGGTTTGCATCTCTGACTGTCAGATGTTTGCCAAGATTTATCAACCTGAAACCATCTTGCAGTCAGTGCATTTATCACCAGCAATCCTAAATTTGTTGTATCTGTTGTTTTAATAAATTAAACCATTTGATTGTTTTAACTTTCTGAACTTGTCTCAGAACAAGTCCTTCTTGGGGCACTTGAAAGAGACACAAACTTCAATTCTGCCAAATAGTTCTAGTAAGAGTCCTGAGCCCTGGGTCTGACAGACATTAGGATCTTACCCTTAACATGACATCAAGAGATGGGACAGAACAATAGCCCCCACTGTCCAGTATTCTGTGCCCAGCAGTGACAAGTGCTACCCTATGACAGCATGTGAGTCCAGCCACTGCCTCTGACACAAACCTCTCATGCTCTCCCAGCATCTGCAGGCGGTAGATCTGTTGTACTAGAATTGCTGCCCACCCACTCCAGCATGTTTACAGATCCATTACCCGTGAGTCTGTTGAATCAGCTTTTTGACTCTATGTTGTTTTCCAAACCTATCTGCCTCTGCAAGTTCACTACTACTTATGCAACAAGGCACCTTCTTCCTATACATTTTGAAGGAGGAACTCGGCAGTCTCACCACCAAGTGAGTTCCCGTCCAGCTGCATCCGATGACAGCCGTTCCGCGGTCACCTCGCTTTAACGATTTCACAAGGCCCGTTCTCTGTGCCCGGCCCGATGATGCTCAGCACTGGCGCTTCCCTCCCGCTCCACAGGCCCTCAACGGGACTACCAAGGTCTCTCCCGAGGCACTGTGAAGCACTCACAAGTCCTGCCCTTCGCGGGGCGAAGGGACACACTCCGCGGCACGAATACAGCCGCCAGCCCTCAGCGCGGCCGTCACTCACCCTGACGCTGCCTCTCCAGGCTCAGCCACCGGGTCCCCTTCGATATCCACCTCTAGGTCCAGCTCCTCCGCCGCCGCCATGACAGCGGCCGCGCCGATCTCGCGGGAAAAGGCGGGAGCGGCGCGTGCGA
This sequence comes from Indicator indicator, assembly GCF_027791375.1. Classification (NCBI taxonomy): domain Eukaryota; kingdom Metazoa; phylum Chordata; class Aves; order Piciformes; family Indicatoridae; genus Indicator; species Indicator indicator. Next base: position 104,870 of record NW_026539186.1, read on the forward strand.
CTGAGCCTGCGCGCGGCCTGAGCGGCGGCCGCAGTGAAGCTGCGCCCTGAGGAGAAGCCGGGGTGGAGGTGGAGAGATGGCGCTGGGGTAGGCGGGGCGCGTAGGGGCAGCTGAGGGCGAGCCGGGCTCTGAGGGGAGAGTTCCAGGGTGCGAGCGGAGGGGAAGGCGGGCAGTGACAGGCAGGGATGGGGGAACGCGGGGGCTAAGGGGAAAGCAGAGCGGGCTGCGGCAGAGGGAGGCTGGAGCCTGCCCAGGCCGCACTTCCCGGTCCGTACAGCTCTGCGCTGCCCCGCGCGCTGCGGGGTGGGAGCGCTCTGAGGAGAAACCGGCCTCAAGGTGGTGGTTCGTCTTCCCTCCTTGCGCCTGCTGGGGGAGCGGTGGACTGCGAGCTGGCCGGGGTGAGCCCGGGCCCTGCTGAAGGATGACGGGCTGGCCGAAGAAGGACGCGGTTTCGGTGCATCGTGCTGCAGGTGTCCGGTTTGCTGGCCTCGGTGTGCTTCAAAACAGGCAGTCGTGTCTTTTCATTCCTTTAGAAGATGACAGCCGCTGGGTGGTTCAGCGGGTCAAGTTAAAGTGCTTCTCTGTGATTATAAAAGTCACAGGTATAGGTCCATGTATTCTTAAATCTGTTCGGTTTCACAAGAAGTGTCTATCCCTTTGTGATAGTTGAGCATTTAATTCCGTACTGAAGGGAAATGTGAAGAGCCACGATGGTTTGTTGTCATTATATAGAAAATTACCTCGGAGAACTATCTATAGACTTAAGAAAGTGTTTCCTATTTTAAGAGGTGACAATATAAATATTTTGAACCAATAAACTCTGTTGCAACCTGTTTTATTCTGAACATTTCATCTTTGTGCTGGAATTGATTTGAAAGTGAAATTAATAAACAGCAAGTATGATTGTTTTCATTATCACTACTTTAAAATGCAAAAAACAAATGATAGAAAAAATGGAAGAAAAATCATTGTTATAGTTTCAGCATCTGCCAACGCCATGTCATAGGGTATAGTATTGAAAGTCTAAAGAGGATCCAGCCCAATGATGAATGTCAGTGTAGCATATAATAGTGTCCTGAAAACAGCATGGTGTTAGCAAAGTTTTGGGCACACACTACTCTGGGTGGATTTATTAGCACAGGGAATGATCTGAGTAAATCTAGGGTAGAGCAACCACACACTGGTAAATTTCCCTATTAATCTCCAGTTAGCTCAAAACGCAATACTGTAATCAACATAAACCAAGCTAATACTACATTATCCTCAGGAGAGCCAGTGCTGTTCAGCCCTTTGCTACACAGCTTCTCCCCTTTGTTCAGTTGTAGCTGTGGAACAAGTTGGACCAGCTCACACATACAACCAAGAGTAGGCATGCATGGCTGGACTGAAAGGGAGGGCCAAATCCATTTCTTTTGACAGCCCTCTGTAGTTAGGTCTGCCCAAGCTAAACAAAGATAGTGTTATCTACTCCAAAATCTCTATGCGTAATATCCTCAGGGATACAAATGTCTCCTTATTCATATTAAATGGCCTTTTCTTAAATGTGTTTTTAACAAACAGTGCTTAACTAAGCTGTCCATGCAGGCTAATACTTAGAGATGAAAGATTATTTTCTATGTATTTCTTTAAGTCTTCTAAGCCTTATCCTAGAGGAGGTCACACCCAACATATTAAAGACTGATTTTTTTTAATGGATTCCAATTATGAGATTTGTGAGAGACCCGAAAGACTTATCAATACTTAGAAGTTTACTGGTCTTTAAGATACATTTTCTATGGCCACCTTTGTATGCTTACTTGATTCTGCCTGCCCTGACATAATTCTCAATCATACTGGCACTATCCAAATGACATTAAAAGAGAATTATGTAGTTAAATTCAGAAGCTTTTGCTTCACATCTTCATTTTGTTAGTAACATTTTCTTTCTCAGAAGTGCTACAATTTGAGCCTGGCTTTCTGTTTTATTAAGTTCTGCTACTTGTAACGGGGTCTTTTTGAGACTATTAGCAGCTAGTAAATTTGCTTTTTCTCCTTGTGACCAGTTTATGAGGGAATACACCGCGTTGAAGTGGCCAGCCTTGCACGCACAGTGCAGTGGAGTGTCCTTGCTGTTGTCCAAGGCATTAATGGCTGCCCCCTGGCTCAGTAACAGATTTATCAAGTCACTGTGTCCATGTTCTGCTGCAATATGCAGTGCAGTCTTTCTCCAGATATTTCTGTCGTTAATATTTGTATGTTTCCCTGATGTCAGAAGAGTTTGGATGATTGCTGTGTTTCCTCTGGTTGCTGCACAGTGCATTGGAGTGCATCCATCCATGTCCTTTGCTCCACATCTTCCTTTTTTAGCTAACAGAACTTTCACGACACTGAGATGTCCCCTTGCAGCTGCAGTGTGTAGGGGAGTTTTTTTCTCCCTGTCTTGTGCATTGGGATCAGCATTAGCATTCAGAAACATCTCCACCATTGTTATGTCTCCTCTTTCAGCAGCAAGATGTAAAGGTGATTTTGACTGTTTGTCCTTAGCATTAACGTTGGCTTTGTGGTGCAACAGCTGCTGGGCAACATCAGTGTTACCTCTTTGACTTGCAATATGCAGGGGAGTAACAAACTCTTTAGTGACAGCATTAATTTTGGCCCCAGCATTAATTAGGAGGCCGACTAAAGCTCCTTTGTTATGAAGAGCAGCAACATGGAGTGGAGTTTCCTCAGCTTGGTTCACAAGATTAATTTCCATCCCTTTGCGCAGAAGCAGACTGGCAGTGGAAGCAGCGCCAGCTTGAACTGCAAGGTGCAAAGCTGTGTCTGAAGCAAGAGTGGTTATTCCAAAGTCTGCTCCCTTTTCAATGAGGACTTCTGCTGATTCAGCTTGGCCTGTTTCACATGCCAGCAGTAAAGGAGTATACTGCACTTCATTGTAGGCATTTATGTTTGTACCTCTGTCAATTAAAGCTGCCACAATGCCATGCAGATTTTTCTGTACAGCTCTAAAAAGAGCTGACTCCATTATGTCAGAAGACAAATCTTTAGAATATTCTAGCAGTATTTTGAAGGTGGACAAGTGGTTGCTGTTGAAGGCTCTTTCGGCCATGCTGTAATCAACACTGGCTCCAGCTTCTAGCAGGACTTTTGCAGTATTTTCAGACCCCTGAGAAACAGCATAATCGAGAGCAGTCTGTCCTCTTTCATCTCTTCCGTCAATGCAGGCACCAGACCTTAAAAGCATTTTTGCCAGTCTGCTTTCATCTTTACGAGCTGCCAGGTGCAAAAAGTTGCACTGGTTCCTGTAGCTTCTTGCCTCTTCTTTCAGCAGCATCTTCAGGATGTGACTGTGGTCATTCTGTGCAGCCAAATGAAGTGGTGTCTTGCCTTTCGTATCCAAACTGTACATGTAAGCACCACATTGGAGAAGCGCTTTCAGTGCATCTGCATGTCCTTTCTCAGCAGCCCTGTGCAGAGCAGTTCTTCCTTTCTTGTCCTTCATGTCTGTCTTTGCACCTTTGCTGATCAGATATTCCAGTATCTTTAGATGTCCACTAGCAGCTGCAACATGCAGAAGTGTTTCTCCTGAAGAGTTTAGTTTGTTGATATCAACGTCTTCCAATGTTTTCAATAACTCAGAAAGATGGCCTTTAGCAACTGTGTCAAAGATTCCAGCATCAGCATGATCTTTGCTAGGCTTTGCTACCCTTGAAAGTTGAGTTTGTTTTCCTTTCCTCTTAATAGCCCATTCTTGTTTTTTTCTTCTAGGACTGCCTTTTTTTTCCTGGTGCCCTTTACCGCTAATTTCAAACCAAACCTTGTCTTTTTCAAGTAAATATCCTACTAGCTGTCTTCTAGCATCTCGAATGCTTTCATTTACTTCACTGATGTATTTTCGCATCTTGCTATAAAGTTTTGGCTCCACTTGCTTCAAGCATGGATAAAAGAAGAGCCTGCATGCTCGTTCACCTTGAGAAATCAGTATGTCTAAAACTCGGGAGTTCTTTTCTGTTCGTGTCCTGTAGAAACTCATGACCACCTTTTTTTCTGGGGTAAAAATACCATGTTCTATCAGCCAGTTCAGGAGATGGTCTGGGTCATTTATGCCTTCTACTAGCTCTTCTTTTTTAGTCCTTAGGACTTCAATTGCATAGGGGTTTGTGAACAGGCTGGTTGAGTGCATGATCATGTTGATGATCAAAAAGTGAATTGAGCTGTTGTTTGATGTTTGAAATTAAATCTGAAATAGCAAAACAGGCTCAGATCATTTCACACATTCTTTTCATAGAACTACGAACCAACAACCATTACAATTCAGTGATAAAACTTTAAAGAAGGAGAAAGAAATCAAAACTCCCTCACCTTTGGTTTTCTAGTTGTTAGAAGTCCTTTCATCTTCTCTGTTCTTCCTTAGCAACAAGTGAAGTTTAATAACAAAACAAAAGTCTGTGATATGGAAAGACATTCCGCTTGGAAGTCTTCTTCCAAACTTTTTACACACAATCAGGAAGAAAAAATAGCTTTTGTGAATCTGATGCTTGAATAGAAGATAGTTGTTTATGGACTTTCTCTGTTCTGCTGGCCATGCTGGTTTTTGTAGGTGCCTAAATGACCAGTCTATTAAATATGACAAAAGAAAATGCACGGCATAGTTACTGTTGCCATGATTACATGCCTTCTGTGATCTTAAATGAAAGAGTACACATTGCTAGCTATGTAGGTGAAAGCTCTGTAATGTAATGAAATGAAAACATAAAGACCTAGATAAAAATAAACTCCATGTGTGGCTAGTTAGGAAAAGTGATCCAGCCTTTCTAATATGAATTACAACTGCAGTCTGTCAGCTATAGTTAACCATAGCTTGTCATTCCTGCATTAACCTGGAGTCTGTCTGGAACTTATGAGGTGGATCAAGGTGTGTGATTCAGGATCAACGTTTAAGGTATAATTAAATAGATCTTCAAATCTGTGAATCTGTATAGTCTTCAGTATGAGTGTGGGACCTTTGAATCTAGCTGTAATTAATTTGACTTGTTGGTGTTAGAATTCCTCATGGAGAGAAGGAAACTGAATTGTAATCTTCTCCACATTTTGAAACCAGTTGACAGAGAAATGGAGATTATGGAGTTCTGCAAAAGCTAGAAGTAAAATGAGCTGCAAAGCTGAAAGCTTGACTTTACTTGAGCAAATGGGAAATTTTGCCTTTATAAGTTAAATCACAAAGCTTATTCTATTAAAAAAGAGAAAAAAAAGGATTTATTGAAGAAATACCTGGGAAAGGCAAGACTTTTAATAGGTATTTTGAAAGCCAGCCAGCTACCAAGTCAGCAAATTTGACAGCCAATTTAAGAGCCCAATAATTCCTCTGAAATGCAGAGAAGGGCACTATACCAAGAATAGCAAAACCTTTGTCATTTAGTTAATGATTGTTAACACATAAGGTGGAAAACTCTGGTCTGTTGGAGTGAGCTAGGTCTGAATTCAGTGTTCCCAACTCTGCTAATGACTTGGTCTGTGATCTGCTAATTATTTAGTCTTTAGATTTGACTTAATAGAGTACTGAAGATTCATCTGTGTTTTGTGTAAATTAATAGTCCTTACTTAAAGCTTGGTGAAATGGGATCTTTATCTCTTCATTATTATTGTTCCCATGCAAAACAGAGTTAGCAATACTTGGTTACCCTCACAAGAAAGTTTTGAGCTCTGCCAGTGGAAAATGTTAGGTGAGTGCTGGACAGTATCATTAATACAGGCAGCACAAGGATTTTTGAAACTCCTGAAAAAGTTAAAAGCAGAAATGGTGATATTGTATCAGAGTCTATAGTACAGCAGGAATCTCCTGAAGTTCAGAATACAGAGATTTTACTAGTAAACAGCACAACTGAAAGGTGCAGTACTCCTAACTGGCCTTGAGGAGGAACATTTGAACAGTATATGCAGGCAGCAGCTCTTTCAGAGCCACTCTGGGACTTTTTTCTGGGAAAGGAATATACAGCAAATTACTTGTTACTAGGTGCAATTCATAAGCTTCAAAATAGAATTATACATTAATTAAAAATCTTCATTATAGATATGTGACTTCTGAGGAATTTGATGAGAAAAATGTGGAAGCTTGTTGCATGAATTTGTTTTCAGAAATTTTGTTTTAAAAGCCTTTATAGTTCAATTAGTATTTTAACTACTTTTAGGATTGTCCCAACAATAACTTCATAAAAAGATTAAATCCCAAAACAGTTGAGAAGAGATTCAGAATTGGCTACTTGAAGCATACTTTTTGTTTATATCTTTTTAATATCTCTATTTATTTGACATATAAATGTTTTAGGAAAGGGAACAATTTAAGCTTCCACACCTCTTCTCCTTTAATTAAGTGCATGAGATCACAAACTCAGGAAGCTCTTCATTAAAAATAAGAATAACAAAATCTAATATCTAAGAAAAGAAATAACTTGGAGAGAGGAAGAGGCAAACCTTTGACCTTTACTATCTTTTACATGTATTTCTTGTTTAAGGACATAAAGTGATTATTTTTTATTCTTGTAAAATACTTCCCAGGCCACTTTTAGTTCTGGTGGCTTCTTTAGCTCCAAGTATCCATGGACTGTTCTTTATTAGGATGTTTTGAAAAGAAAATGATGGGGTTTCCTCCTATCTTGTTTGTCAGACAGCACTTAAGGATCTTTGTGTTCAGCAGAATGGGTATATGGCAGAGCTACATAGCAGATCAGCTATATGTATGTTACGTATTACTCTAGAGGGAGGTAGTGAAAAATTCTGGTTGGTACTATTGTGCTGTCAGTGTGTTGTGAAGAAGCCTGCAGTGAGTAGATTGTCGTGACACAGAAACACTGGAAGCCTTCACACAGACTGCATAAGCCCTAACATTGTTAAATGCAGAAGTAAGACTTGTATATGTAAGGTTCCCTTAATTCGGTTGTATCTAGGTGTACTCTGTGGGAGGATATTCAGCTGAAAACAACTTGGTGAAGTTTAGAGCAGGCTTTTAAAAAGGCAGGTGCTATTGATAGGAAAGATCTCTGGTTTGACTTCTGCTAAGTCTGTATAGGGAACTGTTTTAACCTAGCTGTACTGGGAGTTTTGAGCCAGTTATTTCTGACATGCAGCCTCAACTTTGCTACTAATTTGTGTCCTTGGGCAAATCGCTTAATCTCTGTGCCCTGTTTACACAAGCATTAAAAAAGGAAATTTTTTTCTACCTCACAGACATATCCTAAGTCTTTATTAATGTTGATGCAGGGCTTTGAAGTTATAGAGTGCTTTGATGTTTTGGTCCTTTGAAGTATTGTTTTCTGACTTCTCAAAGATGAACATTTATTTCTTAAATTAACGCATGCCTATGTTCTCTAGCTTATTTTATGTTGGTATGTCATCATCAAATCTACATTTAATTTTCCCTATTTTAATTTCTCAAAGATGAAAGCAAGCCAAACTACACATTGCATGCTGCTAAATGAAGATGTGAAGAGCTGTGGCCCTTGGAGTGAGGAGCCTGAAGAGGTCACCATTTCTCCACCGAGGCATTCCCACTCCCTCCTGGAGCTCTGGTGACTGCCTTCTGCTTTCCAAACTGCATGTAATGCAACTGAATGCCTTCCTGTAACTCCTGATGTTCTCCAGGGCATTTTCTTGACAAAACTGATGGAAAGCCAAACATTAATAACACAGTTTCACTCACCATGATATTTTTATGTTTTCCAATGTGTGCTTTCATTTCACGGAAATCAGTTGTTTGCAATAATGCCAGCTGTTTCTTGGGAACGTATCTGGCTGTAGAATAACTAGTCTGTAAGAGAAAATAATGCCAACATCATTATCTAAACATCATGAAGGATGGACAATTATCTCTGCAAAGCATTTCATTAATAAACATGGCTCATGAATAAAGCTTTTGTTTGGATAACCAGGAATCCCAGCTGGTTGAACTATATTTAGGTGTAGCTAGATTGAGAAACAGCAGTGTTAGAAATGTTCATGATGATGATTAGAGTGTACTTGACATATAACACTGGAAGAAAAGGTGACTAGTCAGAATGTCTGCAAGAGAGACAAAATGAAGTGCTGAGTTTTGCCTAAAGATTAACTGCAGTAAATTAGGGAAGTCGAAAGTGAAGCTGGAGCAAAGGGAAGGCTGATCCATCCAGCTTCATGTTTTGCATCTCAGACTTGCACACCGGGCTCCCATCATACCCTCTCTGCACCTTGGCCATTGGCAGGGCATAGCCACCCCTGCAGAGCCCTGTGCCAGGTCCTGTACTTGAAAGAGGCACTGTGCAGAAGGCACAGCTTCCCAGCTTTGCCCCCTATTCATGGGTGCTTTCAAAATATGAGGTCGTAAGACAACAGCTTGACTAAATCTGGACACTGATACTGATTTTACTAATGAGGAAACACCATTCTGCAATTCATTGGCTTAAAGTTGAGTCAGTGTCATGATTTTTGTCTTAGAATTTTAGAAATTTAAATGTATCCTTTCAGACCAACACCAACAGAATCAGTTACAGTAAAATGCTAACCCTTGTATCATTAGCATAAAATGTAAATGATGGAAAAGTATTAAATTACTAAATGCTGAGGCAGCTTCAAGGATTAGCAAAACTAACCAGATAGAGTCCAAGGTTTTTCTCCAAAATGGGCAGATTTTTTTTTCCATTTTAAACCAAACAAGCCCTTGTGGTTTTGAGTCAGGAACGTACACTTTGTCAGTGAAATCCTACAGAAGGAAATAATTTCTAGAAGTTCTTTAACTGTTAAAGACCAAGATCGCCCTCACACCACCTGGACTGATTGGGCTAGCCTTACTGGCAGCATGACTCCCAGAAGGAGGATATGGCAGTGTCATGAAATCTCCCATGGAAGCCTTTTGGCCAAATTTGCTTTGTAGATGTAATGTGAAGGGTGAAGAACTATTCTGAGCTCTAAGCACTACACAAGCAGAATTTTGTTCTTAGTGATTATAAAATGCTGTAGATATGACTAGAGACTAATGTGACTTTGGAAGGAAATAATGTTTTGCCACATCATAAACCAGTTTTAATTGCTATTAAGTTATTACAGTTCATGTCAAGCGTCAGACATAGTACAGACATTTACCTAAACAATGGCTTGCTAATGAAGTCTCCACACACACACTTTGAAATTTTGTCCTCTCTGAGGACTCCATTTACAGTAAAATGTATATAAATTGTATTTATTATGTCAGGAGAATTTTCAAATCCATTTATCCCACAGCTGTTTTTTCCCCTGAACTTGAAGGAATCTGAAACTCACTTCAATTTAGTAGGGAAAACAAATTTTTATTAATTTTGGTAAGAAAAATTATAATTATTGTGTAAAAAATGGAATATGTTTTCTGAGTTAGTGGTGGTAGGCTTCAGTTTCTAATAATGCCACCAGCAGCAAAAAGGTGCTGCAGTCTTGCAAGGGGGAGAGCAGGTAACAGAAAATGAGGCCAACTGAAACAGTTGGGGTCTGGCTGAGTCTGTTTGGTCTTCCTGATAGACTTCTTATGATACATCAGAAAAGATTCCTTGCATCTGTTGCCTTCTCCACAGCTGCCATTTCAGGCCATAACCTTTTCTATTTTTTTTTTCCTGAATATTTTAGCCTTGTTTCTTTTTTCTCTGTTTACCTTAAAAATGGTTCCTGTACTCCCTGCTCTTTGAGCTTGACAAAGTGTCTATTACATTGTCAGTCCCTTAAGTTTTTCTTATTGACATAGTTTTACAAAAGACTAATAATAATTAGAACCATTAAAAAGATAATTTTGCAAGCTTATTTGTGACCCTTGAGTGCCTGTAATTCCTACGTGTCTTGCTTCTCAGTTTCTCAGTGGCATTGTTCACTGCTGTATGGAAAACAAGGCAACTCAGGATTAAGAATGATTCCCTGGCGGTAGTGGTTTAGTTTGTCTTAATTACTTTGTCTAGAATTCTGTATTTTGAGAAGTAAGTTGATTTTGAAAGATACAGAAGCATTAAATTACTTTTTAATGATTTTTTTTTCTGATTACCTTTCTTACCATTCAGTTGCACTCCACCCTCATCAACTCGTTAAAATCCTGGATTATAAAATGCATTCAGTTTGTGTTTGTTGTACAGCAAAATGAAGTTTAAACTTTCCTGGTTAACAAAGCTAGAAGACCACAGGCATGTAATTGTTTCCTTCTTACTGGTGTTTGATTTTGTACAAAATTCTGTAATTTGGTGAGTACCTTTTGTTCAGTTTCACAGTGTTTCTAATTGCTGGATGGTTTCTGAGGCATATAGAGTTGATCTTTCCCATGTTATCTTTTTTCAGTTCTGACAGTCTCCCATGTCTTCTGTTCAAGTCCCCTGGCTTTGACTATTTTGGTTCCCCCAGCATGTTTATGTCTTCTTGTATGTCAGGATCTGGATTCCTGCACCTCAGATTAATTCCCATCCAGCAAAGTGTATATTTACACATCAAACTGTAGAGATGTGCCTCGGCAGAGTGTAAGTTTGACTCCCAGAAACTTAGGATGGCATCAGTACCTCCCTTTTTCTGAATTCTGCTTTAACATGAAGGAATTGATTAACTGAGTGAGGACCTCAGCTATTCTCTCTGTTTGACTCTGAGAAATGCCCTTGTTGATTTGGATAGCTCCCTAAATCAAAATCCTGACAACTCCTCTAGATTCATGGTGTTTGCTTTCCTTGGCATATCCCAAAACATCCTTCTCCGTTCAGCTGCACCTGTGATATTCCAGCAGCTCTCTTTGTTCCCAAGCCATTATGTCTTCCTACTCAAATTTCCATTCAAAGAGTGATTCATGCAGCAGGGGAAAGGCATGACCTAGCTGCCCCCTCAATTTCCATCGCTTTGCAAATCATGTGCAGTCTCATATGAACTGGAGCTTTCATTTTGGACTTCTCTATTCCCATTCCTGGAACTAATTATTTTATTCCTTTCTCCTGCATTCTGTACTGGGAGCAGAGGAATGTTTGCTGCATGAAGAAGCTTTTTTTTTAGTAACTATCTTTGCTCACAAGGAACCATGAAAAGCATGGATTTTCTTTCCCCTGAGAATGCCTCTTGTCACCACAGATAAATACACATGGTTGTTACCTATGCTATAGCTACTCTGTGGACAAAGCACAAGCTTGACTCATTATACCAGCATCTTTTTTTTTTTTTTTTTAATAATAGCTTTCATACTCGGAATGTTTGGTTCTGATGTCCAGCTGGAGAGAATTGCACACCTCCACGAGCAATCTTTAAATGAGCTGCATGCTCTAATGCTTTTGATGTCTTCCATTGTCCCCTGTACTGTTCTTTGATTATTATTACTAGCTTATGCCTTTTTGACTGTCCACTTCTACCACTATTTCTGTATCATCAAACCCAATCATTAAGTTCTGTCTCCTTTACTGTACAGTAGAAGAATCCCCTATTTAAGAAAGTTTTTAAGGTTTGAGGGTTTTGTTTGGTTTGTTTTTTTCCCTTACCAAAACAGCACTTCCAGGTTTAGATGACTTTCGGAGTTAAATTGTGCTCTCTGAGACTTCTGGAACTCCTGCCAGGTGATGTGGTAGATGATGAGGAGGCATCTACACCCATTGTAGTCTACCTGTAGGTATATTTTCTACTGTTATGGTTCCCAGTGAAGCAAACCCTTTGGCTCAATATGGATAGTGTGATAGTGCATAGAATAGTAATAAGCCTGCTAGGGATTTTAGAAGAGCCAGATTAAGGAAAGACAAGTACTAGCATGGTGAATTAGCTACAATAAGTAAAGAGATGAGCTAGAGAATCAACCTTCTTTTTCCCTTGTGTCACAAGACATATGGAAAGTTTAGTTTCAGCTAAAAATGAATACAACGTCATGAAAATGGGATCAACATGACAGTAAGAAATGAAAGGAAGGATATTTTAGTGACAGCTCAACCTATATTAGTAACTTCATGTTTAATTCAATGTAATATCACTATTTTAAAGCCAGAGCTTGCAACAGATTTCAGAGCAAACTTACTAGAGAATATACACAGCCTTGGCTTGCTCATTAGGAATTATGGCAAGTTTAGTTTAATTGTAGCAGATTACATCTCCCATTTGCACTTTCCACACTCTTTTGGTTTGATACCTCTCTTAGTTTCTTTTTGAATATTTAAAAAACCCAACTTAATTTTTTTTTTGCACTCAGTAAGCTTGTTTTTCGTTAGTTCATTTTACAACAGGTTGCATTAATGTTCTCTAGATGTGACTTCCAGTTTTGCATGGATTGGCACCAAAACCACTAGGATGGTCGTTTGTTCCCCCTTCCCCTCTTTTACTCACTGGCATAATTTCCATCCAACAAAGCTTTTCAAAAATAAAGAAGGAAATGGCCTTCCTGTACAAGCTTCCTGTGAATCCCATCCAGATATAAAGGACTTGTGTAAAAGCTTGGCAGGCAATCCCAGCATATGCCACTCAGTGACTTCCTTATTTCATGGTATCATTCCACATAGAGCAAATGAATCTGAAAATCAGAATAATTTTCATTCATTTTCAAGTAAGAAATTTGAAATGGTAAATTTCCTATCTGTGTATAACGCCCACATTTCAAATTAAAAGTTTTGAATGCTGACAGCATTAGTCATAGGAAATCCTGTATGAACATCCAGCACTTAAGTTGGACCTTCCCCTAGATCATGCCATAGAAGGAGTTTACAGGAAAACATTCTGTTACTCTTAAATGCTGCATTGATTTTTAACCCTTTATATGCTGTTGCCTCTGGTATGACATTATTTTGTTTTCAGAGCCCATTTCCCATTTTTTTGTGATCAAAATGGCATTGAAAAACTGTATTTCAATGCTATTTTTTTCTGCCCTTAAATAACATACCAATAGCATTCTGTAGGTACTTATGTGTACATATACATCCTTCCCCATGAATACTAATAGTCTTCAGTGTGTGCTACTCACAAGAGAATTCATTTGAATAAAAATTATTGTTTTGGAATATTATATTGGATATAAAGGAACCAAGTGCTTCTAATATCAGGATGTAAAATTTCTTTACAGTTGTATATTTATGGTTAATTCCCATGCCAATATTTTTCATAAAATATTAATTAAAAAAAAGGAAAAAAAGAAAAATAGAAAAAGAAAAAGGAAAAAGAAAAACACCCAACAAAAAATGTAGACATGGCACTTAGGGACACGGTTTAACGGCTGTGGTGGTGCTAGGTTGATGATTGGACTCAAAGGTCTTTTCCAAGTAAAACAATTACATGAGTCTATGAATCTCTATACAGTATATTGTAAAATACTTGGTGAAAAAAACCCCACAAGACATGAATGTTGACAGAAGCATACTAAGAGTTTTGATACATGAGCTTTGCTGCCTGCAGTTAGGCTGAGTAGCTGTTTTCTTTCCCACCCATCTGCCCCTACTGCTCCTAGAGATGGGACACAGGCTAGAATAGGGCACAGGGCACTGCTACCAGTGTGTGGCCTTGTGGAGGGGATAGTAGAGACCTGTCACCCACCTTCTTCAGTAGCTGTCCTTAGAAAGGTGGCCATTGCTGTCAAGCAGCGTAGCAAGCAGGTGAAATTGTAAGATAGGTGTTTCATCATCATCCTCCATCCTCACACATACTGTCTGGGGTTGAAGTGAGGCAAAAGATGAGGTTACCACAGGCAGCAATTCGTGTGGACCTTAGATGTTGTGGTACTAGCCTGTGAATGGCAGTGGGACTAGAACTGCTCAGAAGAGGATTGACTGGACACGAGGTTCAGTGTCAGCAGTGTGTTACTGCCTTGAAGACAGACTCATACAACGATGCTGAGAGGGCAAATACGTTAATACACACATGGTAATCACCAGCTTCCAACAAAACTGTATAGCTCAGGACAAACAGCTAAAAAAGCCAACCTGACTAGGTAAATGAAACCCTAATGTGGACAAGATGTGACAGTAACATACACATCTCTGTTGCTCAGGATCATTTTCAAATCAGATGGCTGAACCAGCTTTGATAGTTTCTTTGTATTTAAAATGAGCCATCCCACAAGGGACATTTTATCTCTTAAGAAAAAAAAACTATAATTTTCCTTTAGTGGGAAAATCCCACACATGTAGAGTTACTGTGGAACAGCTGGCTTAAATTAAGGCTTCAGACTTAAGGAAGGCGTTCCAGAGCATAAAGTATCAAATAATAGCTAAATTCAAGATTAAGATGAGGCTTGTGATGTTAGGCATGGCAAGTATATATTAAGCAAATAAATGTAAGAAATCATAGGGTTTTATAATGCTGTGAATCACAGTACTCCAATTTTAGATTAATAGCAGCAGTTAAATATAGGTTAATATAGTTCAATAACTGAATCAAAATCTGTTTTAATATAGCATTGTTCATAGGTGGAGGAGGCTTTAGATAATGCAAATATTGATGATGACAACAAAAGAAATACAAAGCCATTAAAAATTCTCAGTATTTGAGAGCTCTGAGCTTATTCTGCCTCTTCTTATGACTTGCAAGTGCCTTTCATATATTTTTAGAACTTCATTATAAATAATAATTTTTAGTTGCAGAGGCAAAAGTGATACTTTTTACTGGCTAGATGGGGAGTTTCTGTTTGTTTCAAACCTATACTTTTAAAACTTCTGTTTTATAACTCATAGACTCATGGAGTCATAGAGTCATTTAAATCAGGGTGTAGATCTCCATGAAGTGAACTTTTTTCTGAGGATCCAAACCAAAGGAAGGGTTTAGGCCAAGAATTAGTTCTTTGGTTTGCTTTTTTGGTTTTGTTTTTTTAAGCCAAGACCTGGACTTCCTGGAAAAAAGGAGAATTAAGCTCAGTACTTCTGTCCTGCAGATCTCCATTATGCTTCATATACCTAGCAGTTATTGAAAGTCATATGTAGGACTATGACATAGCTCCTCCTGTAAAGCTGTTGGTGGAATTTGAACTCAATGTCATTACTTACTGTGTTGTCTGGTATCAGCTGAATCCTAGGAACTCTGAGGAATCTGGGCTTATTTTTGTATGTTAATTACAAGGTCTTGCTTGTTCCCATTTCTATACAGTTGAACAAGACAAGGAGTTTTCTTTCACCTTAATGTCCTTAGATGACTACTGCCACCACAGAATCTAGACCTTCCTAAAGAGGCAGGGAAAGCCTCAGATCCTTAGTAGTGTGCTTTCAGAGGTTGATAGGCCTGTACTTGTATGCTGTATTGGGCACTGTATTCCCAAAGGAATAACATCGGCTTTTCCTTCCTAGATGTGACTCTAGACATGCAAAAACGCTTAGAACTGAATTTCAGGAGAGAATACCCTAAGAAAGGTGACAGAAAATCAGGCAGCACTGTTCACCTAGGGAGTTGCTGGTGTTCCTAATTTGCAGCAGATTTGGGAATTGAGCTGTTTCTAACATAAAAAAAGAGGAACTTTGTAAGGTCTTTCTTTCCCTGCGCCCATTATTTTGTTGCTTTTGTCACCATACTTTGTTATTGTTACCTTCAGCGTTTGATCAGAGGTGTAACTGGTTTTCCTAGTAGCAAATAGATGTTCGTGGTACTAACTGTGAGAGCGTTTTGTTACCCAAGTTGCCACATTTCACCCAAGGGAACACATCCATGGAAGCAACCACAGCTAATATGAAGTTAAACCCCAAGCCTTTCTTGTATTGCCAGTGCAGTACTTCCTGTCCAGTGAAAAACACAGAAGCAATTTCTGCAGATAAGAATGATAACATAGTCAACAGAGGGGGGCAAAGGAAATAGGTCGAAACTAATTTTGGATGTGCTGGTGTGTTTTGTAAGTAAATTCAAACCAGACATGGAAGCCAATATCAGGAACATGTGCAAGAAATTCCATTTATAAGACTTTGAATACTAACCTCACTGCCCTCTTCAATAATTTGAAATATATATGCATAAAGTTAGTCATCTAACAAAAACAGTTTCATAGGTGGGTAGAGCAAGGACTCACCTTCTCCTTTGAGTTAAGGGGTGCAGGAAAATATTCACTGTGAAAGTCAAACCATGTTTTATAGGTTTGTCCATATGGGAAGTTGAGCTTGTTTAACCAAAAGTGTGAATTCAAATTAAGTTAGTAAAACGGGTGCAAAATCTGCCTGGGCATTTTTGTAGTGTAATTGAAAGTGGGAAGGATAGATTTAAGAGCTGTGACTCAGTTTCTGGCAGTTTGAAGGTTGCCGGTGAGCATTTCTTTCAGGAGATGCTACATCTTTACTGCTTGTACCTGTGTTGATGTTCTGCCTTCCCTACTGTCCCCCATCATTTCAGGTGTCTGTAGGCTGTGTGGTTAACAGAATAAGGGAAGTAATGCAGATTAAAATAAGTATTCTTCAATATTCCCAAAAGCACTACCAGCACAGGTGAGGGAATGCAAAAGAAGAGGCAAAGGAGGAGAAAGGTGGCTGCTCAGGCTGGCACTGATGTGGGGAAAAAAAAAAAAAAAGCTAACGCACATCAAAGCTGAGCTCTCTAAGGCCAAGAGGTGGATCTGTCAGTGCTTGCCTGGCAGCAGCAGCCCTTGTAGCAGCAGTGGCCAACTGTTCAGTTACTGCAGTCCACACACCAGTGTATAAACCTAAACTGCTTTATTGGTGGCTTCTTAAAACACCACACCTAAAGGTACCTGAGGTCATAGGATCATAGAATCATTTTGGTTGAAAAAGACCTTTAATATCATTGAGTCCAACCATTATCAAACTCTGACAAGCCTGGTACGAAACCATGTCCCTTAGCACCCCATCTTTGTGTCTTTTAAACCCTTCCAGGGATGGGGATTCAACTACCCCATGCAGCAAGGCCCCAGGATATATTTCAGTCAAGAAAGACTGTGAAATACTTGTGAACCAGGTTGAAACAATCCATTTTTAAAAAGTTAGAGCCGTGTAACTTTCTTAAGAAAAGTCTGGTCTGAGGTTTAGCAAATTTACGGTAAGAAGAAAAAAGGTCTCTTTGGACAAAACGTTTTGCCCTTGCTCATTATCTTTCTTACTTTCTTTCTGCTCTGGAAATTCTGACATCCTTGTTTCCCAACATAAGATACTATGATTTTAAAACATGTTTTCTTTCCAATATTTGTCAGTGGCCTGCTTTGCAGATGTGGTATTTTCACCATCTTTAGGACTTGTGCTGCTTTTTGGTAACTGCCAATCAAGTATTTTGAGAAATAATCAAATTGGTTAATTTTATTGTTAACTTTCACAAAAATTACACAGAAGCAAAATCTGTCAGTAGCTGTGAAGCTTAGTCAGGGTCACTTCTCTAAATATGCTGCATTTAGGAGGTTTGGAGAGTGCAGAAGTGGGAAATAAAATTCAGAAGTCCCTAACCAAGCTCATGTATTAAAAGCATAGATTAATGAGCAGAGGGAAAAGCAGCGCTGAAATCTGACAAAGGTGCTGCTGTCTGCAGTGCTGCACTGGAAAGATACTGGCTAGAAATCTCAGCTTCAAGGAGAAAGAACCTATGCAAAACCCATTAAATTCACATGTTCCATCATTTGAAGGAGACTTTGCTGTTAACTTTTCAAGTGCTAGCTCTGGGCAGTAACCTCGCTGTAGACCAACTGTAAATGCTTGTTCTGTGAGATCTGATGTCAGCTAGACCTACTGCATGGCTTTGCATAGTTTTTCTGTGATTTTTTTATGTAAAACCACCTTATTATAAATACTTCATCTGGTTCAGTTAGGAAACAGGGAGAATGGACAGTCTGTATGATAGCAAAGCCAAACAAGGAAACTAGAGATGGATTTTGCCTTGAGAATTTGGGTTCTTTTTCTCCCCTGCAAGTATTTGGGTAAGACGCTTGGTGATTATTTGGCATGATAAGGATTGTGTCTTGAGTGGGGCCCAGAGACATCACTGGAGGGTTGATACTAAGTCTTGTTTTTAGTGATGTCTTGTAAAGAGTTTTGACAGTGTATGTTTGGGGGTGCTTTAGTGTTTCAGGTGAAAATTAGCCTACGTTGTATATATGGTACTGGAGAGTAAAATTTTTGCATATGGAAATTTGTTCTTCACTAACATGTAGTGGATGTTTGCAGAACATCTTTGCTCAGTAAAAGGAAGTGTCTTCTGATTCTAATCAGATAATCATTATGCTCTGATTTCATCCTAGAGGATGCTGGGTTAAAAGAATAAGATTGTTGAGACATAGATGCTTCCAATTAGCAAATACTAAATCACTCTCTGAAGAGGCCTGTGCTTTTCTGTTAACTGTGAGGAGAAGCTGTGGTGCCTCCTAACCTACATAACCCAGAGTTAGGTGTCAGAAGTTAAAATTAATAAAACCTGAGCTGTATCTCTAAAGTGTTATGGCCTCATTTAAAAAGGAACCTTTTGTCTTCCACTTCTCAAGGCAAAAATAAAACGACCGGAGCTTGCAGTATTGGTGCACAGCTTACAGGTTTTACTGCTGTTAAAAATTCTGTAACTACCTTTGGACACAAATGAAAATGAACTTTTTCTAGTTGCCAAGGTGCTTGATTTGTGGTCACATAATGGTCAGCAAGTTTGAGATAGGTCAGCACTTGAAATAGGTAGGCTCCAAGTGTGGTAGTGCTAGACCATGCTTTTAAACTGACATTCAGTGGAGATCTAAAAATTCTTAAGATCTCTCTTTTCAACATGAGTGCTATGTGAATGGCTTGGTGAGTTTGGATAGCGACATTCACTGTATTATGCTTGTGTCCTGCATGTTTTCATGACTTGTTATCTGAGACATAAAAGACACGATGACAGCAGACTTCCAAAAGTCATGCCCACTAATCATCATTGTGGATGAGAATTCAGAAGAATAGCCATGGATGCTCAGTTTTGAACTCATAGTGTCTTCTGAAGTGTAGTTATTCCATTATTAAAATGATGCAGGACCTCCCTACTTGTTGCAGGGATTACTTTAAAAATCCAGGAAAACCGTTAAATATTTTTTTTCAATGCATTTGCATGATAGCAGATTTCATCTGCTGCCTTTCCTGGCTACCACACCATCTGAGCAGAGGCTCCTGTTGCAGGCATCTATGCAGCTCATTCCAGGACGGTTTCTTTTGAGCTCCATCTGCTGGAACTGTGTCCCATTTCCCACATTTTTGGTGTTATGCTACCAGGTTTCACAGGAATTTGCTTTAATTTAAAAGAGAATAAAGAACAAAGTTCATAGGTCAGAAGAAGTTTCAGCAAGTTGCTAGTCCTTTTGTTTAAGCAATCAGCCTAAAGATCACTTGGAGAATACAAGGCTCAAAACACAACATAATTGTGAGACTGAGAAAAATAATAGTTCTTTCTCCACTTCTGTTTACAGAGTCAGTTTCTAAATATTTTATAGAGATTTGGATTAATCAGGTCAAGTTTTGTAAGAGATTTGAAAAATAGGTTACTCACTGTACTCATTTTTCTGAATTGAATTTTTGTTTTGTTTTCCCCTGATGTCTGTTGTTACTCTATAACTAAGATAATTAGCAGTGTTTTCAATATTTAATTAGCTTCTAAAAAAGCCATTCTTCCCCATTGTAACTATGTTTCTAATATTTCAAAATATTTAAGGACAGAAGGGACTGTGATGAACATCTAATTTGATTTTTGTAGTTCCATTGTTCCCTAACAAAAATGTACTGCAAAGAATAATGTGCAAAATTGGAAAAGAGGCTCCCGCTGTGCCAAGTCACTCTAAAACTGTTTAAGTAGTCAGAGGATTTCATGGTACATTATATGATGACTTTCTGCACCATTCTCTGCTCAGAGGATGTATTGAAATATTCATGTCAACAATAAGGTATATGTGTAGAATTAGGATTGCCACCAGCCCTTGGGTGCAGACACTGGTGTTGACAGTGTGTCCAAGTCTAGAGAACAAGTTCTCCTCTGGAAGAACTGCCTTCTCAAAAAGCAAAACACCTATATTTTGAATTTGCTTTAGTTGCAAGGCTAATACTGGCTCCCTTCTTCCTGTCTCTAAAGCTAGATGTTACCATTTATATTCTGTTTAATAATGGGTTTGTGTATATGGTAATTTCAGTATTCTTTCCTTGCTGTCCATCTGCCTGTTAGCAATACTTTGGCTTATGATGTTTGCAACTATTTTTTTTTTCTACACAGCAAACTTTGCCTGAACTGGTTTTAGTTTCTTGATGTGGGTAACTATACCTAAGTCTTGGGAATAAGGGTAGAGAGGAGGAGATGGAGAACAGAGAAAGCACTGGGCTTGATATTAAAGATAAGGGTTCTTTTTTTTTTTTTCTTTCCCACTTCTGCCTTTTACTTCTCATGGCCATGGTGTGCCACGCTCCATAGTGTGTTCTACAGGCGCCCAAGCTTGTTGCAGTCTGAACTGGTCCATCTGCCTCCACAGTCTATTCAGTAATGCTGCCTGAGCCCATAACCCCAGAGCCTCAGTCAGGGCTGCTCAGGCAGGACATTGTGCTGCTCCAGCTCCGTGCAGTGCCCCTATATGCTGCATGATACTATATATCACAGACGGCATCAAAGAATCATTTGGGTTGGAAAAGACCTTTAAGATGTAAGCCTGCTCTGCATTAACCTGAGTGCTTGCAAGTTAGATTCTTTGCTTCCTGCAGAGTTGTGGGGATAAGGTTATTAACATGTATGCAGCAATGTACTTCACTTAAAAGCCTATTTACTTGGTCTGAAAATAATAATTGTAATTGATTTCTTAGGCTTCTGCATGGGACAAAACTGATAGTTATTTTTCACATAGATTTGAAGGGATGTTGTCTGTGTTTCCTGACAGCTTCCTATAAAATAGAAAGGTAGCTGCGGTGTCTCTTGGTCAACAGACTTAAGTGTCAAGTGGGTATGCTCTGTCTTATGCTGATATTAAAGTGTCACGTCTCAAGGTCAGTGTTTTTTACACCTACAGAAATGGAAGGATTTGGACTCTTAGTAGCTGCTACTGTGTGCTGAAATTGAAATGGCTGCTATGTAACTCCCATCTGCAGAGTAAGTTAGATTATCAGTGTTATTTCTGTAATGACAAGCGCTTGGGATTTGAAATTAATCAGCGAGTAATCATGGTCAAACCCCCCTCGTAGCTCTTTTCTGTTCATGGGATAAAAGTGTGAGGGTTTGTTTGTTTTAGTATAGACCCAAATTCTAATTAATATTCCTGTGTCCCAAACATGTTGTTCTGATTAGAAGATCTTTGCCTAGGCATTTCTGTGTAGCCTGCCCTGTTTGAAACCCTGCCTTTTTCTGACTTCACTTCCTGAATCCGTTGACAGCACTCACAGCCAAACAAAATACATGTTCACAATGCTGTTATTTGCAAAATATTCCCTTGTGAGTACAGCTGGGGCAACAAAAAGAGAGTTTCTCTCTGGATCTCAAAGAGAACCGACTATTCCTTATAGAAGTGAGGCACATAGTGCATTAGGCAATTTCAATCCCAGCACTTAAGTAAGTGTTAAAACTTTGCATTTCACCACATACAAATGCAGGCACAGCCTTCATTACAGATGTGCTTATTGATCACCCAGTGATCCAGTAATATACCAAGAGCGCTGAATTTTAATCTGTGCTGAAGTGAACCAGATAGCAACAGGCTCGTAGCCCACCACACTGTTTACAAAACAGATGGAGGGAACAGAACTTCACTTTGCCCTTAGGCCTGACCCTCAAACAAGATGTGGGACCAAAGAAAGGGTTCATCTAAATAACTCATCTCCTTGTGAAACTACATAACTTGCACTAAAATCTACCTACCTTTCCTGGCAAGAGATTCTCTGGCTGGACACCAGTACTTCGTGAGCTGGACTAAGTAAAGTGACTCATATCACAGAAACCAACCTCAGACAATGCCCACTTTAATGAGCAGTGCCAGTACTCAGTAACTTTTCTACCTGTGCTACAGAACATGGTACTTGAGAAAGCAAACGCACAATTGCCATGCTAAGTGTCTGTGTGTGTGTGTATGAGGACAGGGTGGAGCAGACTGTCACTCAGCTGTATTTAATTAACATAGTATTTTATATAATGTATTTATTTTTTACGTAATTAGGTGATTAAGCAAAATGTTCGCTTGTAACATCTATTCCATAACCCAGCACTGTTGAGAGTTAAACATGCACCTTTGCAGGTAATTAATCTCCTTGCCCTGCTTATTTTGCTAGTTGGCACTTGCTAAATCCCTGTAAAACCACACCCAGCAGTGCTGTGTATTATCCCTCTGCTGTCTATTCCTACATATGGTCAAAATCAACTTACCTTCCGGGTTGCTGACATCAGCAAAATGTACTCTTGGCAAACTCCAGTATCCTCCTAGTAACCCTTTGTTTGGTTGGTGTTGTTACAGTTGTATTCCTCTGACAGCAGCAAACACCATCTGAACAGTGCCCACCTTGACACTTGGATTGTGATGTGGAAGATTACCATATTATCATATTTTAAACATTACTACAACCCCTAATGATAAAATCCATATAATAAGAACGGTGGGGGGGAAGTTGGAGGAAAGATACTATGATTCCTGTAAGGAACTTATATTAGTTAGTAGTTCCAGAGTCTCATTTTGGTAACAGTAAAGTTGTATATCAATCTTAATACCTAGTCAGTTTATGAAGTGACCTTAGACAAGATTGTCCCATCAATTAAAAGTATAGTTATTCCTATTTTAAGGAAAAAAAAAGACATTTTTAAGACTGCCTGCTCTAAGTTAGCATTCACTAATAATTCGTTTCTAATATTATCTGTCTGTCTTTTGATAGCATCTCTTGCCTTTTAGCTGTTTGGCTCTAAACGGAAAGGAAGAGGGCATCTGCTCTCCCTTCAGACAGATGTTTATTAAACTAATTGAATTTAGTACAGCATTGAAAATCCTGGTAGAGTAGTTGTTCCTGCACTCTAAGGTACATATTTATATTGACACCAGACTAAACCCTAAGATTATTTTATGAAAAATGGGAAATGCCAGAGAAGTTTTTTTTTCAGCAAGTTGCTGCAAAGAAGCAATATACAAGTTGCTGTTTTTCAGCAGGTTGCTTTTTTCATTTCACACTCGGTTCAGTTTTTCCAACTCTTCTATTCCTGAGAAGTTCAGAACCCATAGCAACCCCACAAGGGTAAGGATGTCAAGATGAGGAAAAAGGTTATAAAACTGATTTACTGTTGATAGCAGCATTGTCATAAACACAAACAAGGGCCACCCCCTGCTTAGGAAGGAATACAGAAATAAGGGTGAACTTTTCTATTTTGAAGTCTGGAGCACATTTTGTTTTTTGAAATACAACCACTTGCCTTGATTTTCTTGAGGGCATCAATTTAATAAAAAGCATGTCACATCAAGCAGCCAGTTACGGAGCAGCTTCACACACAGGCTTTCTACCCCTCTCCCAGCTGTTTAAAGTTAGCTGTTTGAACTGGGCCACCACAATACAGTAGACAAGCTAATCAGGTTACAATTGGGACCTACAACTTCATGACAGCTCCAGAAGTTGTACTAATTTAGCCATCAGGATCTAGCTTTTCCCTCTTCTCCTCACCTGCTCTCCAGGACATGCCTGTAGCTACAGAGGAAGTTTACCACAATCCCTAAAGTTCAGCATAAAGGGCATTTTCCCAACTCAGGTACTATAAAAAAAAAAGTGTAAGGGGGAAATGCATTTTAATTATTTTATTTTTCTTAAATATAATAGAACCCTCTAGAATTTTTCCAGAAACAGAGACATTAAAAAAATTATACTTTATTACAAATGGTAAACTCAAGAGTGCTAAAAAAACAAAACAAAACAACCTCTTATTTACAAACAATGCTGGGCTGTGCCCAAATAAACAACATAAAAATAACTTACAAAGTCATGAAGTAGTTTATTGACATTAATCAACTTTCATAAAATAAAATAAAAAAAAGATATGTACATACACAATTTACTTGAAGGCAGGCAGAATAGTTCTGGTTTATCAGCCTCCCACAAACTTCCCCCCCACCTTTTTTTTTTTTTTTTTAAAGTAATACTACATAAAGCAACCTACAATTTCTATTGCAGTTTAACCTTTAATACTGAATGATCATCGAATGTTAGGTCCATGCAGGTCTTGGTCAATGTTAAACAAAGATCTGACATCTCATCTGAGCAGGAACAGCACTTCTCAGAGCAGTGCTGGCCGCTCCACTGACTCAAGCTGAAGGCTTGCCAGTCTTTCCACACATGCGCTTTGCAGAGCACAGGCAGGACTCAGCCTTTCAGCTTTTACCATTAGCTTTATGCATCTGCCACTTCTGGGGTTTTGTTTTAGTTATACCACATCATCACAGTTCTTTTAAGACAGTCTCTTCAAAACGTTTGCAACTGTTGTGTTAGCATTAGCTGGCATCCGCTGTTGACATGGTTCATGACCTTCTGCTTAAGCTGTGCAACCTGTTCTCTGAGCATGTTGGCAGTGGATGCCAGCTCTGAGTTCTGAGCTTTCAAAGTTTTCACTTTTTCTTCCAACCTGGCAATCCTTTCCAACTTCCTTTTCCGGCATTTGGATGCTGCGATTCTGTTTCTCATGCGTTTTCTTTCGGCTTTGATTCTCTCCTGTGATTCCATGTCAATAGGGGACAGGGGAGGAGTTTCCCCTGGCATTTCAGGTACAGTCTGAGGCTCTTCTTTCAGAGCCTGAAGCCTGGGATGCTGTACTGGCATCTGGGGATTTATGTGATGCTGGGTTGCGTAGCCCATGTTGTTTGCGTTGTAGTTGGGTGCAGAGTTGAGCGCATTGGGGTTGAAGTTGCTGAGATTAGCATACACCGGCGGCTCGCTGTGCAAATTTGCGTTGAAACTGCTGTTGCCGGCCATAGAGGACACAGGTGCCATGCCACTGTTAACAGGTTGTGCGGCGGAGGTCACGCTGGGCATGGTGTTCTGGTTGTGCAGTTCCGCCAAGGCTCTCACAAAGCCTTCCGCGAACCCCTCTTGCTCGTCGGTGACATTTTTGGGGCAAAGGAACTGCGTCGGGGTCGGCGTGGTGGTGATTAACCCGTTGCTGGACTGGATGATGAGCCGCTCCAGTTCAGGCGAAGCCAGTTTCAGGAGTCCCACGTCGGGGGAGGTGAGGATGTCGGCGTTCTTGTTCCTCAGGTGCGGCTTCAGGTTGCTGGATGGGTCGGACAGGTTCAGCGTCATGTTCTGCTTTAGCACTTTGGCGTTATTATATCCATACCCGCCGCTTTCCGGCGGCACGAAGCTGGCGTTCAGGGCATCCTCGTAGAAAGTAGGCTCCATCTTTGCACTCATAGAAGAGAGTCCGCGGAGTGGCGCCGGGAGCTGCGGCAGCGCGGAGAAGCTGCCCGGCTGCCGCTTGCGCCCCGCTCCGCAAGGCCACCCAAACCCTCCCGGCCGCGCAGGGACGGGGGAAGGCAAAAGCCGAGCCTTACTTCTCGCCGGAGCGCGGAGGGTCCTCCCGGCGCGGGCCGGGCCCGCGGTCCCTGCTTCCGCTGCACTGAGAGTCCGCCTAGCCTGGCGGAGCTGCGCGGAGCTTCGACGGAACGCCTCACAAGCCCGCCTCTCCTCCTTCTAGTGCCGCTGTGGGGCCGGGACGCTGCTCCACAGCCACAAGTTGCCGCAAGTACTTTTCCCCGCCTTCGTACGCGCCCTCCCCAGCTCCGCGCTGCTGTGCCGGCCGCGCTCTGCCCGCTCCGCTCGCCTCCACCCGGCGGCCGGAGATCGCGCTGCCGCCTTACCCCGCGCTCTGAGCTCGCTCCCGGCGTGGAGCCCTTCACTTATCAGCGACCGGGAGCCCGCTAAAAATAGCCCATGATGTCACCCCGCGGGCTCCCCATTGGCTGCCGCCGCCTCTCCCGGGGGAGGCGGGCCGCTGGCCCGGCCCGGTGCATATCAGCCGGTCGCCATGGTCACCCCGCCCCTAGAAGCTTCTCAGCGCCGGCGCAGGGCCTTGTGGGATGAGGTAATGCTGGCGGCTGCTCGGGGCATTGTGGGCTGACGTCTTGTTTTTGAATATCTGGTTACCGCGTCCAGAGCGCCACTGGGGTTGGCCGCCGCCGGCGCCTCCTTAACGGCCACGTACCAACCGCTCGCTGGGGGGCGGGAGCGCCGCCATCGCCTGCAAACAGTCGCCTCTCCCTGTTTAGTTTTCGCGGCCGGTTGGTCGTTTGACAGCCGGCTTCCGCGGCGGGCTGGAGGAGGCGGGCCGCGCTGGTTCCGCGCGACCGTTTCGGCCTCTCGTTTTCCCTCCGCACCCCCACGCAGTGGTACGGCCCTTCAGGTGGCGCTTCGGGGGAGGCCTCACGTGATTTCCCTTCCGCGCCGCCCCCTCCGCGGCTTCCAGGCAGCGACGGGGGCGGGGCTCAGGCCGCGCGCGGGGCCAGGGCGGGCACCAACTGCCGCGGGGCGGCCCCCGCCCACGCGCCTGCGGCGCTCCCCGGCGGGGACGCTCCCGCCCCGCCGAGAGGCCCCAGCGTGTCTCCGCCCCTCCCCGCGGCCTCCCCCGCTCTTCCAGCTGGGGACGGCGGCTGTCTCGGGAGAGCCCCGTCAGGCGGGAAGCTTGTCCCGGTTCCCCGAGCGCCGCCAACGCTGCCGGCCGTGCGGAGGGCGCTCAGCCGTTCTGCGGCGGGGGCTGGGGGCCATATGGGCCCCCCGCACAAGCCCCGCGGGTGATGTGAGTTTCGGCCGATACCGCCAGATCGTTGTGGGGGTGTACGCAAGGGCACGGCTTTGCTGTTGCGGTGATCGGGACTGTTGATTCCCGGTCTCCAAGACGTGCCGGGATAACGACGCGGGGAGATAAAACCTGACGGGAAAAAGCCTGGTTCCAGATGGGCTTTTCTAAACTCGTTCTGTAAGGGGAGGGGACAGCGACGGCCTAATTTTACAAAGAGTGCCCTAGCGTTACTGTGGAAGTACAGGTTATTCGGGAGAGAGAATAAAGCAGCGCTGGAGCTGAGGGATCCTAGCTGAGGAGGAAACTCTGCTGGCAAGTGCACCTCAGAGCAACAGATAGGTGATCTCTGCCTGCTCGAACTGCTGAGCGCATCGGTGCGGTGCCTGTCTCTAATAAAGGATGTGCCTGATGCTTGCAATTATTTCTCTTACCTTCCCCCACCTCACCTTGCCCCGCACACACCCTTTGCTCTGGGAGGTGAGAGTTTGTAAATGCTGACGGGCAGCTACCTCTCGAATAAAGTGCAACAGCTATTTCAGGACAGGCGGTGATAATATAGGGTAGAACAGGGGCTGAAGGGGTGTACTCCTGTATCGTGTTGCCAACCGTGCGACAAGTGCTCCTTAGGCTTGCTACACAGAGCTGTCACCTGCTGCTGAAGGGTTGTCCTGCTTTTTATGTCAGGAAAGAACTCGGTCTGTCGGGTTCAATCACTTCTTAGAATAAGTGAAGCTGACCAACTTATGTCCAGGTTTGAAAATGCACTTTCAAATTCTCCAGTGCTATTTTTTCCTAGACATAATGACATAATTACCAGTTACAGTGTAGGAAACAACAATGAAGCAAACAGAAACACGAGCAGCTGTGAAAGAAAAGCGAAGACCTAGCTCCCCTCTGTGAAGCCGCTTTATTTTCCTTCTCTATTTTTCCCTGGTGTTCCCACCTGGCTTTGTTTGACCACGTGGTGGGCGCTGGTGTTACTTTGTATGCTGACTGGAATTAAACACATAGTACATGCACTTCTTTGTAGGTTTGTCTGAACAGTCTGTAAGTCGAAATACAAAGTTTTTGCTAGGAAGTGAGGGCTCACAGTGTGCTGCTGGTATACACACAACCTTAAGATGGGCAGCATTTGTCTGCGTTGCAGGTAACTCAGACTACTCCACTGCTGCTGTACCTTATCTGTGAATAGTGCAGCCAAACAGCAAGTTTTTGCATATGCATAGGAAAATCTCTGAAACTCATTAAAGCAGTGAATGCTGGAAGCAGTTATTTAACTCCCTTTTTGCGTACAAGATAAAATGGAAGCCAGAGACTGACTCTTCTGGCAGAAGAGCCAAGGGGCATCAAAGAAAACTGTCAAGTTCGGAATAAACCAGAGAAATGTCTTTGCTGAATTGTAGTTAAGCCGTGGAACTCTTTGGCAAGAGTGTTGTATGGACTGAGGGATTTTAAAGTGATTAGGTGAATTCACAGCAGAGAAATTACTTAAGGGCTCTTGAATGCAGTGCTTCTCTGGCTCTGGGCATGCCAAAGCTGCACATGTCTTGTGCCTGGGAGAGCATCCTGAGGCAAAACTGCTGCATGAATGCCCTGTTTTTGTGTGTCTCTCCAAGTATCTGCTCTCCACACCTGTCAGAGGTGGGGTGTCTGGTCTGACCTGATGTGACCATCCTTGCTCCCCTGAGATGGTCCACAGATGATCTCTCTGTTGTGTCAGCCTGCAGTTTTGATGTTTGTAAAGGGCTTCACTATGCAAAGAAGATATCCCAGAGAAATGTAAGACATGAATTTTAAGCAGTTTGCTGTATAGAGATTATTATTGTGAAATAAGAATTATTTTTAAATTAAGCTAAAAAAAATTGTGGGTGTTTTTTTCCCTTTCTGTTACATAGGAAACCATGCAAATAATTTGCTTTAATCAGTTTTCTGTATAGACAAGTAATACTAATCAAGTTTGTTCTGATTAACTGTTGACATGTGTAGAGTTTAGTTGTTTTGTTTTATCTTTGGGGGAGGCAGGGGAGGTTCTGCATGTTTCTTTTGTCCTAGAGAGCCAAGTTCTGACTACCAGGAACACAGTCAGTGTAGCTTCAACCACTCAGTTTAATATATATTTGTATAACCTGGAAAACTGTCTTTATAATACATCCAGTTCAGCCCCACTGATACCAGTACAAGTTTTCCATGAGCTTCAGTGAGTGCTGGATCAAGCTGGAGGGATTCATTTAATGTTTGTGTTTTTTTTTTTTAAATCCTCCCTCTTTTTAGTTTTCTACTTCCTTCCTTTTACAGAGGTGGAGTTTCAGGACTAGACATTCCAGTTTGCTGGAGACGTGTTGCTGCTGAGGCCTGTAGCTATGGGGGGACACCCATCAGTCCACTCATTACGTTAATTGCTACTCTTTTAGAGGTTATTTGGTCCAGGCTGGCAATAGACAGTCAAGCTGGTCATAAGGGTTGTGTGTAGCAGGAGAGCTCTGAAATCAAAGGCAAATGCTCCTTGGTGCTCTGAGAGGATTTTCTATCTAATTTGGGCCCAACTGATGCATGTGCACTTATGGAGGTCGGAGCCCCAAGCTCACCACCCAAGACTTGGTGTGCTGCAGATCACGAGTGGGCCCTGGGAATAGAGAGACCATGATCTGTCATAGGCATTAGCCAAGGAGCTGGGAATTTCGTTACTCATACCCTGATTTATTAAGCAGCTTTTTGCCCCCTTTCCTGATGCCCTTACGTAATGATTCCTTTAGCAGATGAAGGAACACTTACCAACCTGTTTATGAACCATAGCCATTTGCATGTCTCCATAAACTAACTTGTGGGTAGGGACTGGAACAAACTACCTACCTCTGCTGCTGTGAGAGCAGCAGTAATGCAGATTTTGATTTATCAAGTTCTCTAATCAATCAATACAAGACTGACTGAAGGAATCAGATAATCTGAATAATTAAATGGCTTTCAGGGACAAATTATAATTTCTTATACATACCACATCCGTCTAAATTATGTTTGGTGTCCAGGAATAAATGGGTTTGTTGCTTTGTTTCATTTCTGTATCACAAATGCTTTTGGTTTATTTCTAGAGTATCTGTAAAAAAATACAAAAAATAAAGAAAAAAAAGGCTAAATGGCAGGTTCTGCACTTTTCTATTGGAAACAGTGCTGTCAGAAAGAAAATGCTGGTTTCCATACAGTTTTTTCTTTAAACTTAGCAATATGACACTGTCTCTAGAGTCTCTAGAGACTTTCAAGACCAATCTAGACGCATTCCCGTGTGACCTGCCCTAGGTGATCCTGCTATGGCAGAGGGGTTGGATTCAATGATCTCTGGAGGTCTCTTTCAACCCCTACCATCGTCTGGTTCTGTGATCTTACTTTCCCCCTCATCAGAGATGTTTCCACAATATTTTTATTATACAGGCAGGTTTTTTTATTTTGTAGATATTTTCTTTGTTTTCACTCCAGGCTTTCAGATGGGATATCCTGATTCACTTCTGTGTGAGAAGTGGGAATTAATGGATCTTACTTTTCACTTGCTTAAGGAATTTTTATATAGCAGATTTCTTCAACTGAGGGAGACATGAGTTTGAAGTCAGGAGGAGCAAGTATTTTTCTTTTATTTACTACATCTAAGCATAGTAAAAGAAGCTGTGAATGAGAGGACATAAGGAAGAGAGTTTCCTTAGACTAAGTGGAAGTAAAATAATTCACAGATGTTCCTGCTCCCAGTTCCTCCCCAGTTCCTCATGGTGTGTTTTCATAGGTGGTTGAAGTCCACCCAAGTCTGCAGTGCAGCAGAGGTGTGGCAGAGAGATGCCATCTCATCCACCCCCAGCTTCCATGGCCTCTCCTTTTGCTCTTTGCTCCCAGTAGTGCTCATGTGGCCAGGTAGAGATCCAAGAACTAAATCTGTCTGAAAGCTGAGATGAAATAAAAAAAAGAAATTTTTTTTGAAGACACAAGGGAGGGGTGAGAGTGCAGAGGCTGGGGGAAGAGTGGGACTCACAGCCTGAAGTAAAGGACCCTGGAAGCAGATCTGTACAACAAGACCGAAAGAAAGCTTGTCTTGAGTTCACCTTCAGTTTGCACATGAAAAATGCTCCTCAGAACTACAGGCACTTGTAAATGAATATCATGTCCATCTCCTCCACCCTCAATTAGTCATCGCATAACCAAGCCATACGCATTTAGTCCTTTTCATCTTTCTTCTTGTCAAGCCCTTTAGCCTGTCCCCCTCACCTACTCATCCCACCAATCATTTTAATTAATCTCTGAATTTCTTTGAAACTAATGGTTTGTGGAATGGAGGAAAATGAGTAGGTTAGAGAGACAAGATTGTGAATGATGGAGGTGGGGCAAAGTTAGAAGACTTTGCAAGACCTGTTGGGTTACCTCTGGGGCAGGACAGCAACACTGTAAACACCAAGAAAGACTGCAGAAGTAAGGGAGGAACCACTAAAAACATTTTCCATTTTCTTAAGAATGCTGCCTGAGCAATTCAAACCCTGGATGTTTATGTGCAGCAGCATATGAATGAAAGATTGGATATGATTGTCTCTGTAGTGCAAAGGGTCATCTTTTCTTCACCCAGTAGCTGGGTTTCTCACTATTATTTTCACTAAATTGCTTACTGTTATTTTTCATGTTCCCAGCTGGTTTTATAGAGGATTTCAGTGGTCACTGCGAGTATTCAGAAATGTATTTTCAAATAAATAATAATCTCTATATATTTTTTTAATTAGAGAAACCTATGTATTTTGTAATTTTCTGATAAAAAACCTGCTTTGTCTTGAGATGAGTCTGAAAGGAACCCTGGGGCCTTGCCTCACTCCTCTTGCTTTTTAGGATGTTACAATTCTGAATGTTGTACCATTAATGTCTCTGTTCATTATTTCTATACCATAGCATGGCCGGTGCTCAGAGAAACAGGGAACTGGGCAGAGTTCCCATCCCGTGGAGCTTACAGTTGGAATAATCCTCTCCACACAAAAAGGCTGGCAGAATAGCAGCTAATCCACAGTGGGAGCCCAGAGAGTGAAGGTAAGCAGTAGAGGAGGCACCAGAGGACATGTGGCATATGGGAAGCAGACGGCTGCGCTCAGTGTTGTGAACTGGCAGCATGGAAGAATTTACCTTACAAATAGAAACAAAGTAATGGTGAATGGTGAGGAGACAGAGGAGCACCTCTGAAAAGATATTTACTGTGTTTGGGGGCACAGATCCTGCTGGAAGCTTGCATTTGTTCATATGTTACTGAGGTGTGCTCTCACTGTGGAGAACTAAAGTTTTGATGTTTCAATAAGCACATTTTAAAGTAGTGGCAACAGAATGCATTGATTAATGGTTGCCAATTGAGAGTGAAAGCCTCAGAACAAGTGGATTTAACCACTCAGAGGCTTTGCTAAAATAGCTCAGCTTTGATTAGGGGCTCAGAATGGATACAAAATGCTTGGACTTATAATTAATAAACAATCTGGCATCCTGTCAAAGCTGACACCTCACTCTATCTTAGCAGCTGTTGGAACAGTAGGCTCCTGGCAACCTAGGATAAAGCAGTGTGTGCAACAGGAGAAGGAAAGGAGGTGAGATCAAAAATGCTTTGTATAAAGCACCACGGAGCTCAGGGATTTCCAGTGAGCAGTCCAGCTTTCTTCTCTGTGCTGTGGAAATGGGCAGGGAGGTTAAGTTACTGAACGTCACCAGAAGCTGGTGGCTACCAGATGTAAGGACACCCATCTGAACTGAAGTTGTGTCTCTGACTGTAGTAGCAATAAACAGAGAAAGCATTCGACAGTGAAAGTAGGTCCTGCAGGTTGCTCCTTCCCAGGGATTATAGTGGTGGAGCCTGTGGGGAAGTTTACAGAGTGCCTGCTCATGTAATTCAACTGGGAACACTCACTCTGGATGACAGTCACTTGTGTTGGAGTCATGCTGTGGGAGCAGTTAAGGTTGCCAAATAGCCAAGGAAGGCATTGAAGGGAGGAAAGGGCATGGCCTGGGTAGGACAGTACCCAAAAGCACAAGCAGAGCTAAAGACTTCAGTTATGGAGAAGATGCTAGTAAACTGCTGCTCTTCCTCAGTCCCATCTGATTAATAATAAACCTGATCTCTGATCACAGCTGACACATCACATAGTGACTGCATAGCTGCTCCTCACTGGTCTGCGCAGCCCTGTCCCCTCATGTGATGGGAATGTCCATGAGTTATCCACAGCTGCCCCATAGGACTTCTGTTGGAGAATAACCAGAATACTCAAAACCTTCAAAATTGCTGTTCTTTCCTCATTTCTTTAGCAAAAATTGTATGCAGTCGCCAACACAGCCAACATCTCTGTGTTCCCTTTTTTGGCAAGGAAGCAGAGATGGAAAATTTAGTCCAGAGTTAGTATTGATCCCTATTGGAGATCTTGTTTAGGAGCACTATTCACATATGCTGGAGGAAGTAGTGCATGAACAGCCAGCAGTGTGTCTGGCAGACACATTGGTCAGCTCCCGGGACTGTCCACACAGTCTGTGAGAACATAGGAAACATCAAAAGCCATAATAGTTGAATATACCAGAAACAAGTTTGTAAGGAAAATATTGAGGCCAAAAGGACAATACTAAAGCAAAGACCTAAGGGCTGTGGTGGCAGCTAATTGAAAGTCAGATTTCTTTCAATTTTACTTTTATCTTTAATTGTTTGTTTTGGTTTTTTTAGGGAGCACTACTAGAAAGTCATTCCAAAACTGTTGTATGGTGTTTAGAGCTCTGGGTACCAGCAGCAGTGTGCACATATGTGCAGAGGCTTCTGTTCAGCTAAGAATGGGGCTGTGGACTCAGGTAAGTCATGTGAGAGAGGGTAAGCAGGCATTTTGTAAGAGCTAATGTGACAACGTAGCCTTCTTCTATATAAGCATGTTTTGTGCTGATGTTTTCCAGTTCTTGCGTTCCTTACAATCAGGGTAGGAAAAGGTGTGTGGCTGGCAAAACAACAAGCCCAGGCAAAGCAGTTCTGGGTGTGGGTGCTGACAGCCTATTGCCAGGTGCTTCAAATAGGCATTTATGTCAGAGATCTGAGGTCAGTTTAACAATAGCCAATTTCAGGGCTGGATTAGGATGTAAATATTAATAAGAACTGTGGTATATTTGAGTTATTTGTCTGCTAAGGATTTACCTAACCCTGTAGCAGTAGTGGTGGGGAATCTACATCTCCTCAAGACAATCAAGAGAATTTACAAAATGAAGCCAAAATTTGCTTACCTCTTTAATGTAACTTTGTGAGTTTAGTAAGAAGTAATCTCATTTTCTGTGTACCAGTAGAGAAAAATCAAAAGAACGGAGTAAACTCAACTGGGATACACCTGCAATCTTTTCTGGTTTTGCCTTCCTGTTCAATGACCCTTAATCAGTTTGTGCATCTCCATGGCTTGGTTTCCCTGCCTGTAAATTGGGCATAATGAGAATGAAGGTGTGCAGATCTGTGGGGAATAAAAGCTGTACAAGTGGTCTGAACTGTTTTTTATTTTTAAAAGTACATTAAGGAAAAAGGTACAGAAAAGGAATGGAATTTCATCTGGAAGAAGATCTAAGATTATCTTAGTGGTACAAAATATTTGTGGCTGGCCCCATTTGCTTTTAGTATGTCAACCATTTATATTTTTATTGGTTCACCAGCCTCATAATGCATTTTGAATCTGACCGAGGACTGGGGTCTGGCACTTAGATTTATGCCATTTTCACTCTCAGGTCACTCTCTGACATTTTGACCAAATATCTTCCATGTACTCTGTTCCTGCTTTTTTGGAGGGGTCTTGTTGGTTTGCTTGTTTGTTTTTATTTCCTTTACATTTAAAGTCCCTTCTGTGAGAGGCTCTGACAATGATCTGGAGTTGTTAATGTCAAAACTGTTGTGTAGGAGGAAGTATTACATGTCAGCTTCCCAGAAGTGGGGGACACAGTGACCTCACACAGATAGTTTCTTTAAAGAAAAAGCCTTCACACTTAGTCCAAAGCTTTGACAAGATGACCACGTGAAACACAGAAACCCCCTGGGGAAGAAGGTGAGTGCAACAACCACTCCCTCCTTGCAGGAATGGGTATTGCTACTCCTGGGGAGGTGAAGCTTATCAGCCTCCTTGGAGACACTTCCACCCAATAAATCTGCCTGTTTTTCACACAGATGTTCAGTTTTAAAATGCCGTGCATATATAGCAGTCATTTTAAAGGAAATCTAAGGAATGCTTTTTAGCAGCTGTAAATCAGCCCAATTTACAATGTCATTGGTTCCCCAAGTGCTCTCAGCCAGCACTGCTGACAAAAGAGGCAGTTCTGCCCTCTTCCTGCTCCCACGCTGTCCCCTCCCTTGCGTTGCTGACACAGCCATGAGGTGAAGTGTGTTGGGAAATACATCCCGTTCAGATCTATCCCAGCAAAAACCTGAATGGCCTTTGCTGCTTTGCATGATGTCACCAGCATATCCCAGATTAAAATCCTTGTGGAAGCACTGTGTTAGTGCCATTCACTGGTCTCTGAGCAAGCCAGGAGCTTCCCTAGTTTGTCCCAACAGCTTCTGGCTAAAAGTGAAGTGTGCTGCAGCTGGAAACTTAATCAAACAAGTTTCAAAACATTTCATTCATCCGTGGTCCTCAGTTGCTGCTTAATACACCTTTGCTATAGTCGGGAGCACTTCATGAGCCTTGTCAACATTGCAGTGGAACAAAGGCTGGACTCAAGACTTTGTGTTGTGTAAATAAACCTTGTTCCTAGCAGGGTGTCACTGAGTTAATGTAAAGCCTGAAAAGGGGAGGGCGTGGGAGCAGCATGCCAGCGTTAACATTCTGTTTTCTGCTCAGGATTGCAACAGGATTGCAACAGCCCAGCCTATCTGAGCTGCTGCACGTACCCTAAACATGTCTCTGCACTTGACTTTGATATGGGTGGTGATAGAGCAATATACCTTTCTGGGAAATGGCAATGGACAGCAAGGTTTTGTTTTAAGGAAATTCCAAATAAACAATAGCAGCTCTCTTCTCGGAGCGCTGATGCTTTCCAGGTGGCCCACCAGGCAGCCAAACAGAGGAAATATATGGCAACGTTCACTCGAGGGTTAAAGCTTCAGGGTGAGGAAAGGGAATGCTGAAAAGCCCATTAACTTTAGTAGTTATCCTTATGTCTTTGTGATAGTCCTGACTCCCTTTTAAAAATTTATTTTTATTTTTCTTCTCACAGATCAGTAATCAGGGGACAATTAACAGGAATAACCCCCCTGGTAAAAATATACAGCCGGTTTTGAAACAAACAGCCTTTCATATGCAAAGCTGTCTGGTGAAGTGGGTGCCCAAGGTGCTTTTTCAGGCCTCATGGGAAGTCCTACAAAGAGCAAGTGTTATTTTTCTGTTACTTTCAAAAACCTCTGCTGCCTTTTTTTGTTTTGTTTTAGAATGATTTTCCCACAAAAGGTGATAGAACCATTAAGAAAGTCTTAGAGCTTACTTCTCCTCTTACCCCTTTGACAGAATGTTAGGGTTTTGGAAGGGACTTCCAGAGATAATTTGGTCCAAGCCCCTTTCTCTCTTTCCATCCTCTCCCAACCACTGGGAGCTCTCAAAAGTATTGTAGTATCCTAGAGATTAAGCCCAGTGTCTGTAATTTGTATTTGTCTTGCAATAGCTCTGACTTTCACCTCCCTGTCCTCCCCTTTATTGGGAGAGTATGTGTGAGCACTCCCCCTAATGCTGTTTATACATTCAGTTGTCAGGTTCAATAAGGAGTTCCTTAGCAGGGCACCTTCCCACATGAAGGAAATGTTTCCAGTTCTTGTCTTAGCTCCTGCTTCCTCCATGTCCAGTGTCTTGACAGTGCATAATGGAGAACAGCAGAACTGAATCAGTAAATCTTAGCTGATAAATTAACTGCAGAACCCCACAAATCTACTGGCATCTTAGTGGTAAGGCAGCTGTTTACAAGGCATTTTCTAGGTGTTCCAGTTATGTGAGTTTTACGTGGTGCCTATTTTAAGTGTAGGCATTTTATTAATAGCAGATCTGGAAAATTTTAGAACTGTAGTACGTATCAGTGCACCTCTTAGGTAACACTGAAAAGAATGTGCTAATCTGTTTAAGGACTCTCTGTGTAAATAGGGATACAGCTAGATAACATGCAAATGTGAATAATTGCTCCTAAGATGAAGAAAAACTGACAAGCAGCCTTGTAGGCATTAGAAGTTTAACTAGTTTCATACCACGGGTACTAAATCTTACTGATTACTATTATAATCTCAGGTCTAGTCAGGTGACTAGCAAACCCACAGCTAACTTGTAGGACCAAGGATTTCCCCTTCATGAATGGATGCAGATATGTAAAATTTCCCAGAGCAGAGGAACGTGCTACAGAAGTGGCCAGATTTTCAGCTTTGAAGTCGAAGAGATACTTTCATTTTCAGTATCTCTCTTACAGCTTCTTTTTGTAAGACCAGGAGTGTTAACTCTTGTGCCTGAGCCAAAATTCCAACCTAAGCAGAATGTACTCATCTAAATTTCCCTTTTGGTTTCAGTTGGACAAGGTATTCTTTGGTGTAGTGTTGCTGTGTACTGTTACAGCAGTTGCTGTGTTGGGAGCTTGGGAAGGCGCCCTCCTGGAAGAGGTTATATAAAAACTAGACCATTATAAGCTCAGAGAAACCCCTGAGTGTGATGATTAAAAAGAAAAAACGATTAGGGAAAACACATCAAAGAGTCTCAGTGAGAGTCCTAAAAGGAAAAATACTGATTATATTTGTTTTGATTGTGTCTTACATGAGGTAAAAGATGTGTGGTGTGTCCTGGGTCTCCACCCTAAGGGGTGTGTACCTAAAGACAACAGAATCAGACTGCAAGGCTTCAGTGTAGTTTATTTTGGTTGCAGGGCTGGGAAGATAAGATATAACTGTACCATATACATAGTGGTGCTATCAATCCGATAGATTGTACTTCCCAAACACCCCTGACCACCTTGCTCACCCTCTGCCTGCTGATCTGTTTCTAGCAGGATAACTCTTAGCTTTCTGACCTTCCAAGAAACTATCAAGTTTGATTCTTACAACAGTCACAAAGATGTTTTTCTTTCTCCAAATGTTCAATTCTTCTTTCTGATGAAAGCAGTCAGAGGTTTGGGATGGGTAATATTGATTGCTGAAGCTAGTGTGCCAGTTCAGGTTCAATAAATTGTGTATCTGAGGGGCTTAAAATTGTTTAGAATTCCATCCTGGGTCTAGGAATAAGAATAGATGTTTATTGATAGTCTTGTTATTCACACTCCACCAGATTCTTATACTCTTAGAACAATGCTAGGTTCATTTTTAAAAGTTTGGTAGACTTGGTCTGCCCTGGGAATCATCTTAGAAAAGGTTTGAAATAATGAAGTATGCAAAGTGTGGTTTTAGGGCTCTTCTTTCATGTGGAAAGGGGAAGAGACATTGTAGTTAACCAACCAACCAACAGCAGATCGAGTAAGGGGACTGTTTATTTAGTGCTCTCACAGGTTTTTCTATTTTAATGTGCCTTTCAGATTTCCAGAGCTTTTCAGATGGGTTTAGTTCGTGGGAACTTGCATATTAAATAATATTTTATTCTGATCTGTATTCATCAGTTACTCTGACTTCAGCAGTTACAGCATGCTGGTATAGTAGATCCCAAAAATCTAAAGGCAACTGAAGAGGATTTGAGGGAAATGAGTGAATATAAAATATAATCCCTATAGACTTAGAATTTAGGTAGGAAGATTGCATCTGAATTTATTTTCCCATGATTATATTTAGCATATATAAATAAATGTGCCATTAAGGATGCTACAGATTCTTGTTTGATTTGGCTTGTACACATTGTGGGACTTCTTTACCTGAGTGATGCAGCCATCCTAAGAAAATAGAAGGCAACCTGGTGTTTACACTGACCTGTGGAGAATGTTGTCTCTCTTCTCAGGTCTGTGTGGTACTTGGGTGGATAAAAACACATCCAATAAGTGCCTGTATCTGAAAAAGGCTGAAAGTGTGTTACTTTCCATCTCAGTAGTTCCAGAGTTCCCCTAGCTGCCTCATGTTGATGATCTTTAAGGTCCCTTCCAACCCAAGCCATTCTATGATTCTGTGATTGTTTTTTTTCACATGGGAAAACCCCCAGCAAAATTCAACATTATTTTCCTACAACAAAAAAAAAAAAAAAAAAGTGCAGGGGGTATGAGCAGACTCTGTGTGCCAGTTAGCTGATACACTGACTTTGCTGGTTAGGCCTTTGGCCTTTTTAGAGCTTTCCTGAGTTTGGGTCCAAGCTGCTGAAGGAATTGTCTTGTGCTTTATGCTTTTGCATATACGCGAGAGGCTGCTCAGAACAAAACGTTCTAGGTGAAAGATTCTTGCATTTTCCTGATAGCCTTCTGCTATCTTGATTTGGTGGCATGCTGTAAAATCCACCTGTTTTCCTGGCTCATTTGGGACTCTGGAGAGCAGATGAATAAGCCAGGTGTGAGAAACAGGGTGGAGAATGGATGTGGACAGCAAAACTTTCCTTCAGCCCTTAAAGGCTAGGAGATTTTTTTCTATGTCTGGGACATCCTGCTCTTGTGCATTAGGTAGGTTGACTTTTTCTTCAGATCAGGAGTCTAATCTTTTCTACTTCTTAAAAAAAAAAAAAAAAGTCACTCTGCTTACATCAACAGAGGACCTGGATTTGTTTAGTTTTGATCTGATCCTCACAGAACATTAGATGTGTTTGCAGAGCTTTGCCTTTTCCCTTGCCTTTTCCCTTCCTTGCGCCTCTTTGATATCAAAGCTAAAAATGTGCTCATGCTTTACTGCAGGCTCCATGCACTGTTAACACTATACAACAATACATCTGAAGCCTGGCACAGTTAATAAATACACAAAACATGTAACTTAATAGTTACTTGTGCTGAATCTTTTCTTCCCCAGTCCTACCTTTGTTACTTAGGGCATTAATGTTGCATTAATGTGAGCAACAAACTGCTGCATTTATCTTCATTTTACCTTTCCAAGTCACAACAACATGCTGGAACAAAAGCCATTGTCTAGAGCAAACCTTCTTAATTCTTCTAAGGGCATCCATCTGGATGGTCTTTGTGGTTAGAGAAGGGCTGATGCTCTAAGTATTCATTCCACTAATGGGCTCATTGATTTTTATTGACACCCTTTGCAGGTTGCAGAGAGTCTCAGTTTGAGTAAGAACCGCAGAACAAGTGCTGGATTCAAAAA
This sequence comes from Indicator indicator, assembly GCF_027791375.1. Taxonomy (NCBI): domain Eukaryota; kingdom Metazoa; phylum Chordata; class Aves; order Piciformes; family Indicatoridae; genus Indicator; species Indicator indicator. The sequence goes on from NW_026539186.1 coordinate 144,699, forward strand.
CTCCAGGTGTGTGTTACTCTAAAAGAAGGTTTCTGTATCTGTCTTTAGGATGCTTAATCAAAGTGGTAGCTCAAGAGCTCTGAAGTAGAGTGTTGAGTCTGCAGCCAAGCGCGAGGAGTGCAGTTGGTAAGCACTGTTAAAAACCAGGTGCATAAATTTGAAAATGTTGATCCAAATCACATTATTATAAGTAGTAGGGAAATGTCATGACTTACTGAGATTAAACAAAGACCTGCTTAGAATCTTGTGACTTCAGCTCATAAATGGATTTCATCACTCATTACAGCTGCATAAACAAATGCATGTGGTATATATGCCTGTTTTGGTTTTGGAAGCTGTTTTTAAAATCCCCTCAGAGTTTTTATTTTTATTTTTGTTGTTGTTGTTTTGTTTTGTTTTTAATTGCTCCTAATGAGCCAAAGTTCCCTAATTCTGGAGTCATGCCTCATGTACCTGAGCAGCATAGCACAGCCATTGCTTTTAAGGGAATAGTTTCCTTGCTTTTCTCCCTTTCTGGCAGCTGAACTGCTTTGGCAACAAGTTACTTTAAAGGAGAAATTTATAATATGAAACCCAGTGTCAAAACTTGTATTCCTTTTATGAAAGTAGTCTTACCCTAGTGCTCCTTTGGAGCTATAGAGATGTAATCCCAGCCCAATCAACAACTGGAGAGAATCCTAACTCAATGTCTGAGTTCATACTGAATAGGTTTGTCACCTATCTAGACGTTTTTCACTTGTTTAATGTAACTTTTCATGTTGTCTGTGACCTCATTTCTCCTGATGGGCCTGTGAGGGAATCTTAGAAACATGTGCCCTGTGATTATCCCTAGGTAATTAGTACTTCCCCCATGTTTTCTTGCCAATATGTTGCAAGTGGGATGTGGCAAGATTAACCAAAGTTTTGGTCTTCCTGTTGCAATGGTTACCTGAAGGCACTAATGATGGCACTAGGTTGTGATGCAGAGCAGACACTTGTCTGTGCATTTAAAAAGTAGTACAGATCAAAACTGTCAGAGCATTCTCCTATCTCTAGGTTAAAAGTTGCTGCTTTCAGCTAAACCTATACTGTTCAGCATCAAAAGGCAGGCAGTCACCAAAGTTTAACCTCAAGATTATCAAACTTTAACCTCAAGATTACCAAGGTTTAACCTCAAGAATCAAAGATGGCAAAATGTATGGGTAATTCTTTGAATTACAGTGTATCATTTCATATTCAGAACTGGGATGCTGTGTTATTCCTGGATGGGTAATGTCTCATTTGAACGTTATACTTAACGTTTTTTTTAACCATATCTAAAGGAAAATTATTTTTTTTCCCCCAAAGAAAATATTCAAGGTCACTTTTGTGACCATTTTCTAAGAAAGCTTTAAAAATAAAATTTTAAAAAATGGATGGTTTTAGGGTGGAAATGTACTCCCCCTCCCCCCCCCCCCTTTTGTTTACTCACAGCCTTCTCTTTTGACTTCTGGAAACTAGAGTCAGGAAAGTGAAAAGAACAATAACATAGGACAGGTCATGGTCAGGGGTGCTTACACGTATATTCTACATAGATGGATTTGGTCTGAAGTGGTTTAGCTTGTTTTTCTCCCTGGAAAAATAAAACAGGTAATTAAAAAAAATGTAACTGAAAGGAATGAAGCTGGAATCTTTTTGCTTTTCTGTCAAGCAGCCTTAACTTTTAGGCAACTGGGGAGGAGTCTTAATGACGTGTGTTCCTAAAGCTTGCTTAACCAAATTGCTGAGTGTTTGAGGCTTCAAGTGTCCTGCCCCTTCTGTTAAAGTCTTCAGAAAATCCAGTTGCTCATCATCTCTAAAAACTTGCCCTCTTATGTAGGTAGCTGAAAAGATGCCTGACTTGAGAGACTGGCACTCCACCACGTTGCCTCCAATGCCTCAAAATGTCACATTAAAATCAAGTACAGTTCACCCACAAACCATCTGGCTTTATAGATCTGAAAACCATCTTTCAATTAATTAAGCATCTTTGCTTCCTAATACGACCCATTTCAAATCTTTGGAAGATGAAGACAGCGGGGCTGTAGGTCTGCACTGTGCCAGGAGTATGGCTAGGGCCAGTGGTGGGCCAGGGCTTGCTGGGGAGCCCAGCCTCGCCTTACCTCGCCGGGCTGGCTGCGGAGCTGCCAGCAGGGCTCTGGGAGATACCTGCCGTTCTCCTTATAAGGCCAGCCAGCTGCTGCGGGAGCCCTGCTCCTGCCCCAGGCTTCCCGGCTCTGCTCTGCCACAGCCCTAAAAAGGCAGTTCCTTGCTCCCGCTTCCCACAGCTCAGCTCCCCGGGGAGCGCAGCCCTCCCAAGGCAGGCGTTTCGCTTACAAGGAGAGCCGGACTTGGGGATTTGGCCGCTGCTTCTCAAGGAAGCCGTTGTGTTTACAAACACTGCCGGGGTTATCTTCTCGCGCGTAATAAAAAGTATAATGGAGTGCAGTGTCTGAGCCTGCAAACCCCTCCACACAGGCCCATTTCTGCAGCCCTGTAGGGCCCTGTTCTAGGGAAGGAGGTGCACCCTGTGAAGCAGCTCAGAGCCCTAGTCTTGGAAGCATATTAGGTTATGGTTTTATAATAGAAAATCCTCAGCAGCAATATGAGCTCAAAGCAATCCTCGTCCTTTATCCTCCCTCCCCTGGCTGCCATGTCTCTGATGCCTCTGCTTGTGCTCAGTCCTTTGTGGGGGCCACGCTCTGTTCTTGTTCTGAAAGCCAGAAAAGAGGTTTCTGCTCAGTTTTACAGTGTAGCTTCACAAAACATTGTGCTACTGTAACTGAGTGAGTGGTGCACAGGAAAGGTGGGGGGGTGGAGGAGGAACTTTGTAATGAATGCCCCATGCTCTTCCTAACATGAGACCAAAGCTGCTCTTCTCCTCACTCTTCAAATGCTGAATGTTTTATTAAGTATTTTTAGGTATTTAATGGAACATTTCTGAGGGATCTGATTACTGGCTTATTTATTTCACATGCCAAATTACAAGCTTAGTTACAGTCTGATAGATTTTTAAGGACAAGTTCTTCACTGGAGCCAGGTTTTGGAAAGGCTTCAATATGCTAATTCAGAAGGGGTTTTATACTGGGTTTTGTTGCTTGGATGTTTGGGTTTTTTTTGGTTTTTTGTTTTTTTTTGTTTTTCCCTTATTCAATTAACAGATTGTCCCAGCTTGATCTCAAATTCTGGCATGCGCAGTGCACAGAGTGGTCACATACTTGTTTCAGAAAGTGGCTTAAAATAATTCTTCTTCCAGGGGGCTGCTTGGGAAGTGTCCCTGGCTGGTGGTGTTCTCCGGAGCGTGTGAGACGTTGGGGTGCAGCTTGTGCTGTCTGAACATCTTGTTCTCAGGCACAGCAGTTTGTCTCTTCAGAGCCACATGCTTCCTTAGTTTATCAGGCTGCTCCTGGCAATTCTGTTCAACCTTTGGACTTTATGGCCTCTCTCAGGATGTAGCATTGGTTCCCTAATATCTCTTCTCTTGTCTTCTGCCAAGTTTCCAGCAGGCAATGAGGCTGTGACAAGCAGGGTCACAGGTGTTGAAGGAAGTCAGAAGCACAAACTATTATTACAAAACCATATTCCACAGTTACAAGGGTGAAATGCTTCTTTGTTTCTTTTTTAAATGAAAATGGTATTATGAGGTGTTTTGTAGCTCATTTTCCTTTTGTACCAATGCTAGGGGTGTGCCTGTGGATTTAGTAGGTGGGGTTAACAGCATTGATGGTATAGATTAAAAAAGAGACTATGCCATAAACTCATTTAATGCATGTTGTTAAGTGTTATGTGTTTTCTAATGTTGTTTATATACTGCTGGGTCCTTAAATATATCTATCATAAGCCATGATAAAACAAGTTACTCCCATGTTTGAATTCTAGGAAAGGAGATACTAAAGAAGAAACAGAGATCAGACAGTAAAGAAAAGGGTGATTAGACAGAGAAGTTGGATCAGATATTAAGGAAGAGGGTGATGGTAGCTCTGGTATGATAAGGCAGGAGATGGTGTGTCTGACAAACAGCTATGGAATTTGATAATTCAGGAGGAAAAACCACTTACAGCTCTAGGCTTTGGACACTAAATAAAGCAGAGGAGTGTTTAACGAAGTCCTGGTTGGCAAGGATGCTCCTGCCTCTGTCAGACAAGGTAGGGGCCAGTCAGGAGAGGTAGTGTTGGAATATGGGAAATGCCACTCACTGAAGAAATTCTTGTCCTTAGCATTTTTGGCCAGCTGCTGGTAGTGGTCCCAACAGACACCGTGTGTCACGTTTTGTGACTCAGAGCTTTGGAGGATGTGTGTTGTTGGGAAGACACACACATGAAGTGGTAGTGGGAGGACTGCCAGAAGAGTGCTAGTTAGTCTGAATTCAGAAAGTGCCCACATGTAGTTTTAAAGTGAAAAACAACTTTCCTCCAAAGCATCCTCTCTTCCATGTGAAAGCAGACTAAACTGTGGAAACCAAGGATGTCTTCTCCTTCCATTAGCTGAATTGTAGAATCACATTTCAGAACACAGAAACCTACCTATCTGAGAAGGTTCTACTGCTTTAGCCATACTGATAAAACAGTGAAAACTTGTGAATCTTTTGAAGGTGAAATATAGAAAACCTGGGGAAATTTAGAAAACTGGAGAATAACCTCTCCTGTTATTCTCCTGTTAGCCCTGTGTGCAGTCTGAGCTCTTTGTTCATTCTCTAATCATCAATCTCCAGTTAATTCAGTGAGACTTGTTGTGGAAAAAGGTGACTAAAGGTATCTGAATTTGCCCTTTAACCATGTGAGGAACTGAACTGCAATTCTGATAAGGCAGGTTAAAGCACACTCTAGAACAGAGTACCGTTGTTAAACCATGCATGTGAAATGCAATCTGTGTTTGGAAATGGGACCATTATCAGGAAACGTCACTAAGAATCTAAGGAATCTTTAACAGATAGCTTATTATTTCCAGGGATGGGCTCTGGAGGTAGTTTATGTAAAGCTAACATTTCAGTGGCAGTGTATTTGCTCAGTAAGCAAGCACACTTTCATATTAAGTGGTTTTCAGCATAAACAGTAGGAAGTCATGTGTTCTGAGCTGTCAATGTCATTGCCACTTGTGAAAATCAAACTTAGAGAATCAACCATCACAGCTCAGCTCACTTTTTGTTGCTTTAACATAGTAAGTTGGAAATCAGAACAGAGGAGTTAGTACTGGGCAAACATTCATTGTTAATGGACTCCTGGTAGCCTGTGGATCATGTTCATTGACATTTCTAAGGCTGTTATTGTTTCTTTTTCACTCATTGTAAATCCATCTGTTTTAATACAAAGCTAAACTCTTCAATGCTTGCAATAGACATCCTAAACACAAATGGACCAGATAAAGCCCTGAGTAACCTAGTCTGGCCTCAGAGCTGACCATGCTTTGAGTATGAGGTTGAACTAGATGTCCTTTGAGGCCCCTTTCAAAAAGAATTATTCTATTGTCATGTGATTTGTGAAAATGATTAATGCTGGGTTTGTTTCTCCTTTTGGGGTATCATACTTTGATCCTTTTTGAGATGGTTGCTTTTCAGAAAAGGCTGTAACCCTGGGCACTGCCATCTGCTTAACTCTAATCACAAAGTCAGTCCCACTGAAGTGAAATTTTAAGTAGGTGTCATGTTATCCTTTAAATATGGTTACTCAACCAAGTGTGCCACTTTGCATACAAGGTAGTGCTAGTCACAGGTCCAGGTGTTCAGTGTGTGGCAGGAGCTAAAACCACATGTATGTTACCCACTTTTAACTAAGATCTAATGAAGAATACCTGGTCTGGCCTGCCAAAAACTTGACAGTGTCTGATTAGGCTTTTTAAAATATAGTTTAAGGATTTATTTGGGCTGGAAAGGAAAATATAGTCTGTTGTCTCCAGGCCCGTGAGATACTTTCTCTGTATTCTCCAGGTTGTACAATTTATATAGTGGTAGTAGTGAAATAGTGTCAGAGTGCTTAATACAACTCATGTGGCCTGATTTTTTTTTTTTGTGGGCCTTAAGAGCAACTAAAGGTGATACTAAAGGAGTTTACCAAAAGGAAGGTGGCGTTTTCTAGGGCTTTCATCACAAACAGGTACAGCCCAGCTTTTAAAGGTACTAACCAGAAACACCTTGAAGTGCTGGGCTGTAAACTGCAGGAAAGCAGCAGGTATTGTGCAAGCTGTTTGATTCTTGTGGTGAGACTGGGAACTTTAAAAACTGGGTAGGGTAGAGAGCAGGAAATGGGAGCCATTACAGCTGTCCCAAGGGAAGTGGTTCCACTCGTGAATCACAGTCCTGGTTTTGCTGTGCTGCGTGGGAGTGACGTCCTGTCCCAGGCGGATGTTGCCAGCTTCAGGGACCTGGCAGATCTAATTGCTGCAGGGGAAAAAAAGCAGGAGGCTCTCAGTCCCACCACTATCACTCCTCTGCAGCCTGCAACCATTGCTTGGGCAGCTGGAGCAGGGGAGAATCAGGACACATCAAGTCCTCTTTGCAGCATGAATTGAGTGATGTGGCCCCATTGCTATGACAAAGATGAGCATGAGGTGACAGGGACTGCAGTTCTTTACTGAAGAGTTTGACCACATAGGCCTTGGGTTATCCAGTGGAGAACAAAACCTGGTACTGTGTGAGACAGCCCAGGTTGCCAAGTCTTGCCTTTTTCTCCCCCCCTCCATGAGTCACACGGCTTTGGCAGGGGCTGGAGCCTGTTTCACAGTGCACAGGAACCTTCTGCCCTGGCTCATACTCCAGCCTATCCTAGAGGAAATCCTCTGTGCAGGCCTCTGGGCCCTCTCTTGCTGTGCCAAGGAGCTGCCACACCTCAGTTTCTTAAGGCCATCTTGTCAGGGCACCACTGGCTTACTCATAACGGATACAGACATCGAAACCAAGCAGCCCCTCCTCTGCTCCACGTGCTCTGTGGCTCCCACAGGCTTTTTCAGTGCTGGAAGGAACATGCCCCTTCCCTTTGTTCTGTCTGCTCAAAAGCCTCCTGCAGGAGCTGTTTCCATCTGTTCTGGGGAAGAGAAGGCAGAAATAAAACAGATCCTGGCAGCTGAGCTTTGCTGTTATTTGTCCTTCCTAAGGCAAATAACGAGATAGCCACTCTTTATCCAAGGCTGGCTTGTGTTTTCTGTAGGAGTACTGCAGGGACTCTACGTAGGTGGCACAAGTCTGCTGTTTGTGGTTTGAGAGACCCTGAGTGTGCACACTGGGTGATGTGGAGAAAGGGCAGAGCTGGGTCTTCCACTTGTGTATATTTCTGCACTGATTCAGTTCATCTTCCATCTCTGATGCGCAGGTGCACAGAGCTGTACCACAGCTCACTCACCGATGAGCAGATGGTTTAGAGGTTTCTGTTGTTCATAATCATGGTGGGGAGAAACTAACATCTGAGTCCCCAAGGCTTCTTCTGGTAATGCTGTGGCTCACCAAAGATCTTTCATCTCAGCCCTTATTTCTTGCCTAATCATGGAGCTAGAGGTGCAGCAGCACCAATAGTTTTGGGAACTTGGGTCTTTGATATAAATTCGAGTTAATTTTATGATATTAGGAAGCTGATACAATGGAATTTTTGTATCATGGGATGTCTTTGCAGCAATAAAGTCTGTCATTAAATCTTACCGGCAATCCGTGAAGGTGCTCACAGTTTTGGATGAAAGGTGGCACTTACCTAGTAACGTTAACAAGGGAGTGAGAATCTCTAGACCTAATAGGAGTGACTTAGGGCAGGTCTGTTGGTCTTTTGTGGATGCTCAGACATCGTTAGCCAGTTGTAAACTGTTTCTGTTAGAGAAATTAAATGCTCACGCTCAAGTAGCTTGTGTCCTGAAACAATGACTCCTGCTAAGGGCCTGAGTTTGTTAGGTCAGTAATTACCTTTTGAGGCATAGGGCTCTGTCTGTAGGTTTGGGGATTTCATGTTCCATCTGGCCTGCATCCAGTGAGCTCAGTTTAGTTGGTAGAAGATAGGTGATGTATACTGTGAAGGGGCTGTAAAAAAAGATTTAAGAAACAAAATGGGAAACCTTACATAGGAAGTCTCAGGCTATGTGGGAGGGGAGAAGAGATGGATGTACTTTTCCCACAGAGGGAGGTTTAGGTGAAGGGCCAGTCTAGTTCATAGAGACCAAGCTGGTCTGAACGAGCTGTGTGGTTCATAAAGAGAGGCATTTGCCTAGATCCTGTATTTTCCCCGAGGACCTAATGTAACCCAGAGAATCTGCTAGAGCTGTAAGGAAGCTGAAACAAGGTAATCTGAATACAGCTGATACAATTCTGGGTTTTCAAGAGAAACTGCACATCTGAACTCACTATTGGTCTGATGTGCTGTGTTTTCACTATCACATAACCCACCAGGATTACAGTGAGCTGGGCTCCTCCATCTGGGGCTACAGGAGAGAGTGTGTGAGAATTACAGGGGAATCATCAAGGGCAGCTAAAGGCCCTTGGATAAAACAATTGGACTCTACATTCCAAGGGATGAGTACTGGGAAGAGAATCCACACTGTACTTAGAAAAGCCAAACTAGATTGGTGCTTGGACTTTGTTCACTCCACAGAGGCTCACCACGTGTTGTACCATGTGGGTTCAGAAGTCAATTACAAGTTCAAATAGATAAGGATGATCAGGTCTATTGGCTAGAGACAGTGGTCATCTCTCTTCTCACTAGCATCTGAAGAACAATGCTTTCAGGGTGAATTCCTCACTCACCTGTAAGCTTAGGAAAGAGAAAACAGGCACATGGTAGGGTCTTAATGAAAGGAAGATTCAAAAAATCTTATAGAGAACTGGAAAGCTTGGAAGGGATTTCAGGAGTGGATGTGTGTTATCTTCTAAAAGATAGAAAAATACTTACCAAAATTGTATCTGTTCTGCTGGAAACAGTTTATTTTAGGGACATCTGATAATAATTCCTGCATTGTTTTACTTTAAAAAGTGTGAAGAGATTCTTCTGCTTTAGGGTAGACTAAAAGCATCTCAACCCCCTGACTATCCCTCAGTAACTGCCATTTCCTGAAGCATCTTGGAAGTTTGTCCTCGGTGATAAAAGAGCCTTTGAATTTCTGTATAATAAAACAGTCATCCCAAACTCATAGGAGGATTGCACAATGTGGTGAATCAAACTCTGCACCTGAGCACAAACCCCACCAATCATACAACTTGTTTTGTGTTTATTACTTTATGATTTTAACAAGACAAAACAGTGAATTTGAGAGGGGAAGTGCAATTGCTTGCTACTACATTTTAATTGTTTCTTTTTAACATAACAGTACCCCAGTCCTGGATGGGGAATATGCACGAGGTGACAGGTAGATGCAGATGGAGCACGAGGAAATCAGGAAGTCAGGTCAGGCCACTAACATCAGGAATTGAACAAGGTCTCAGGCTAAGATTCCTAGTTAAACCTTCAATTAGATATTCAAGCTAATGAAAGAGAGGCTTAACCTTAAAGACATCCTCTTCCTGGTGGATTCTTGTAGTCCTGGATGCCAAAGCTTGTGGTGTTATGCACACAGATCTGCACCAGCAGCCTTAATGAAAGCAGTGTATACAGTGCAGATATCTGTTCCATATCACTGGAGCTTTGGAGTGCAAGTGGGCTGGATTAGCTTTGCTGATTAATCTCTGCTTTTTCATAGAATCATAGGAGGGTAGGGGTCAGAAGGGACCTCTGGACATCATTGAGTCCAACCCGCCTGCCAGAGTAGGGTCACCTAGGGCAGGTCACATACAATGCATCCAGGTGGGTCTTGAAAGTCTCCAGAGAAGGAGACTCCATAACCTCTCTGGGCAGCCTGCTCCAGGACCCTGTCACCCTTACAGTAAAGAAGTTTTTCCTGATACTGAGGTGGAGCTTCCTGTGTTCCATTTCGTACCACTGCCTCTCATCCTATCACAGGGCACCACTGAAACAGACTGGCCCCTTCTTCTTGACACCCACCCTGCAGATATTTATCAAGATTAATAAGATCCTCTCTTAGTCTTCTCCAGGCTAAACAGCCTCAGGTCTCTCAGCCTTTTCTCATAAGAGAGATGTCCCTTAATCATCCTCACAGCCCTTCACTGGACTCTCTCTAGTAGTTTCCTGTATCTCTTGAACTGGGAAGCCCAGAACTGGACACAATCCTCCAGATGCAGTCTCAGCAGGAACAGTAGAGGGAGAGGAGAACTTCCCCTGACCTGCTGGACATACTCATCTTAATGCACCCCAGGATACCATTGGTCTTCTTGACCACAAGGGCACATTGCTGTCCCATGGATAACTTCTTGTCCACCAGGACTTGCAGGTCATTCTCCATGGAGCTGCTTTCTAGCTGGTCAACCCCTTACCTCTACTGGTATGGGGTGTTGTTCCTTCCCAGGTGCAGAACTCTACACTTTGACTGATAGGCTCAACCCAACTTGGTCTGATACTTTTCAAGCAAGAGATGTGCTCAATTGGTCAGCTTGAACCTCGTGCTTTGTCTTCCAAAAGAGTTTTTACAGTCCTTAGTTATATGCTTCAAAAATAGGTCTGGAGTCTCCTTCTCTGGAGTCATTCCAAACCCACCTGGATGCATTTCTGTGTGACCTGCCCTGGGTGACCCTGCTCTGGCAAGGGGGTTGGACTGGGTGATCTCTGGAGGTCCCTTCCAATCCCTGCCATTCTGTGATTCTGTGCTGTGGATGAAGAAAGGTTTGCGTGCAGCTGTTGGTGTCACACACTGGTGTCACACACTGGTGTCACGTAAAGCAGAGCTGGAGGCTGGTGCATTATAGTTGGCTTTTAGGGATACCAGCACCTTAAGAAACTTTCTGTCTCTCCTGCTTATTCTTTGTAACTCTTTGTAATGCTTCCAGTGACTACAATGATACAGTTAGATAGAAGAGCTGATCTCCTGAAGCCTTACCCTAGAAATGAACTCCACTAATCAACTGCTCATGACTCCCACAGATGTTTCTGGTTTCCAGACAATTGGAACCGCATGTTTTACTAGATTATTTTTTTTTCTTCTTCTCCTTCTTTTCATACTAGCAGCCAATGCCCCATTACACATGAGAGCTTCAAAAACTTGTCACATGATACCAGGAACAAATTGTTAAGCCGATCAGCAAAGTTCAGGTTTGAAGTGGTGGTCCACTGAAGGCAACTGAGTCTTAGAAGCCAGAGGAATGGTTTAGGGAGCCACCGCACTGCGGTTTTGTTGTAAAGGCCAGTACTCTATTTCAGCCTCTTCTATGCAATTTGGAAATGTCGGATGAACTCTGGTCACAGCTTTTAGACTGAATCACTTTAGGATGTGGAGATAAAGCGAAGCGATACTTGTGAGGATATGAGTATTGAAACCACAGAAAGGGGCTGAGGATTGTTTATGTGATGTTGTTCTAGAAGGACTTATCTCCTGTGGCAGGTCACAATCACTGTGTTTTCAGACATAGGAGAAATACAGATGTGAAGGATTTACTTTTTGCTTTGATTTGTTTAGTCTGTTGCATTTAACTTAACCACTCCAGGTTATTCTAATTGATAAGTGACAGCTGGATCTTTGATCAATCAGTATGTTTGTATGATTTGGGCAGAAGGAAAAATAATGTGGGTAGAAGGGATGATATGTTGTCACTCCACAAAGATGCAGCCTCCTCTGCTGTCAGCAGAAGCAGAACTACTTAGTGGAAGCAAAACACCTGTTTGCAGAGTACAGTGGAACCATTACAAATTGTAGACACCCTTCTTTGGGATTAACACAACTCATTCACAAACCATTTTTCTGTTAACAGTGAGCAATTAACCATGAACCCACAGCTCACCCATGCTGGATTAATTCAGGAGCCGTGGCAGAGCAGGGCTAAATAGGCATGACCAGGAAGTTTATCAGTAGTTACATTTTATTAGCCAAGCAGTCTCCTGACCAAATGTGGGATACCATACCCAACTTGCTGCAGTTGCTAGACTTGATTGTCATCATAAACCCAAGTGCAAAGAGCAGTGTGAGCTAGAAACTGTTTCCTTAAGTGAATGGAAAAAGGTGGTATGATGGTTTGAATCGGAACAAAACGGGTCAAACCGAACCAGTGGGTTAGCCTGGCTGTTTTCCCAACACAGAAGTGAGGGAAAAGTAACACAAAAAAGCTTGGGATTAAAAAAAAAAAAAAAAAGTGAAATAAGAATAGAGTTTACTGATCAAAAATCAGATCAACATGGTACAAAATGCATAATTACCTTAGCCTATTTGCAGAAGAAGCGTGGCACAAAGCAGCAACAAGCAGAAGCAAGCAAGCCAAAAGCCCAAGCCAGAAAACTACTCCCCCATTCCTCCTTGTCCCCCTGCTATCCCAGCAGAAAAGACCAAGACCAAAAAAAAAAAAAAAAGAAAAAAAAAGGAGAAAAATAACCCCACACAAAACCAAAAACAACCAGAACCCAGAAGCAGCAACTAGAACAGGAAGTCTCCCATGTTGCAATCTGAACTTCAAGCCCCATAATACTTTGCTCCAGTGAGCACTCTCATTTTTGAAGCTGTCATGCCTGCAGCATGGTATGAGTAACATTAGCAGGTTCAATTCAATCCTTGACAGGTGGGAAGAAAGTTTAGAGGGGGACATTGACTGCCTCTGCAGCCACTCTTAGGATACTAGGTACTTCAGAAACATTTCTCTGCTCACAAAGATTTAATAAATTTAATCAGAATATGGTCAAAAATGTGCACTGGGCATCTTCATTGTTGTTTTCAAGCTGGTGACATGCTCTCTTTGAACATCACATTCCTTCCTCTTGTTTTAACTCTCCTCCTGGTGCACTTTGCATGTATTTGATGGAACTTGAACTTGGGTTGAAAGTCTGGAGTGCAGAAGGATTTCTGTTGGCATTGAGATGCTCTGTTTTTTTTAATGGATGAGATGGCTGAGGGTGAGATTTCTTCTTTGCTTCTGCTCTCTGTGTAGAGAAGGAAAGTGAGAAGCCCATAAAAGATGGGTAACAGAAAGCCAGTGGATGATCCTTGTAACAAACATGCACAGAGTGATGGGACTGGAAGAAGAAGAATAATTTAAAAATCATATAAATTTAAGCCAAGGGATGACCAGACTTCTAGAGGAGCTTGATTAGTAGTGCTGAAGTTGACTGACAAGCCATCGATAGAAAAGACAGTCTTGATTTGAAACTTTGGCAAATGCCTTTTGAAACTGAGAGAAGTATTATTTTTGTGGAACAAAGGAGCAGGAAGTGGACTGAATAGAGTCTGGCATGACCATAGAAGAGGAGAAATCACAGTGTTGTTGCAAATGGTGAGCTCAGCGATCTTAGAAATAAAAGGAAGAGGTGAGAGATGGGGGACTCTTGAGTGGACAGTACTGAAAAAGGCAAAGCTGGGCAAAGAATGGATTTGAGTCCTTTTAAGTTAGCAGAAATTTAAACAAGCACAGGCATGTACTGTAGAGAGAAAGAAAAGAAGCACTAGGGCAGAAGAAAAGGGTGAATAAAAGAAAACAAGGTTGATTTGTGGATCAGTGGAGAGGTTAGAGGGAAAGCAGATAAAGGGGTTCTTTTTGGGATGAAAGAACTTTCTTACTGGCAGACAAGAAGAACACATTGTACGCTATCACTTTATCTCTTGGAAGCGATAAGCCAGGTCCAATGCAGAGAGAGAAGTGGGGATAGAAGCAAGGGAATATTTGGGCAGAAAATTTTGAGAGCAGGTCAAAGTTGCTGAAAAGACTACTAAGATCATGAATAGTATGGGTTACAGTTAAATCAGAGGTGGTTTTCTAGTGCTAGAAGAATGGCAGCACAGAAATGGATGGAAATTAGTTTCCTGAGGTAGACTTTTATCAGGAAATTTCCTTTGCTTTTGAAAAGAATCAAGTATGGGAAAACAATAAAAGGGATTAATGGAGAAAAATAAAACATGCAGAGAATCAAGCTTGTTGATGGGAGAGGGGAAGATTAGAGGGAGAAAGATTGAGGCTGGGCAAGATGATGCTAATGGGAAAGAGCAGACACAAGATCATCATCAAGCAATGCTGGAAGGGGCTTAGGCAATGACTGAAGTAGGAAGCTCAGCAGGAGAGCAGTGGAAGGTACAGAAAACTTTCATAAAGTCAGGTCAGGCTGTCAGAATGGTACTGCAGCTTCTTCCTTCTGATCTATCTGAAGGAACATGTCAAGAGGTAATACCAGTGAATAGAGTTGGTGCTGAGTAAATCTTTTGGACTTAACAACTTCTACAGTGATGGTTTCATATCTGGAGATTGTAATCAGTGTTCTACATTTCATAGAATTGTTTTGGTTGGAAGAGACCTTTAAGATCATGGAATTCAACCAGCATCTAACTCTACCATGTGTGGGACTAAACCATGTCCCTTAGCACCAGATCTGTGAGTCTTTTAAACACCTCTAGGGGTGGTGATTCAACCACCCCCTTGGGGAACCTGCTCCAGTGTTTGATAACCCTTGCAGTGAAGAAGTATCTAGAGAAGATAGCTTGTTATCATGTTTACCTTACCTTTGAAAACAGACCTGGACTGTATATAGAGAAAAAAATTCTGAATGGTTGGTCAGAAGAATTTCAAGTGGTTTCCTAGACTCAAGGCAGCTTGGTTCCAATAATTGCCAGTCATACAGAGATGAGAGTGAGGATACATGGTCACCCTAATAGAAGCATTTGCACTCCCCATTCTGGGGCAAGAGGAGTCAGTAAACCAAAGCCAGCTTTGCCTGTAACCTGAGTTAAAGAGCTCCTGTAGATTTTGGAGGGGTGTAAGAAAATGTTACCTTCTGCCCTGCTTCCAGCCTTGAGACCAGGGAGGTGGAGTCACTCCTCCTTCTGGGAAGGATTTCCAAAAGTCTTACATCTGCTGTAGGGTGGACTCGTAGTAATCTTGTCAGTGCCTAAAGCACATGACCTGGATGAACAGATCCCCTTGCAAGGGAGATCTTCTCTGCTGTCAGGCAGTCAAAGGGGTGTCTGTGTGGGCTCCCTGGGGGATTTCTGTCCCTGGCACCTCACACTGCCGCGTTCATGCTCTCACTCACATACACACTGTGCCACCCAGGAGGAGTCATCTGCCAGCTGCACGCCCACAGCGCACATCAGGAAGGAAACGGCTGGTCTCTCAAAGTCAGGAGTTATTTAAATCAAATAATAACAAAAAAATTAACAACAACCACAACAAAAAAATAGGCAGCCCCTGCACTGTGCCGATCGCTCCGGACTGGAGGAATCCTTGGCCCCATGATTCATGATGAGCTGGCCGCTCCATCCGGCAGCAGCCTTCGCAGGCAGCCGCCCACTTGAACTGGGTGCCGGCTCTGCTGCTGCTGGCACCGGAGCCTGCAGCGTTTTAGGATTCTTTTGTTAGTCAGGGCATTGGCACTTCCTTCGGCATTTGTCAGTCTCCAGGAAGGCTCGTGTGTGAACAGGGGCGCTTTTTTTTGTGTGTGTGTGTTGTTATTATTTTGTTGGTTTACACTTTTGGAACCTGAAGCTTTGATTCAGGCTCTTCCTTGCTCTCCACTTCCTGTAGGCTGAAATCTCTGTTTTCTGATGATTAGCCAATACCAGCTGTTCTGGCACTGAATATGTCTCAAATCAATCCTATCCTGTCTGGCTTTCCAGGAAGAGAGCCGCCCCTCCCCTCGCTCTCCACAGCCCCTGTCATCCAAGACTGAAATTTATCAGAGCTGCTGTGAGCAGGAAATTAGCTCCTTTACAACTTGTTCTCCATTGCTTCTCATTCGTTTTATTGTTTTAACATTTTCCAGAAAATAAGGCAGAAAACAATCCTGCTTCTTCTTTAATAGAGCTGTGCTGTTAACCTGTGAAATGCTTATTTCCCTGGCAGGCTGCTTCTTATCTGTATTGCAGAACCACAAGATTAAAATCAGTTAAAAGTTGAACAGAGATAATGAATAAAACACTGGAAAACATTTATTCATCCTTTAGCATCCTGAAGATAAGGATTTCTATACAGAGGCATCAAAGCTGTAATGAACAACAAGGGAGGGATAGGCTCAGAAAAAATGGACTGAAGACTGCTGCCTACAGACTTAGGAATGTGCCAGTGGGAACTTATTTGGGGTCCTGAGTCTTCAACATCTATTTAAGTTGAATTGACTTTCCTGAAGACCTAAGCACCTGCTGCTTCTATACATGTGAAACTCACCTTAGAATTGCACTCAGGTAACAGTAAAGTGTTTTCATTTATTCTATGTCTGACTTTAAGTATGGATATATTCATGTTTTCTGTGTGCCTTTTCCAACAGCAGCATTGGAAGACATTTTTTTAGGTATGCAGAAGGAAGACACTCTCTTAATTAGGATCAGACATTTTTTGGTGTTATGCGGCATTAAAAATAAACCTCTGCCTTTGCCAGAAGTAAATTTGGCAATTATGTGCTCCCTGCTGCAGGAAAACAATGTCTGTCTGTAGAGCTCAGAACCAAGCTTTGGCACTGAAGTGAGGCCCAGTGTCCATTGATCTCAATGGAAAACCTATTATTAGAAAGATCACTGTGACCACATCCTGCCATCATTTTGTACTGAGAACCACCACTGAGGTCAGCAGGATTTTTGTGCAAATATTTATGGCAGGATATGGCCCACTTCAGGGCATCCTTAGGGTTGACAAGCCCTCAGTGAATTGTTCCTTCTTCACGTTGATCCTATCAAGCCCACTAAAATCTGATCCATCAACAATTCTCAACCTCACCATCTAGGCTGGTGTTGACTGAAACCAAGTCACTGACTCGGTGCAATTCAAATGCAGACGTGAGGCAAGGTTCTGGCATTGCACAATGATGATGCTGTGCCTTGGACACTGAATAGGTTGTAGCCTTCTCAAGAACCTCTCAAGAAAGCAGCAAGGAGTAAATTGGTGCTGTGATAGAGAGGCCTGTGGCTTTGGCAAGTGAAAACTGTTGCTAATTGAGAAACCCAAGATTTTTGTTTGCAGCAAATGCTTTGCATATGTGACTAGTGCAGCTAATTTCCTGCTTGCCAAATTCAGTTCTATCAACACTTATTGGAACCACGAGCTTGGAGAGCAGAGGGAACGCTCTCTCCTTTATCCTTTTGATATGAGGAATAAATGAATTCTTTTCAGCTTACTGTACATCCGTGTTTTCACTGGACAGCAGAAAACTGTGTCACTGACTCATTGTTTGATCTTGGGTAAATCATCTAATTCCGTCTATCCCAGTACCCTTGTGTGCATAAATAATGTAATGACTCTCGTCTGTCTTCACAAGCTCTTAGAACAACTTTGGTTTTTATAGTTTTAGCTTTACTTTAGTCTTTTCCACAATGTTTTATTGGAAAAAGGAGGCTCTTACCTGAGTCAAAGCCAAAAGGTTTCTTTTTCCCATCTGGCTACTGATATAATCATTGCTCACAGGGCTTTATGATTTGCGTAAGGGACAACATTTCAACTGAAGAGTGTTTCATACCTGTAAGGATGAGCATTTTATAGGAATTTGGGGCTGCAGAGGTGTCTCTGATAAAATGGCAAACTGGCATTTTCAAGGATAGCTGTTGGAGCCACGTGGTCTTTTGGAAGGTGGGAGCACACCTGTGCTATGACCATAAGTTACCTTCGTCTGAACTCTGTGCATGGATTCCCTGAGAAAGGTGAAAAGGGCACAACTACAAATTGTTGCCCACCTGAAAGAGCAGTTAATCTATTGCCTGATTCATGTGAAGAATATATTATAGGGTGAAGGTGAAAATTGTATAAAACTAATTCAAAGCTTAATCATTTCTCTGTGTGTCAACAACTATGAAGAGAAATGAAGCAAAGCAAACCCACCAAACAAACCAAAAAACCCAACAAAAATCCAACCTCATAATGTGACCCAAAAAGACAAATGGTCCATTTCCACGATAACAAGCCTGCAAGACATTTTCAACTTTAGATTGCACAAAATGATACTGTGCATCATGATCTTACAGAATCATGGAACGACTTAGGTTGGAAGGCACCTCAGAGATCATCCCCTCTAACTTTCCCACGGTGGGCAGGGACACCTCTCAACTAGACTCAGCTGCTCAAGGCCTCATCCAACATGGCCTTGAACACCCTCAGGAAGGAGGCATCCACAACCTCCCTGTTGTGGACTCTGGAACCAGCCTGTTCCAGAGTCTCACCACCCTCCTACTGAAGAACTTCTTCCTAAGATCCAGTCTAAACTTACTCTCTCTCAGCTTCAAAACATTCCCTCTCATGCTGTCTCTAGACACTCTTAGTCCCTCTGCAGCCTTCCTGTAGGATCCCTTCAGGTATTGGAAGGCATCTCTAAGGTCCCGCCCCAGAGTCTTCCCTTGTCTAGGCTTAACAACTCCAGCTGCCTCAGCCTATCCTCATAGCAAAGGTCCTCTGGACTCATTCCAACAGCTCTGTGTCCTTCTTATGCTGGGGACACCAGAACTGGACACAATATTTGATCTGCGTCTTGTGGATCAGGGCTAACATGTGGCTTATGGCGTCTTCCTCCTGTACTGATATGCCTGAAGAGAATGTCACTCTACTGCTGGGATAAAATGCCTGGCTAAGAACAGAACTTAAGGTAGAAATGCATTCATTCCAAAGAAACTGGTCTCTTGGAAACCCTCTTCTTTCAGAGATAAAGCTTCTGGAGGGAAGACACTGTAAGATATGAAGATCTGAGACTAGAGAGGATGGATGGTGTGCTCAGTAAGTGCACCTCTAAGGAATGTGGGAGAGAAAGGTTTGTGTCTCCTTTTATTTTCCCTGACTTTGCCTTTGGTGAAAAGAGCTTTTTTTGGTCTACTTTTCCACATCAGTATTATCCCAATGCAAGAATAAAACTAAAGGCTAAAACTTAGGCAATGGTTGCAAAAAGGAGTTCTTGTTTTCAGCCAGTTCTGGGCCAGAACAATTCTGTTCATGGAGGGTTGTAGAGAGGTTCCCTCTTGAACAGGAAAAGAGTTATCCTGCTGCTCACCTTCGTCAGATGTCTGGTTCCCCCATGGAGCTTCTCGTGGAGCAGTTTGCAGCTATGGCACAGGCAGTGGAGACAGCTTTGTGGTTAATGTGCTGAATCGAGACTCAGACGAGGTTCAGTTCTGGCTTGCCCAGAGATTTCTTATTTAGTCTTGAGCAATGCTCTTAATCTGTCTGTGCTTCAGCTTCCTATCCTTGAGAGACTGCCTGCATGAGGCATCAGTGAACTGCTTTAAGTGCAGATGGGATACTCGTTTAGTACAACCTGTTAAACAAGCTAAACCTTAGTTTAAGCTTTTTTGGAATAGGTTTAAGCTGAACCGCAACAGCTCATTTTCAACTCAATGTACACATTTTACACAAATGCATCTAAAAATCTGATGGAATCAAAATAATGGAGCTGAAAGCTCCATGTCCACATGTCTTTGCAGCTAAAACCCCATTTTTTTCTGTCAACCTTGTTGGGAGAAGCAGAAACTACTTTTTTTTTTGTCAGTTCCCTGCACAAATGATCAAATAACGTCAAGGCAAACCTTGCAGGTGTTCACGACCTCCCTGGGCAACCTGTTCCAGTGTCTCACCACCCTCACTGTAAAGAGTTTCTTCCTAATCTCCAGTCTAAATCTGCCCTCCTCAAGCTCAAAGCTCATCCCATCACTACAAACCCTTCTAAAAAGTCCCTTTCCAGCTTTCTTGTAGGTGCCCTGCAGCTACTGGAAGGCCACTCTTCTCCTCTTGAGGCTCAGGAACCCCAGCTCTCTCAGCCTGTCCCTGTAGGGGAGGTTCTCCAGCCTCTGATCATCTTCGTGCCTTCCTCTGGACCCACTCCAGCAGTTCCATGTCCTTCTTATGATGGAGGCACCAGAACTGGATGCAGTGCTCCAGGTATGGTCTCACAAGAGCAGAGCAGAGAGGCAGAGGAGAGCAGAGCAGAATCACCTCCCTCATCCTGCTGGTCACCCTTTGGGCCCTTATCCTGTGGGTTTCCCCACTTGGAAAGACTTTATATTCACACATGTTTTGTAGGGAGAAAGGGATACTCAGACTTCAAGGGGGTCACAAAACCTCATACTCTAATAGAAGGTGAAGGAAATGCAGAGTAAGAGGAGTTTTCACATTAGTCTCCGTCATTGCAGAGGCTCCAAATTCAGTGATTTTATTGCTCTCTTTGAATGAAAATGTGCAGGTTCAGTCTGCACAAAGAAGTCACATCACTGAAATGAAAAGGAATCTCTTAAGTGCTTCCTTCTATTGTCTTGTCTTACTCTCTGCTCTGCCACCAATATTCTTTTTTTTTGGAATTAACACCCTGGGTTGCTTTTGTTTTTTTTTTTTTTTCCCCAGGAATAATAACGGCAATAACAGAAAATTACTACTTTGCAAATAATTTTGGAAAGCACATACGGAAATCTTTAGGAGTGAAAAAAGCTGCAGTGGATGATAGTTGCTACTAGCAATAGAAGTGTTTGGCTTGAAGTGTTAGGAAGGAAAAAAAAAGTCATATCAGAGATGCTGGAATTTCATCTGGATAGATATAGGCATAGACTGAGTGCATGATCTTCTCAGGCGCTGGAAGGGTAGAGGGGAGATTGTGAATACCCTGAAGCCCTGACCTGCCTTTGTAAAGTTCTCCTTACCACAGGCACTTAAGTGTTCTTTAATGCAAGTCAAGCACTCCAAATGAGGAAGGAGAGAGAAATTAGTCTGAACAGGAAGCTTCAAATATTCTAAGACTAATTGAGTTTAGATAATTAGGGGGGTTTATAGCAGTAATTCAGAGGAGAATGGAAGGGGAGGACAGTTTAATTGAGATTGCCTGTACATCTGTGAATTCTCCATGCAGCCTTCTGTGGCATGTCCCAGTTGTCATTTGTTCTGACCTAAAGGAATTGATGTCATTTGTATTGACCTTATTAGTTAGCAACACTGCAGGCTTCCCTTTGCCTTTTGTGGCTTGTGCTGCCTCTGGTGCAGTGCATGTGTGACAGCTGTCTGTGTTCTCCTTGACTGGAGGAAGTGCCTTGCCCTGGCACATCTGCCCTTTTGAGACCTAATAGGATGCTCTACAGTCACACTAAGAGTCGAGGGGATGATGAGCAGTGTTTGAATGTTGTTTTATAGTTCAGTAGAGGCTGTTCTGTACGTATTGGAGCTGTCTTCATCTCTGCTATAGCAAGGCAGCCAAAACTGGAATCAAAACCCAAACCTCTGCTACTAGGAGCAGGTGGATGATTATGATAAGCCTAGCTGGTTCAGTAGATGAGAGGCAATGGCATCCAAGACTCAGCTTGCCAAAGGAAAAGGTTCCAAATAGATTCACACTGACTACTACTGAGAAGACAACTTACTCAAAGGATTTCATGGTATGTTCTGCACCTTGGGAGCAAATGTTCCTATGTTAACTACAGCGCAGCACCATGGAGCCCCTCCTGCTCTGCAACTGACTGTGCAGATGCAGCTGGTTGATGTCTCATAGCTCAAGCTTGCCTGCTGTCTTTAGTGTGCATGAGCATGACGTAGTGAGACATCAATGTGGAGCTGTGGGCAGGTGAGATTTGGACACAAGAGGTAGGAAGCAGATGAGTGAGATGGTCCTGCGGTGCCGGAGATGGTGCTAGTTGCTGAAGATGGTTCTGAAGAACTCAGAGACATTGACACAGCTACTGTCTGACAGTGTGGGCAAACTCAGAGCGCCACAAGAGTGTTGTTGATCTCTAAATGTTGATTTGGTATTGAATAAATGAGAAATATGATGGTAGAGCTGTGTCCTGTTCAACCACCCCTCTCTTAGGTTCCTTCCACCTGCAGGCGAGTGGCGTGAATTCCGATTTCATGCTGACTGCTACCCACAGACACTCCAGAAATTTAAACAGGGCTGGCCCAGCACCACGCCAAATGTAACTGAGATCAAAATGCTGCTAAAACTGCAGCAGATCACGTTTCTTAGTTTATAAAGAAGCCAGCAGAAACTGAGAGGAAAGGCCATGAAGTCTCTACAAGCACTGACACATCATAATGTGATTCTTGTGCTGTGTTTGTAAATGCAAGCAACTTGACTTGGGCTCTGTAGGCTGTTCTTTCAACATAAGACCCTCTGAGAAATTAATAAAGGCATCTGGAAGTTGGATTTGTCTGGGGTTTTCTTCTTGTCTTCTTCTGCTCTTTCACAGGCATTGCAGTGGAGGAGTTGCAGTGAAGCAGGAGGTGCCCGTTTCTGACAGACTGTCCTGCTTATCCAGGGAGTCTGCTCATCAGAAATGAGGAAACACTCTAGTTTTCATGAAGAGAGCCAGGCAAATGCTCTGTGCTAACCTGCTACCATCAGGTGTTTTCCTAGTGATTGTCACTGTTACTATCCCTCTGGGGCTATTTGGATATGGGAAAGTAGAATAAATAATCAAAGAGGATGTTCCTAGCTGCTAATTTGCAGTCAAATTTGATCCTGGTCCAAGATTTAACACTTCCTTTCTCTGCCAACCACATACTAAAAATAACATATTTTCAGGATGTTGGAGACCACTAGAAACCTGTGGTATTTGGCACTTGAACATTGCCCTTCGTCTGGAGAGCTCAAAGCTAAATGTTGGAGCCTCACCACATCTTCTTGGAACTGGGAGGACTTGAGACATTTTTGGAGATGTAGGTAAACAGGAGGCAAAATCTCAAATGGCTTAAAAGGTCTGAATTCAGTTGTTGAGTGACATCTGTTTAAAAAAGGACCTTTACCGTGGGCAGTGTTGTGGGTCTTCTGTCTATGCCTTCATGGGGCCAGGAGAGAGGCATGTGGTGCAGTTAATGGGGGCACATTAACTCTCATGAGAGGACAGTTCCCTCTGTAGAAATGTTACAGCTCCCAATAAAGGCTGGGGACAAGTTAATTCACTTACTGTTAACTTTTGAGTTTGTTTCTTTTCCCTAGCTTTTTTCCCTAGCAGGGCTTTTGACTGCTTCCAGTAATCAGAAGACTGATTACTGCTGGCATAGGGAATGTATTTTTGAGAGAGGGCTTTCTTTTTGTTTGCTTTCTGTTTTCCTTCTCTGTATTTTTCTCTTTGGTCTTAGTCATTAGTAACATGGGGATGGTGGAAACAACTAAAAAAATACGAGCACTGGAAGAAGACCAAAAGCTTAGGTCTGTTTGTGTAGCTCAGTTGTAGTGTCACCTCAAGTCAGGAGGGTTCCCTGCCTGTTCTGGAAGCTGCCTGATCTGCCCTGAGTCTAATGTGTCAGATGGATTTTCTTAGGCCTTGGGAAAACAGCTGCTTTCTCTCTGATGGGAAAACAACACATAGGTGGTGGGCTTCAGCCAAAAGCCCAGTGAAAGAGCTTCAATACTGATCTGAAAGACAGGCTGAGAACAAGACAGAAGTTCCCCAAGGAAATGCGATTTATTTGGATTCTCTCTCTGAGTAGTCAAGTGTTTTTCTTCCAAGACTCAAAGTAGCAGCAGAGCAGCTCCCTCTGAGCTGAAGCACAACTAAAGATTTCTTGTGTTCCGTAGTTTTGATTGCTCTGCTCATTTTGATAATTTGCTTGAGTCTCTCAAAGCATCTGTAATTCAGTCAAACTGGCAGAGATAGCTGCTTGCCTGGAAAACAGCATCACCATTCATTCCACAGGATGGTGTATATAGAAAATCATAGAGTGGTCCAGGCTGAAAGGGACCTCCAAAGGTCATCCAGTCTGACTTCCCTGCAGTCAGCAGGGACATCCCCAACTAGATCAGGCTGCCCAGGGCCTCATCGAGCCTCACCTTGAATACCTCTAGGAAAGGGGCCTCAACCACCTCCCTGGGCAACCTGTTCCAGTGTTCCACCACCTTCATAGTAAAGAACTTCTTCCTGATATCCAACCTAAATCTGCCCTTCTCCAGTTTGAAGCCGTTGCCCCTCCTCCTGACACTGCAGGCCTTTGCAAACAGTCTCTCTCCATCCTTCCTGTAGGCCCCCTTCAGGTACTGGCAGGCTGCTATTAGGTCTCCCCAGAGCCTCCTCTTCTCCAGGCTGAAGAACCCCAACTCCCCCAGCCTGTCCTTGTAACATGGTGGTTATCAAGGCCATGTGCAGCTGCTGAGAGCAAAGCAAGTTCTGCTGGGCATCACTCTCTCTAGCAGCTCACACACCAGTCAGTGTTCATGCTGTGCTACCTCTCACAAAATGGGAGGTGAATCAGGCCTTGAATTGCCACAGGTCCTGGGGTGTTTTCATTACTGGGAAGGGGGTGTCCTTACTCTTTGATGCTGGTGATGTGATGGCATGGAGATAACTATGAGAGCCTCCTTACCGTGAGCAAGCATGGAATTGTTTATTTGACACAAAGAATGAAGTCACTTGCCTGATGAGAGATTGAAATGTTAGGGAAATGTCAAAACTGCCCACAACTGTTTGATCTGCCAACTCTCAGGGAACTTTTCATTTTCACCCTGCTTGGGGAAGCTGGTTTTGTTTTCTTTGAGCAAGGTGGCTGTACTGTATTGTCTACCTGACTCTGCACTGAGCCAATTTGTGAGCTTCTGCTTGCCTCATCTTGCACCATCCTGACAAGAGTGAAGGAGTGCAGGTGGATCATAGATAATTCTCCCCCAGTATTGATGATAAGGTACAAGTACCAGGCCTGGACAGAGATATTTCATGCTTGACTGCTGCATCGTGCTTAGTGACCTTCAAACTCTTGCTTGTGTGGAGACTATGGGGACCTTTTGATTTACAGCACTGCTCTTCAAGTGGTTGTACACCTTGGCAAGGGCCAAATTACTACTTCAGTTCAAATCTATGGGTGGTGAGTGAAGAGACACATTTTGCACTCGTGTCACACTGCTGAGAGATTTATTTATTTTTGAATGTTACAGATTTCATTTGAAGGGAAAAGAAGAGAGACTTTTTTTTTTTTTTGCCTAAAGATGAAAAAGCCTTGATGAAACATTTCTGTGTTTCTTACTTCACTTCTCACTCCTCAGAGGCTGCTTAGTCAAGGAAGCTCTATCCCAGTTTTTCCTCCAACTTCTGATTGTTCTGGACCTTTTCTCTCCATATTAGTCATTTCTGGCTCTTGCTTGGGTTTCTTCCAGTACCCTTCTCTTCATCTCCACTTGAAAAAAAAAAATCTTTCCTTTGCATCTTGACTCTCTTTTCTCTTGGCAGAAGACAAAAGGGAGGCACTGCTTGTGGAAAAGTAACCACTTTCAGACCTGTGAACACAAAGGGAGGCTGAGAGAATCAGATGCTCTCCAGCTCTGGGGATGCTGTGCTTGGTGTAGAGATGGAGAGATAGTAAATGTTTGAAGGATTCCTGCATTGCTTCTGGGCTGGAGGAGCAGAAATGAAAGACAAGACAGCTGTGGAGGGAGTAGATACTCATTCCCCGTCTCTCTGTCTACACTCTCTGGCCTTCTCGGACGACGAGCAAGCAGGTGCCTGTCGGCTGCATTGCAGTGGGTATTGCACAAGAAGCTGTAGGCTGGTGGAAAGACTCCAGGGAGCCAGCCTCAGCCTACGGACAGTAGGTTTGACTCCCTTAGTCTAGACACTCTCACAGAGATTACGTCAACAATAATTTGTCAGTCTCTATTTATTTTCCAGTGGCATGGTTAGTATTTACTAGTGCTGAGGTTCTCTTCCATAGTCTATCATACAAGATCCACTCCAGCAGAGCAGCTAGATCACAGTTCCCATGCCTTTTGCAATAATATCAGTGATCCTAATGCTTAGGAGAAGGAATGTACGTAAGAATGCACATCCCAAGGAGAGGCAGGAACATCCTTTGTGAGTTTTCAGAATCTCCACTTCCAGCTGATGGTCCAAGAGCATCGGATATTTTAATAAGATTTGTGCATATTCAACTATGTCCCCCAGGTTTGGGAATAAGGTCTGAGCATACATCACTGTCACATTAGGAAAAGATTCCTTCAGCCTCAAAGCCACTGATGAAACAAATGTCATGAGCCCAGTTTTTACACCATAACCCTACCACTTCCAGGTACAGTCACTTGTGCAAAGTGACAATCCCCAGGGAATGGAAATGCAGCCTAACTTTAAACATCACTTTAGGTGCCTCACATAACAGGGCACTGTCTCTGTGTTCTCTGTGGACTTAAGGAACAGAAGATTCTAAGCTGCTTTTTGCAGAAGCTTTTCAAGTAAACTTCTGATCTGATTCACCTTCTGGAAGAGTTTTCCTCTTGCTGTGGACTGGAGAGGAGGTCTGAATTAGGTGGAATAAAACTGTAAAATAAAGCTGTGTGAATAACCTCCTTTAGTAATTCCTCCCTTCTTTTCATGACTAGGATTAGAAGTTAAGTGCTGACAACATTTTACACCGAAACTTCTGGACTTTGTTCCCTCCAATGATGTTATGTCAAGCTTCCATAACACAGAGAGAGGGCATTGAGTGTGTGTTGAAGTTCTGATATGAAATGACCCACATCTACAAAATATGAATTTCTCAGAATGTGTTTACTGAAGTGCTGCACTTATCATGTTCATCAGGATAATACAAGCTTTGCAAGACATGTCTTGTAATGTTTTGGATTCCCCCCTCAAAGGGGGATTCAAAGGACTTTCAGAGCATTAAACTGTGCAACTTGGTTGTTGGATAGAGGAGAAACTCATGGAAAAAGAAATCTTTAACTCAAAACAAAAACCAAGGAACTCTCTCAAACTTTGAGGATCGATGTTGTTTTATTATTAAACCACTGTGCTGTTGTTTCCATGGAAACAAAGAAACAAATATTTGGAGCTGTGTCACACCTTCCACCAAAATTCCAGTTAAGAATGTTTTGGAAAGGGTTTCTGTCAATGACAGCCCTCCTGTTCTCTGAATGACTCCTTTGTTCAGCCTTTCTGGACTCCTGCACAGACGACAAGGTGAAACTCTGCACTCACCCTCACCAACATTACTTGTCTTTACAGCTCTTTAAAAGGAATTAATTGCATCAGGAGGTCTTTGCCCAGTACAAATTATAAGTTTGAGGCTGAAGCGGTGACCCGAATGCAATGTGTGACAGCAGCAGCATTTGGTCATTTGCTGTTGGTTAAAGTGGAGTTTCTCAGTCCATCATTTTCTGCAGATCAGTCCTAGCAACACGCTGAATTATTTTGCCTTGAACCCAGAATCATCTGTTCATAAATGGAAGAGAAAAAAACCCATGAAATACAACTGGTATCTTGGCTAAAATTAATGTTTTCTTTACTAAGAAGGAAGAGATCTTTCCATGCTGCCAGGTATCTCTTACCTGAGGCACCCCATCTGTTTGTATTTGCAAGTTGGGGTGAGAGCAAACTTAGCAGGTGCTCCGTTTTCCTCTCTTTGTCTGCACACTTGCTTTCACCTGCAGACCATCCATCACATTTTAAGTACTTTAACCAGAAAGTTTACCTTGTTTTCAAAACAAAGAGTTTAGTCCAAACAAGGAGTAGTAAAATACATTGCCTCTGGTTTTCTGTGTTGGATCTTTTTTTGTGAATATAAGGTCAAAACTGTCATTAAATATCTCACCACTGGGAAAAGCATGATACTTCTCATTTCCAACGTGGAAAATAGTTGGCAATGTCTCATTAAGTGCAAGCCCATTTTGCAACCTTTCTCTTGCTGGAAGCACTAACCACCTTTTTGGTGTCTACCCACATACCTATTTTCACACAGTTCATAGAAGTTTAATATCTTAGAAATCTCTTCTGCTCTGTTAAACATCTTTGTAAACTGCTAGCTGGTTCAAAAGTTATTAAGGAGGGGAGGGAAAAGGATATTTATGTAATGTTTTTGCACATTAAGCTAAAATGTAATTTTCTGATGTGTGAGGAGGTGTCACAATGAATATGGCTCTGTCAAACTGTGCTCCTCTTCTGAACTGGAGTTCAGTGTCCTGTATTTACTCCATGTCATACCACTTGTACAAGGATGCTGAAGCCCTCCAAATACGAAGTGAAACAAATATTGGTGTCTAAAAATTCCTAAATGTTATTGGAATTTTCTTCATATTTCCATCTCCAATGAATGTTGACATTCTAGTCTCAAAACTGCTCAAAATTATAACCAGCTCTCAAAATCATCCTTTTCAAATTACTGGCAGGCTAGAGCAGACCAGCATGGGAAAACCTTCTTTGGTTGCAGGGTGAGTGAAGTGTTCAGATGTCTTTGATGGAACATACACTCTAGTACCTTTCAGTATTATCACATAATAACGCAGGAACCCTGGCCAGATGCTGTGTGAACTGAAGTCAGAGGGCATGTTTGGCCTGTGGTTCGTGGTCCCCAGGATGTATTGTGACAAGAGGAATGTACCGAAGCGAGGGGCTGGGAAGTATTGCTTTTTGTTTGTAAAACCCTGCTTAAGAGAATTAGTGTAGAGCAGAAGTCTTTTGCCTAGCCTAGCGGTTATCTATGTATCATGGCTGAGCACGTCTCCTGCCTCACAGGACTCTGTAATTCAAGAGGTGTCCCCATGAAAGGGAGAAGAGGCTTTTGTTCTCCGAACCGAGCCTTGCAATGATTGAGGCCACATGTTCCCTTATGGCCCCTAATCAGTTTGAGGCTGATTCCTATTTAGTTCCTTTCAACCACTGTTATTCCAGCTTTATGCTATTGTAAATTCACTCCTTCTCATCAAGTGATGCTGGAGTGACTCTCTGGTGTGTCAATCTCTCAGTTTATAGACACTGATATTCTTCTAATGTACTTTTGCTGCCTTATGCTGGGGAATATTTTTCTACATAATGATTCACAGCAGCTGTGCCTCAGGCAGTGGTTTGAGCTAGAAGGTTACACAGTAAAGCTACAACACTTGAAAAGATCAGTTTGGGGCTTAAAAAGATGTGTGAGAAGGGAGGGGTGTGCATAGACCATAGTCTATGCAATCTGAACATGTTGCAGGCTGGTGAAAGATAACTCATCACCTTGGAGAGGGATGTTGTGAAAACTCTTATCTTCTACATGAAGATCCTGATGCAGTTGTGAAGTTATTGATTATGGATGTTTGAGGAGTCACAACCCAATTGATCAGGATGGTTGTGCATTAATTTTATAATTATAGCTTACTTTTTCAGAACTGTAATTTCACTACAAAATGCAGTTGTTACTGCTCCCAGTTAGTGCCACATTTAATTTGATAATTGATAATATTTTCTTTGTTGGGAATACATTGTTGTTTTATCCAATATTAATAATTAGATATATATATAAAAAAAAACCAACCCAGTGAATCTAGTAAAGGCAATTCTTACCCAGACTGTAGGAAAGCTGACTTCTAGTCCTTTTTCTCCAGAGGGACTTGAACCTCTTTCTCCAGCTTCCAGGAATGGTCTTAATCACTACATGTTAGGATTGGGTTTTCATTTTCTAGAGAGAACATTATGTTTGCTGCATCACTCACTGAAATTGGTCTTCTGCCCTCAAGTTGTGTGTCTTGTCCACAGGGCTGCTGATTTATAGGTCATTCTCACTGTCTGGCTTGATGCTTTTTGAGGTTCTTCAAGGAAAGGAGGAGTACAAGTAGAAGGGGCTTATTGGGGCCGTAGCCCTGAATACTGCCCAGTGGGAAAATTGGTCCAGATGTGTTTCTGGCTACACTATGATTAAGGGGCAAGGAGCCAACATGTCAGTTTTTTGCTCCACAGAATTTAAAAGATGGGTTTGTCTGCCAAGCAGTTTTTCCCCACGTCTTCATAGTACTGACATGAACTGAAATAATGCACTCAGCAATTGCTGTTGCTAAACCCAGCAGGACCATATCCCAGCCAATGCATTTGTGTTTAAACCAGTGAACTAATGATCAAATCCACAGCTTCTAATTGCAGCCAGTTCACGGTGTAGTAAACATGATGCAGATGGCCTTGCTGCCCTGTTAGCTTCCAATTACAAAAAAATAAAATAAATTAAAATTTACTGGCTACTGAACCCTGGATGTGTAAGTCACAGCCTGACCTCGTTAATGTGTATTTGTTGACTGGAGGAAGGCACTAGAATTGCCCTCATTACACTTTCACTCTTCTTTCTGTTAGTGTGATCCTGTTTGAATTCAATGTTGGCTGGAGGATTTGCAGAACTTAAACATGTCATTTGTAGGAAAACACAGAGTTGCTATGGAGTAGTAAAAAAAAATGATTATTCCTCCTCTAGCCTAAGTTGCTCCCTTAGCAACAGTCCCCAGCTACATTTGCTGAGCCTGAACTGATGTTCTGCGGAGTTGTTTGCCTGTTAAAAATGTCAGAATATCTTGATTCTC
Organism: Indicator indicator; assembly: GCF_027791375.1. Lineage (NCBI taxonomy): Eukaryota > Metazoa > Chordata > Aves > Piciformes > Indicatoridae > Indicator > Indicator indicator. The sequence continues at coordinate 174,854 of NW_026539186.1, forward strand.
TCATGACTGCTCATAGTATCTTCATTACTGGATTTTGTTGGAGACAGAATTTGTCCCAGCTGATACTTTTCTTTGACTGATCCAACTGAGTAATTAAGTACGTGCCTGAGTACCGTAACCTGAGTAGTATGACTAACTGGAGTATGATTCCTCTGCTGCTGAAGAGATTGTGAATATTTAGGTGGGTTGGGACTGTTATGAGCCACTTTATGCTTTAATGTGATTTTTGTAGCATGGCCAACTATATATATATTTTTTTAATGTATTTTTGACAAACAGAAGATACTTCTGCTAAGTTCTGAAAATACAGGAACACTTTTCAGTAGCAGGAGAGCCCCTTTCTGGCCAGTCCTAAGGCATTCAGATACGCTTTCAGTTTTTGTCTGGTTTTCTGGGATGAAATTGTTTTACTCAATGCATATTACTTTGACATGAACCCTAAACAGAGTGGAAATTTACTCCAGTTAAGAATCAAGCTTTTTCTCTGAAATAAGTAGTTATTTAAATCTCTGATCAGCCTGCAATGAGCTTTGGGAGACAACATATTTTCTTGACTGGATAAGTCCCCACCTATGGTCTATCATTTCCCAGATATGTTCCAGTGGTGTTGCCTTTTTTTTTTTTTTCCCAGAGCAGATTTGGAAAAAGAATAAGTAAACAGTAGGAGGAGAAGTGATGCTCAGAGGGAACACTGGAATCTCTGCAGCTCTGAACAGCAGGCCTCCTACAGAGGGGTCAAGACAGCTGTAGGAGTGCAACAAAGATGATAGAAAGTAAGCTGTAATGATCATAATGAAATATCTCCCCAGAAGATGTAAAGTGCTTTGAGACCTTGAAAATCTGCTTTGGTTTTGTGTTCATGCAGCACCTGGAACACCAGAGCCCTGATCTCTGAGTGAGGTTACTGGGTGCTGCTGTGATAGAAAAAGTGAAAAATAGTGAGAAAAACGCTACTGGGACAAAGCCTGAGCTTCTCTGTATTAATGACCTTGCAAAGAGACAAGGAATCTAAGAATGTGTTTGACAGTCTGTCATTGTAACCGCTGAAACCTTCAAGGTCCAATTAAAACCTCATAAAGAGTAATTTGGTAATGTTTGCATATGTAAAATGAAATCCTTTCATAGCTCACCTTTATGGGCATGTATGGACTCTAAGAACTCTGAAAACATTTGTGTCTTTTTATGAATGTCATGAACTCCAAATTATTTAGCAAATTTTGCTCCCCCTCCCCCCCCCTTTTTTTCCCCTCTGCAGACTTTCACCATTGCTTACAGCCCAAACCACAAATAAAGCATTAAAATTATTGATGTGAGCTAAGCAGGAGGGCTATTGCCAAAAATAGCAGTATTCACTCAGGCTCATTCTGTGTAGCTCTGGAAAAATTATTCCCATGCTACAGCAAAGATCACATTTTTTCCTTTCTTCACTAATAGCAAAAATATTACCTTTCAAGTGGGCTGTTATGCCTGCAGCTGGGGGATAAGCAGGTTGGATGAAGTTTAAGGTAGCTAAATGAGCAGGGCTTGCCGATCCAGCCTCCTGCTAATCCAGTGAATGATTTATGATGCTTTTCTCTCCTGGTGCCTTCCCACCCCCTATTTTTGCCTTCAAGATGATGTCAACATGAGGCAAACCGGCAAATGAAACTTCATTTTTGACCTAACTGAACTCCAGGAGCACTGCTCTTTTTTCTTTCCACTTTAATGCGAGCAGTTTGAGTCCATTATTTGGTTCTCAGAGACTGTGTTTGGACGGATGTTCACAGACCTGCCTTGCTGTGACCAACATAGTTTAACCCACAAGATACATGGACAGTCTGGAAAGAATACAGGTATGCATGTGTGGGACTTGTGTTGTGTGTCAGCATACTCTCAGAGAGATCGAGTCCACTGGCAATGATGAGAGGACAGTTTGTTCTTGGGTAGGAATTCCATGTGTGGTGCTCTCTTAAAGGGAGCATTCCTGATTTGGGGGACATCCTCTCCCACATCAGCAGCACCATAAAGGAGACCTGCTGTGGGTTGGTTCCTAAATCTCCAGAGCACTCTGCATAACATACTGAATAGAGTAAGCCCAAACTTCAAGTTATGCATGCAACCTTGCTGTGCCTAGGGCTTGCCAGATGTTTCAAGGTGGCTTCATGCAGGAGCTGATATGTCTTAACTTCCCTGAGGTTCTCCTAGATACACATGACATATCACATACATGAATACAGTGGCCTTGACAGCAGGGCTCTGGGAGAGAGATGTATGAGCAGCCTTTGGGCATGAGGCCCATCTCCCACACTGCTTCTCTGACTGTCTCCTTCAAGAGAGCACAGCACCCTTGCTGACCTGTCCCTTAGTTTGTGACACTTAGCAGGTGTCTCCATGCAAGGAGCTGAGCTAGCACTTGGCATACACAGTGTTTCTAGCCTCCAGAAATGAAGTAGCAGATTTATGGGGCTCAAACTACAGCCCTGGGAGCTGTAGCAAACTGTACATGGTCCCAGGCTGAGTCAGTATCAGTGGTAGAAAGAGCTGATGGTGGGGGGGACAGGAGACTTTGGAAGGCAAGTGAAATTTACAGAGAAATAGAAGTGATCCAACAAAGTGCTTAGAAAGAAGGTAAGATGTGTAAAGGAGAATTTTCTATAAATAAACCAATAACCCCGAGCTGTGTTACATTGCTGAAGGGAATGAGAGGCACAGAATTGATATTGTCCCTTACACTAAGTTCCTTTTGATAGGTTCAACTCTAATTACTAAGGAAATGTGCTGTTGTGCTTCCTTTTGTGCTACGCAGTGCTGCTTCCTGTACTGAGATCAAGCAGAGTGCAAGGAGAGAGATGAGTTGTTAGCTGGTGCTCCAAGTGCTTTAGAAAACTGTTTGAGGAGCAAGTTTTGGAACTGGGTTCTCTTGCCACCAATGCCCAGGTTTGTCTTTTGGCATGTCTGTGACGACCTCACTACCTGTAGTAAGATCACAGAATCATAGAATGCTTTGGGGTAGAGTAAGCAGGGACATCACCAAATAAAGCAGGTTGTGCAGAGTCCCAAGAAGCCTGACCTTGAATGTCTCCAGGGACCTGGCCTCCACCACCCCCCTGGACAACCTGTTCAAGTGTTCCACCACCCTCAGTGTAAAGAACTTCTTCCTAATATCCAGTCTAAAGATGGGTATAACTATTTATTATCTTCTCCAGATGATTTGAAAGGCCACACCTATTTATGTGAGAACATAGGTTTTTGACATCTTAGAGGATTATCAATGCAAGGAATGATCACTGCCAGTTTTAAACCCCATATTTGAGTCTAAATGAAATAAAATTATCATGAGCAGAAACAAGAAAGAAACCTGGTAAGCCTGTAAAGTTCAATCACAAAGAGCTCATCCTGTTGATGAGCTGATAGATGGGATAGGAGACAAAGTGGACAAGTGCTATAAGGTGTTTGAGCCTGCTCTGCCACAACTGAAGCCAGCTGGATTCCAGAAAACCCTGTGTTGTACTCAAGCTGGGGACATACACAAGGATTAAGAACTCAGTAAGCATCACACATCAGGTTACATGACTTGAGATCATTCCTTCACTTAGTGTGTGTAAAAGGTTTTACCTTGGCGAATAGTAGCAGCTGTCCGCAGGGAGGGCAGGTAGAATGTCAGGACTTTGATGACTGTGTGAGAAGATCAAGAAGAAATGATACAGATTTAGGGCTAAGGGAAAGAAAAGCTTACAAATCTGAGAGAGCAGTGGCAGTAAAAGTGGGACCTACAGAAAAAGAGAGATGTGTGCCTCCAAGGCCCCTTGGAAATAATGTGGAAAGAAACACATGCACATGATTGTTGTAGGAGTTTTTCTCATTAGATCAAGAGGACAACATCCCAGCAATCTGTTGCTTCTGTAGAAAACACAGCATCCAAGAGGAGGAGGAGACACATGTGGGCAGCAAGAAAGCTCTTGAAAAACAACTAGGGAGACAGCATGGAAGAAACAGCTTATGGGGTGGGGTCAGAGCAGTCCCAGTGCAGTCAGAGAGGAATGAGAAGGCAGCTGAGTGGGTGAGGACAGACACCCTACTGAATGTTGATTGTGGCACAGCCTCCATCTGTCCTTCCTTGGTGCACCCACTCCTAGTGCTAGGAATAAGCTGTGATACCATGGAATCAGATTGCTGTTTGTAATGGTAAAACTGCTGCTGAGAAACACAACCTTTGTTTCCTAGTGAATGATAAAGAAACAATAGTAAGTGGTGTTTACAGGCCTGGATTGTTTATTCTTCTTTGCAGCAGTGCTCTTTTTCTCTGCATACTGTTTTGCCTGTGTCCTCCCAGCCTGGAGACCCCAGGCACCACATCCATGGGTAACTTACCTTTCTTAAGCTCCAGTAATTCATGGCTGTGAGACCAAGGCTCTTAGATACCAAACAATCTCCCCATTAAATAATCACCACAGGGATTGAAGCTAATACAAAGCTACATCCAGGAATTCAATAACTTTCACTGTTGACAGCCCAGCAGAGTTTCAGCAATTAACATCTTCCTGTTGTGAAGATTCTTCTTGAGAGCTATGGAATAAAATAAGTCTGGAGTTGGTTGATTTGTGTATTCCAGCTAAGGCACTAATCTAAAAATGTAAATTACCTTCAGAGAGTAGAATACCTTCAATCTTACTTAATTCTTGATACATCCATCAAAAAGACTTTGTCTTTGTAACCTCACATATCTTCCCATCAGGAAACTGGACAGGAATATCAGATGAAAAAGAGGATTTTTTTCCCTTTCAGACAGTTAGTAAGGAGAGGACAGAACTGTTCAGAATCAGCCACACTGTGCTGCCTTAGCTACAGGGCAAGTACTCAAATATCTGCAACACTGGCACAGTATGAAAAGCAGACACAAAAGTCAGACCAACTTCCAGACTCCAGGTTTGCTGTCAGATTAGTTCTCTCTTGTGTACTCAACACTTTCCTTAGGATGGCCTTGATACTGAGATGGCTCTAAATCTCCAGATGTCTGAATTTTGTGTTGCTGGTAGAGTCCTGTTTCAGGGAACAATTCTGCTTAAAAACCTCAGGGCACAATGAGATGTCAGAAGGAAATAAAGAAATGTATTTTTATTTCAGCACTGAATTTCTGATGCAAGTATTAGCCCTCACTCTTGGTAGGAAATGACTGACTGCTCTGCATGAGGGTCTTACCATGTTTTGAACCTGGCTTCAATGTGGTCCACATTAGAGCCAGGAGAGGTCACAGCAAAGGTGGGTTGTGTGTTCTCCCTGGGGTAACAGTGTGTGAACCTGTAGGTTTATTTTAGGCATATTTAAGGTGAGAAAAAAAAAACAGAAGAAAAAAAAAAGGTAGCTAAAACTTTATGCATGTTTTCTTTCCAGGGGGAGCACCTGTCTGGGGGAATACTTCACTGCATGCATTCATGGGGAGCAGGAAGGCAGCTCTATTTACTTCGACTTCATTAGTGGCAGACCAGCTTCTCAAATGAGCACAAAGTTTCTTTTTTTTCTTTTTTCTTTTTTTTTTTTTTTGCCAGCTCCAAACAGATAAAATTACTACTTGGTAAATTCCACATAACCTTTAAGGCTTTCAATCACAGCAGTAAATGCTACCGTGCCCCAGCTCCTGCTTTTACTAAATTGTATTATAAGCACCTTAATTATAGTCCATGCTGCCTGATGGGCCACGGAAAAGGTCGTCTTCCAAAGAGCTTATGATAACAAGGGTGGAGTGATACTGGTCGTTTTTCGTCTGTTGGGAAAGAGAGGGCTTTGCAGAGAAGAAGATTAATAGTAAACAATGTTAATCTAAATATATCTCAGACACAAAATACCACATTCCTTCAGGCTTGGCTTCTCAGGGGGTACTGCCATTAACCATCTGACTGTGGGGATGGCTACAGGAAGACACACTGCTCCTCTTTGGAGCACAGCTGAAAACGGGGCATGTTTTTGTTGTGCTTTTACTGTGGAAGCTGCAGCAGTGCAATGAGGTCTCTCTTGCACTGCTTTTAGCAGTTGAGTTTGGAGCTTCCAGGTTGAGATCTAGTTCAAGGGCAGAGAAGTGAACAGAAACATTCTCAGTGACTTCGTGGTGCTTTGAACAAATTCTCCATGCCGCTGCAGAAGAGAATCAGACCTGAGCTTTCCAGACGGATTAGTCCCCACCCGGTTACAACCCTTGTCTGCATCTTATTTAATTATTTTTATAGGTCAGATCAAATATAAGTTGGAGGCAGCTCGCTTTTAAAGTCTCTGCTGTACTCAGTATAGCAAAGCATCTGGCAGGACGATTTCGTTTCTGACTCCCACTGCTAATGGCATGGCTTTGGGCCTTTGGGTAGGCAGCCTATCCTTATCACCTTGGCAAGCTTCCAGCTCCAAATAATAATCCATTAACGTCTGCCCTGCTGGCATTCTTGCCAAATACAAGGGATATCTTTTAAATAAACATTGGCAGTTCCCAGTCGGAGGAAAGAGAAAGGGAGTAGAGGAAAAACAATCCTTGACATTTCAGTGACTTTGCAGGGCTAGCTGACACCTGGTACCACCCTTATCTGCAAGTGTTTATGCAGAGCTGCAAAACACAGCTTCTTCTGTTGGCTCTTTTGATTTCTTTAAATAGAACTGGGAAGGCTTATAGTGATAGGAGTAACTTCCTTGGAAAGGCACTCTTTGCCTAGTTTTTTTATATCCAGGCTGGGGAGACCCCTGTGTTAACATCTGTGCTCCTGTTTTCCTCTGAAGTACAGCAAGAATAGTGTAGCAGGCTTGTATGCCTTGTACTTTGCCAACAATATTTTTTCCCACAGTTTTCCTCCCTAGTGGATTAGATACAATGCAGATTTACTTTCTTGGGGGTGCTTTCCCACCTGACTTCCTATCTCCTCATCCATCAAACCAAACAGGCACAGCAATCAGAGCAACTGGAGCTCACCCCATTCTCAGCATTCCTTGGGAAGTGCTTTTTCTGTTTCAACCATTTCACTTTCTTTCTCTGTAGCTGAACTCTCAATGACAGCTTGAGGTTCATTTTTCCAGCTGTTGTATTTTGCTTAATAACAAGAAAATTACTTGTTTGGATATTTCATAGTATCAATAAATGAGCTGTCTAGGTTTTATTTGTGTAGTCCAGTTAAGATCAGGAGTAGAAGTCACTCTTCCAGAATGCAATTAGGAGACAGTAAAATATTTATTGTTCAAAGAATAATGTAGGGTCAAATCTGGAGTTTGCTTCCCAAGTCTGGAGCTGCATTTTATTTCTGCTTATTTTACCTTGACTCACTGATTGCAGAGCACAAAGAAACTCTCTTTAATTCCATCTAACTCTCTTTAATTCCATCTTTAGAACAAGTTAATTAACATATTGGACAGTAGGTTGAATGATTTGAAGTCTTGATTGTAAGGATATTTTGGTACTTAATTCTCTCCTGCTGACTTGGTTTGCTACTTCTCCCTTGCCAAAATTTCTGCAAAGATTATATTGCATTTGCAGCATTGTTTCTCTTGCCCCTTTTCATCTGAGTGGTTGAAGCTATTCCTTTCTTTCCTTCAGTTTCCAAATAATCACCATCCTTACCCGTGATTAAACTTTTCATCAGGTTAGCATTATTACTGGATTTTCTGATATGCAGTTAAAAGTTTTCCCTAACCCGATTACTTGTGTGTGGGATGGAGCAGAGGGAGGCACCCTGGCTGCTAAAGGGCACAGAGACAAAGTGCAGGATGCATTTTTTGACCAGATCCTCGTTTTGGGACATTTAAGCTTTTATGTCTCAACACTTCCCTCTTTGAAGCATGGTGACATTTGAATGTGTGAATGTGTTTTCAATGAAGATAACTTAATCAGCAGCACTGGGAGCTTGTATATCTCCTAATTAAAATGGAACCAATCTGGGTCTCCCAACACAAATCTTTGCTTTATTTTTAGTTCAATATATTACTCCACCCCTGGCCAGCCTTTATATGGTAAACCCTCTGCTATTTCCTGCTTAGTTATTTAATGCTGGAGCCAAGCTAGTTTCAGTTCCTGAAGCAGAACCAAGCAAAGCAAATGTGGTTAGAATGGAGTTAACTGGAAACATTCCCAAAAGATAGCAGATTTACTCCCAAGCTCATACTGATCCACCTACAGTGGAAAAGAACCATCATTGGCAAATCATAACCTCTTCAGTCTGTGTAAATTCTGTCTGGACACTTCCAGCCCTTTGTTAATAGTCTGTACTTAAAATGAATTATGGAGAAGATGCTGTAGGCCCTTCAGAAGCAGACTGTAATTGAAAATACTGTTAAGCATCTTTGCAGTGGTAGTTATCCCCTTAGTTGTTGAAATATTGCAGCTGGAGCGTAAAAAGGAAGCAAGAGAAGAAGTCTGTAGTATTGAGAAGCTGCTTAAAATAGGCAAATGCATGTTAAGTAAATGTAGGTCCCTAAACTGAATTAAGGTCACAGGATCACAGGATTTTAGGGGTTGGAAGGGACCTCTGGAGATCATCAAGTCCAACCCCCCTGCCAGACCAGGACCATAGAATCTAGCACAGGTCACACAGGAATGCATCTAGATGAGTCTTGAAAATCTCCAGAGAAGGAGACTCTCAGAGAAGGAGACCTCTCAGAGCAGCCTGTTCCAGTGCTCTGTGATCCTTACAATAAAGAAGTTCCTCCTCATGTTGAGGTGGGAACCTCCTGTGCTGTAGTTTACATCCGTTGCTCCTTGTCCTATAACAGGGTGCAGCTGAGCAGAGCCTGTCCCCTCCCTCTTGACACCCAGCCCTCAGATATTTATAGACATTTATTAAATCCCATCTCAGTCTTCTCCAGACTAAACAGCCCCAGGTCTCTCAGCCTCTCCTCATAAGGCAGTGCTCCAGTCCTTTAATCATCCTCATAGCCCTCTGTTGGACTCTCTCAAGTAGATCCCTGTCCCTGGTGATATATCTGTTGCTCTGCTTTCATTGTTTTGTTAGACTCCACCAAACCCTAGGTGCAGGAACTTACAATGTCTCTACTTCTGCAAGCCAGGAAGATGCTTAAATGCAAGTGTGCCCAGGTAGGGAGAAAGGAGACAGCTACTGTTGCTATGTGGGCTAATAAAACACTTTGGTAGGCATATTTAGCAGGGAGGAGCACTCTGTGGTAGTGTCCATCTGAGTCCAAAGCTATTAATTGACTTTAGTGTAGGAAGGTCTTCTCCCCAGAGGAAACAGAATTGTTAGCCCCCTGAAGTATGAGAGTGAATAAATACCAAATTGCTGCAGTCAGTGGAGGCTGTCAGCCTGTGCCAGGTGAGGTCTGCATTCTGCTTTCCTGAAAGGAATCCTAAAAAGCTCTGGGTATAGTTCTCTATATAGAAATCCAGAGGAAATCCAGGGAAGCTGTGATGAGCACCTGCTTCCTTTAAATGATGAAGCTTGCAGGGCAGGGAGAATATTTACCATGGCTTGCTAAGGAAATGTCTGAATTTCTCCTTCAGGAACTTTTCAACCTGTTCCTCAAATCAGAAGAGTAGAGCTCTTGAAAATAAAACCCTGCATGTTTAGTGAAAATACAAAGTCTGAAACAGTGCAGAGGCCCAAGTTGTGTCTCCCACTCTGTGGTGGGTTGAAATTACCCCCCAACTAATTAGAGAGAATTACTCCCCAGAATAAATTGTCAGAGTTAGCTCTATTTGGAATGAAAGCAAATGAAGCTATATTTACAAACAAACTACAATCTAGAAATGTGAAATGCAATGAATATGTACAAAATATACAACATATGTACAATATGTATATTTACAATTTTATAAACAACACAGAAACTCCTCAGACTCCCCCAGGGGCACTGTTCATCTCCTTCCCCACTCCCTCTCTCCTTCCTGCTACCTCACACAGTAGTCAAAACAGAGGCACCCCAGCAAAGCCACAACAAGAGAGAGAAGTTGACAGAAGAGGAAAAGAGAAATAAAAAACTGTTTATGCCTCTGCTCTGTATCCCGTTAGCAATCCAATGAATTATATAGACCTTGCCATTATTTTTCTTTTGCATCCAATGGTAATTTGTTTTACTTTCAGTCTTTGCAGTCAGGGACTAGGCTAAAGTTCCCCCTTCAAACTGTAACACACTCTTGAGCCTCCCCCTCTTCCCAGGGGATGACTGAAGTAGAGGCAAACACTTAGTAGATGCTGGGGAATCCATGTAGGAATTAGTCTCAAGGAACAAAACCAATAGCAAATCTGGCTTGCACAGCTCTTCTCTTCCCAGGGTTAGTTGTTTAAATAAAGTCATGCAGTATAGAGATGCTTTGCTTCAGGCCTCTGTCTTTTGGAGACTCTGTAAAGTATTTTCTAACCCAGATTTCAAGAACAACAATGTGTAGCTGTGCTGGAACAAGTGCTATTTTTGAGCTTCCTGTGGTTTGAGAAATTGTCAGATTTTTCTGGCTGAAGGATCCAGAAAACCAATTCTGAGTTTCTGGTATGAATGCTGAATGAACGCAGAAATGAATAGACACTGATGTTCTGCATTGTAGCAGAAAAAGGAAGGTTAAAGATCTTAGCTATGCTAATGTCAGTCCAGAGCAGCTCCAGCAGCTGCAGGCTTTAGTTAAATAAAGATTATTTAACCCAGTTCAGGAAAATCCCTCCACTACTACAAAACAAGTTTTTCCACTCTTACGGGTCATGACCGTATACGGAAGCAACCCACGCTGATAACCTGTTGCACAACTGATACTGAGTAAGAGTCTTCAAAGAGCAGTCTCTGCACCTGCTGACCTCCAGTCTGTCTAGCAGGCCTGGCCAGGTTTGGATGATGTCAGCTGCCATCTCCTGTGCATATCTAGTTCCAACCATTAGTCAGCTGTGCACAAAAAAAACACAGGATCACAGAATGCCAAGTTGGAAGCGACCCCAAGGATCATCTGGTCCAACCTTTCAAAAGATGCCTTTTTTGGTGCCAGCAGAGACGGTTTACATGCAGAGATCTGTGTATCCTAGTAAATGTCCTGCTGCATGTGGGAAGATGCTGTCTGTCTTCTAGCTGCATCTGTGATGCTCTGACCTACCTGCTGCTTTGTGGTTTTTGTTATGGACTTGTTCCTGGAGCTCTGTTGGCTCTCACTGTTGTGGCCATTCCTGTGTTATGCTAGGCCTGGCATAACATCTGTTAAGACCACATAGTAAAAGCCCTTTTCTTTTTCGTTGCTATAACACCACAGGTGCTGTTGTGTGTTTGACATGCTCTCAGTGACACAGCCTCTCTTGTTGCACAGCCAGCAGTGCTTATGAACACCTTTATTCTGCTTCTCCTGCCTGTATATTCACGTCCCATAAATAGCGATAGTTAGGATTAAATAGAAAAGAGACACAGTGCCAGTACTTGTGTATTGGCGTAAGGAAAGATGAGGACAGAGAAGAGGTAAGAGTTTTGGTTTTATGCAGACTGAAACATCACAGTGGCAGGAACAATGGCACTTACAGTAATGTCACAACCTCCTGAATAATACAATCCCATCATTGCCTGGAAACTTTGTGCTTGCGCAGGGATGTGTTTCACTCTTGAGTAACTGTGCAACATTTCAGCAAATGAGGGTGACTTTATACATCAGATCAGGAGGGCTCAGGCTTAGTTGTTGGCCACAAGACTTCTTTCCAGGACTGCTACTTGCATCAGCCTTCCTCTGGAACGGACCTTGGCACAACTCACCTTCTAGACCACGTGTTGCACTGTGCCCTCTGCCTCTGCAAGTGGAAGAATCCCTGTGAGGTTGTGATGGAGCCTATTGCTCACTGTGTAGACTGAGTGAAAACACTGCATTGCTCTTTGCAATTTTGCAAGTTCCTGGAGGCATACGCAGACTTTGAGGCATTTTTTTGGTCTTTGTTTCGTTATGCTTCTCTGTTTCCTCATCTGAATCAACTTCAAGGCACTGTCACCTTCCCTACATCTTCAGAATCCAGCTGCTGTTCTTTTTGAGACCTTCAGTAATAGAGCAGAGCATCAGTCTCTTCACATGGATTTTTCAGAATCCACAAGCCCTTCCTTGATGACATTAGACCACAGGACCCAGCAATATGGTTCTGGCCATGTAGAGCATAAGGCAGCATATACACAATGTTTCTAGCAGGGACTTTTATATGAGAAACATCACAGCAGGTCCAGGGAGGTTCTCCTGCCCCTCTAACTCTGCCCTGAAGAGACCACACCTGGAATATTGCATCCAGTTTTGGGCTCCCCAATTCAAGAGAGACAGGGATCTGCTGGAGAGAGTACAATGGAGACCTGTGAGGATGATTAGGGGACTTGAACATCTCTGCTATGAAGAAAGATTAAGAGACCTGGGGCTGTTTAGTCTGGAGAAGAGAAGGCTGAGAGAGGACCTGTCTATAAATATCTGAGGGGTGGGTGTTAAGGTGAAGGTGCCAGGTTCTTTTTGGTGGTGCCCAGTGATAGGACAAGGAACAACAGGTACAAGCAGGAGGTTCCAGCTCAACATGAGGAAAGGCTTCTTTACTGTGAGGGTGACGGAGCCCTGGAACAGGCTGCCCAGAGAGGCTGTGGAGTCTCCTTTTGTGGAGACTTTCAAAACCCACCTGGATGTGTTCCTGTGTGACCTGCCTAAGGTGATCCTGCTCTGGCAGGGGAGTTGGATGATCTCTGGAGGTCCTTTCCAACACCTAACATTCTGTGATTCTGTGATTTTGTGCCATACAATGCACCAATCTTTGAAGCTTTAAAGTCATTATGCAGGAATGGTACACAAATGAGCAGTTGCATGGCTTATAAGATTCTGATGTGGTTTTAGATTGCAAAATGACACATCTGGCGTCTAGCTGAGAGAGCTTTTAGACTTTTATTTCCTTACCCCAAAGTACATTCTCCAGGGGGGAAAAAATAAAATAAAGTTCAATTGGCTAAAATAACATACTTGGAGTTTTAGCAGTGTGTGGTTGTCTGTGCCCCCTGAAAGCAGAGAAAATATCCCACTATGTTGTTCACCAAAACCAAACTGGAAGGTTTGAAGCACTACCACTGTTTAATGTCGGATGACCACGGTGTCTGCTGCTGGGAGCCTCACACTCTTCTTTGAGACTTATTGTGGCAACACAGGAAAGAGAAGACTAAATGGAAACCCAGAAAGATATCATTTTCCCTCCTTCCCTCCTGCCTTTCTTTTCCTGTTGGGAGTGTTTCTGTTTGTCCTGAATAAAACTTACCCATTCCAGTACCTAACTATTATTTCAGATTGCTTGCCAGCCTGGGAAGTTGTTATGCAGGTTGCCCTTAAATAGCTGGCGTTTGACTGCAGAGCACCTGTTAGTTGATTGGGAGACAGTAAAATTCAGGGTAAAGGCTTCCCAAACACAAAGGATTGCTTGTGGAAAAAGACCTTGTTGATCTTGGACGAAGTTATAACCACCGCTCGATGACTTTAGTGAGGCATTGTAGGGTGTATTAAGTCTCTACATGTGTTTCTGTGTGTGAAAAAACAACACCTGAGCTAAACAGAAGAAAGCAGAGCTACGCCGAGTCTCCTCCTAACGGTCTTTCTTCAGGTGTATTTTATGGAGCACTGTTGAAAGGACTTTTTGTGCAAGCCCCTTGGAAACTCTTTTCAAGGCTGCTGTGTAGAAGTGCTGGAGCCTGTGGGCTGCCTTCCTGCTCAGAGCTTGCATCTTGTAGCTCATGTCTTTCCAAGTCAGACTTTGGTCCAATAGATCAGGTGTTCCAGACCTTGCAAGAGATTTTACCTTGTTGAGAGGTGGAGGAGCTTGAACCGAATGAGAAGTTTCACAGACAAGTGTTGCGTCTTTATCCCAGTCCCTGCTGCCACACACTGCTGCACCCGTCACTTTGCTTCATGCCTCCTGTTTGCTGTGTTCTCTAGAGGCATTTATCCCTTCCCTTAGAGTCAGCTTTGTGTTCTGACTCATTCACTATTGTGTTTGTGGTTAATTTAGTGGGGCAAAGCAACTGGGATAACCTTGTGAAGATCAAAACAGAGTACTTTTAAGTGGCACATGGCTACAGTATTAATTTTCAAATACATTTAGGACCACTGTTGATGTTCATTTGTCCTTTACAGGAGCGTGCTTGTTTTGAAAGTCAAGCAAAAACTTTTCCTGATAGCATTATGCATCTATGAAACAACTTGTTCTTTCTCAGATGTGTCCCTTTAAAAGAGCTGCTTCAAACTGGTAGGATTCATGAAACTGTTCCCCAGAAGAGATTAGTTTAATCCAGAGCCCACTAGAGCCTGTGGACATTGCTTTTGTTTCGCTGACTTGGTTTCCAGTAAAGGATGGAGTTATGAAACATGGTGACATCTCTTGGTTGCTGCTCAGCACCTCTGGCCTTGTGGTTCAGCTGCAATCTGCCAGCATAACTTGGACTTAGGAAGAGTTGTTATTCACTGCAAAGCTTGTCAAAGCTTCTGCTCACCTTCAGAGCTAGACGCTTTCGTGAATTGGCCCAAGATGAACAGTGTTCTCCAGAATGTGCATGGTGTGCAAAGCCATGCAGATACTTTTTTTTGGCAAAGAGCTGCAATCTGAATAGTTGCAGCATTCTTTCAAGAACTACTGTGTCCTTTCCCAGCAGCTCTCTCTTTTAGGAGCTGCTGTGCAGGCTGGTGGGGAGGCTACTTTGTGCAGAAGTGAGGTTTGGCCCTGGACAGGGCAGCCTGCGACATCCATAATGCCTTCAGGAAATGTTATTTCTGGTTGCTATTTCCTAACCTTTCAAATTGCTTCATACCTTTCTTCTATCATTTCAACCAGAAATGAATTATTTCTTAACCACAGTGCAAGGTAGCACCTCTGCAATCTTGTGAAGTTTGGGATTTACCACCCCACACCCCACCGCACAATACATTTTACCCCACTCCAAATCCCAGAGCCAGCACAATGCATGAACATAAGGCATCCAGGCTCAGGTAGAGGGAAAGCCATACAATACTCTGATCACATGCAGGAAGCTGATCTTCTGCTGTAGGTTTGGTTTAAAACCTGATTATTTGTGCAGGCTGAAACATTTGGTTTGGAGCTGGACAAGCGAAAGTGACAAACTGGATGACTGCCTGGTGTGCTACAACAAAGGCAGAGGAAGAAGGAGCCTCTGGTATCATTTAAGTACTTGGCTGTTTTTTTTCAGGAGGTATTTTTCCAGTTCACAGCAGGCCACTGACACCAGGAAGTGCAGCAACAGCAAGCTCAGTGGTGAAACTGCCGATGTTAGAATCTGAGGGAGATAAAGTGAAGTATTTGTTGGAGTGGCAGTACCAGGAAATCGCTGAGACATCACATGATAGAGGATGTGCACTCTGTGGCTGAGGGACATGTTTACTGACAGGCCAGACTTCCACCAGACTCAAGCAAAGGCAGTTTTGGCTCCTTATTTGAATTACCTGACCCACTTGCAGTAGGAAGTCAGTATAGACAGTAAAACCTACCCCACCCTTGGTAGGCAGACAGACTCTTTGCCAAAATGGTCTAGCACAGCTTTGCAGAGTACAAACTCTTGTACATTTCTAGTTAAAGCTGTCATTGCAGAGACTTTGGAAGCTGCTGCTGTTCAGTAAACTGCTCCAGTTCCTGGCATTTGATCATTGTTGAGACAGCCTTGAGGATTTACCTCTTACCACCACCTGGAACACACATCACAGGCAAATAACGAGTCGGAGGTTTTTCTAAGGTACAAATGACTTGCTTCTCCCCCTGATGAGAAGAGCTCCCAGGCCCTCTGGCAGGCAGGGAAGCTGTGATGGAGGATTCTGATAGCAGCTTTACAAACCCATTCGTTTGAAGTGTTACTTAGAGACTCCAAGATAGTTCTTCCTCAAGTTTTTGGGTTCATTTTCTTGTTCTGAAATCTGCAGCTAATTTAGCACACATACCATCCTTGGTGATTAATTATTGTTAATTAATGGATGGGTTTAAAATAATGAGCAAAGCACTTCAATGTTATATAGAAGTTCTCATTTAAAAAAAAAAAATCATGTGGCTTTTGTAATAAATTCTAAGTGTAAATTCTTTTCCCCATAAAGAGATTTCACCAAAACCTGTGGACTGCACCAGTGTTGACCTTTAGCATAACCCTGCAATTTATCACCAACATATGATTCAGATCTTGCTTGCACCAGAACAGAGTTGGAGAAAGTCCATGAGAAGACAGCAGATTTATACTAATGCATCCAGTCCAAAATAGATTTTAAAGTAAGAAGGTTTATTTCAAATTAAAATGATGATGGCATTTGCTTGGACTGCTGGAATAGGTGGTGACAGAAAAGAAAGAAAAGAAGAACTATTATGTCTTCTCCTGCACATATATCTCAGTTTAATTTTGCTTATACTTTGCAAGACTTGCATTAGTCTTAGATTACGTGAGGTTTCAGATACTGATGCTTAAGATACTGGGGTGGGTTGGAGCAGTTCATTTAACAGAAACCAAAGTGAAAATTTTGTTTCCTTCTAAGGTGAGTTCTCAGACTTCAGGGGGTGATTTTTCCCTTGGTAAAACCAGGGGATGATCTTGCTTGTACTCTGCAAAACCACTGACTATCTACTGAAGTTGGCTTGGTCTACCTTTGTGCTGGGGCTAAGGTATTGCTGCTAACTTCTCTGGCACCGCACTCTTGCTGCCTGGCTGGGATAGGTTTAGGAGAGACCACAGAGAAGTGAAAAAGGATTTGTGCTCCTGTTCTCCCAGATGATTAGTCACATATGTATGGTGTTAAGGACAACTCATCTCTTTGGGCTCAATAGGGGATTTTAGTGCACTAAAGGCAAAGATCCATACAGGACATAGGCACCCAGCTCGGAGCCTTAATTAGGCTGCTGCTTTACCTACACAGTGAGGTGGGAGAATTCAGTGCCTAGTAATGGGATCCACAGGTAGCAGTACTCTGGGACTGACTTAAAGAGGTGAAAAAATGCTGAAGAAAAGGATACATTTCTGTGCTTCACATCTTCCTTAAACCCTTTCCTTGGATCTGATCATGAGTGCTGAAGTTTGAGTATTATGCACTAGGCAGACCATGTTTACAATTGCACTGGGTTTCCTTAGGGAAATAAATCAAATTAAAGTGTGGGGTTTTTTCATTGGACCTTGTTATTAAAGTAAAGTAGAAAGCTGAACACCAAACTGCATAGGCAGTCCAGTGCTATACTGGAGCCACATTTCCCTTGTTTCTATTCTGTTTATGAACGCCCTTCATCAACTAATCACTGTTTGGCACAGTATTGAATTTAATCACTGAACTCCAAAAGGTTGTAATGAGTCTACCTACTCCATGGTTCTATTTGGATGGAAATTTTCTATCTGTTTAAAGACTTTTCAAGCCCTGCCTTTCTTGTTCAGAACAAAAGGCTATTGTTTACTTTGCTTTTGTGTTATTTTCCTATTCAACAAAAGATGATTATTCTGTCTCCTCAGTGCTGAGGTCCTTGTGAACATGGAGACCTTCTCTCTTCTTGCTTTTCTTCCTCCTGGGTGACTACAAAACAGAAAAATTGCCTTCACACAGGCGCTTACAGTTGAAATGCACAAACGCAAAGGTTATTTAGCTAAACTTTCAAGGTTTCCCTTGAAATTAAAAAGTTGATGTGAGGCATATATGAAAAAAAAAAACCCAACAAACCAGCATTACAGGCACAGCAGAAGCAGCAATGAGATTAACACACATTTATGATGAAGAATTAAATGGTTTCGTGAAAGAAGAAGAGTTGTTTCCATCAAAACCTTTTGACCTTTTACAAGAGATGTGGCAAACCTACAAATACGTCATTTGTTTGGATCCTATTATTGCCATCACATTGTAACCTAGAGAGAGGAGCTTTTTGATCCTTCAGCTCGTCAGCCTGTGGGCAAGAGAGCTGGGTTCTTGTGTTTTTGAGAGCCAGCAGCCCATTTGCAGTGGGTTGACTTTCAAAAGACCTATTTATTGAATGACGCAAGGTGCAAATTATGACTCACTCTGCATAGGTTAGGTTTGTAAAAATCAACCTATATTCATCTTCCCAGCACCTACACAGCTACATAATGTTTTTATTATCTCTAGGGTCCCATTAACCCTTTCAGAGACTTCAAAGTGATCTGCAACCCAGACCAACTGATGAACTGGAGACTTTTCAAAACCCTCCTGGATATGTTCCTGTGTGGCCTGCACTAGGTGATCCTGCTTTGGCAGGGGTGTTGGACACACTGAGCTCTGGAGGTCCCTTCCACCCCCTAACATGCTGTGACTCTAGTTCTAGACCTGGAGAAGAACTATGTTTTAATCAGTGATGATCCAGTGAAGGGCAGATTTTCTTCTTTTTGGCCAGGATTTAGGTCACAGAGTAGCCCAGCCCAGCCACCTGGGTCTGAACATTTCCTCCTGTTCTTTCAGCACTCATAAAATGTGTTGGTTGCTGGTGTTGGTTGCTGATACATGGCACTGTGTTTTCCAGGTTCAACCAGATGAACCAAGTACTCTTCAGTCTCTGAGTCCTCTAATGGTTGTGCAGTGATACTGTAAGTAGTCGTCGTTTGTTATGAACAGCTTTCTAAGCAGAAGCTTGGTGCTAGCCCAGTGCATTTCAATAGCTGAAACATTTCCTTGTATTTCCCACTTGTATTGCAACCTACAGATTGAAGGCAGATTTAAGAGTATAGGAGCACTTTTTGCTGTGTTCCAACCCCTCACCACCCTCTCAGTAAAGAAGTTTTTCCTAGTGTCCAATCTAAACATCTCCTGGCACAATGTAAACCCATTTCCTGTTGTCCTGTCACTGGTTACTTGGGAGAAAAGAACACCACCAGCCTCACTCCAACCTCCTTTCAGGTAGTTGTAGAGAGTTGTAAAATCTCCCCTCAGCCTTCTCTTCTCCAGAGTAAACAACCCCACCTCCCTCAGCTTCTCCTCGTATGACATCCTCCAAACCTCTCAGCAGCCTCATTGCTTCTTCTCTGGATATACTCCTGCACCTCAATGTCTTTCCTATCCTGTGGTGCCCAGAGCTGAACACAGTATTCAAGCTGTGGCCTCACCAGGGCCAAGCACAGGGGCACCATCACTGCCCTGCTTCTCCTGGACACAGTGGGTTTGATCCAGGCTAGGATGCTGTCGTCCTTCTTGGCCACCTGGGCACACTGCTGAACACACTGAACATGAGTTCAGCTGCCCTTCTACCAGCACTCTGGGATCCTTTTCCACCAGGCTGCTTTCCAGGCACTGTTCCCAAAGCCTGGAGTGTTGCTTGGGGTTGTTGTGACCAAAGTGCAGGACCCAGGACTTGGCCTTGTTACACCGCATCCATTGACCTCAGCTCTTTGACTGAACCTGTCCAGATCTCTCTGCTGAGCCTTCCTATCCTACATCAGGAAGTTTGAAGGTTCAGATGTGGTTCCTAGACCCATGTCCATGAGGAATATCTTCTACGCTGGTGGAAATGTTGTACAGCCACTTGTTCCTGTATTTCAGCTGTCCTTCCTCTCAGGAAGCCTGGATTTCAAGGGAAGGAAAACCCTGAGTGACCCCTGTAGCTGGCATTGTGAAAAATGGTGATTGCTCAAAAAAAGGGTGGTCCCTTACCTGAATGGCTTCATTTCTCTGCCTATTTCTCTGCCGTACACATTACAAATAATGACAGCTGTTGCAGGGCTGGCTGGCTGGGATGCACACTGAGAGCTCAAGTGTCTCTTTCTTTGACCCCTTGTCTGTAGTCCTAACTCAGCAGAATTTTCCTTGTTTGGTAGTATGGCCAGACTAGAGGAGGGACTATGCCTTCTCTTCTCAGTGTGCATGAAATAAATCCTGTAATGTTGACTCAAACACTGAAATTAATTTACTTCCTTTCTGTTCATAAATACTACTTGTTGGCTTTCTGCAAGCCACACTATGCTGACCTCCTTGCAGAGATTCCTACAGAAAGGAAGTAGCAGAATTGCTTGTAAGATTATTTACAGCAAACTTAATGTGAAAAATGAACATTGGCCAGGTACATGTCCACGTCTTTACTCAAGGAACACATATTACCCTGGGAGTTTCATGGTCAATCACATCTAAGCATAAAATGTGAGTTTCAGAACACCTGTAGGGAGCAGATTGGAATTGAGTGTAAAGATATATATGCTGTTGGTTTGAAGCCCATAATAAAACTTATTGAATAGTAGATGCATTTAAAGGGAATTATGATCTGCCCCTGTTCAGTCCTTGAAAGGAAAAAGCAAATTCACCTATGAGCACTCTGTAATGGTTTGTACTTTGAGATGGAACAATGAAGGCTTGCTACAAAACTCAGTGATCTCAATAAAAAGACCCCCAGTTTGTAGCCTACACAGAAGTCTGTTATGGCAGCTGCCACCTTTACTAACACACCAGGGTTCGGAGCAGGTTCCTCTAGGGCTACAGCACTGACAGCTCCTAAGTCTGGCTGCCAGAGGCTGCTGTTCCCTGTGGAGCAGGCACAGAGGTGGACCTGTAACATGCACTCACCTGGGCCTTACGTCAGTAAGTCTAGTATGTGCTGTTCCACTTGCAGCTCTTGTAAATTCAGCTGAGAAATAAGCTGCTTTGTCACTTCATGCCACTGCTGAAATATGATCCAAAGCTCAGGTAGATTCCAGCTGTGATCTCGCTCCGTGGTTATGAACATACATTTATGTTCTCAGGACATTAGA
This sequence comes from Indicator indicator, assembly GCF_027791375.1. Lineage (NCBI taxonomy): Eukaryota > Metazoa > Chordata > Aves > Piciformes > Indicatoridae > Indicator > Indicator indicator. The sequence goes on from NW_026539186.1 coordinate 195,482, forward strand.
GCTCCTTCTACACAGGCAAAAATTGTAAAACCAAAGTGAACAACGTCCGCTGTGTACAGTGGAGTTATTTCAAGTGCCTGGGGGTTTGAACATAAGCAGACACTGTGTTCACACACAATATCAGCAAAGCTTCTGGGTTTTGGCATTTAAAATGACAATTAAAAATACAGCAGGCATATTTCAAGCAACTTTATGGAATGCCATAAATAACCCAAAAAGGATCCTAGACAAAATCAAGATTCACATTAAGGATTGTTTTCTTTTTGTGTGTGTTTGTTTACCTCAGTTTTTAGTAATGAAAAAGCTAATGAGCCAACAGTAAAGAGCAGAAGGGGTCTTGCTCATTGGAAGCTATTGTACAACAGAAAAGGCTTCTTTGGGGCAGAGTTTACAGTCTGCATGACTCTGTTCAGGTAATTGTTTTAGCTTCCTGAGCAAGATTTTCCTTAAAAAAAAAAAAGAGGTGAAAAAGCCCCAAACAAGTCTGGAAGGTGAAAAATACTTTCCTTCCTCAACACAGGAACAGACACAATAGACTCAAAATCTCTCCCTGGCACAATTTTGCCTGCCATGGCACTACCTGAAGTTTGTTATATTTAGCAGAAGAATGGCTCTGCTGCATGGTCAGTCAGCTGTTCCCACCATAGCCTCCCGACAGCATGCCCTGGATTAGGAAGTTGTACATTGTATGGTGTACCTTTGAGCCACACAGTGTTTACAAATACTTCAGGCACCTCTTGTTGTGAATGTCTTTCAGGCACTAAGCTGAGGTGAGAGGCAGAACCTGAATCTCAAGTTAAGGATTTAATTAGAAAGCTTTTCTTCCTCAATACCTTTTTCCCCCCCTGCTGCTTATAAAGCTTTGACAAAAAGAGTTCCTTAGATTCTTTGGGGTTTGGTTTGGGTTTTTTTGGTACCTGAATTTCTCTTTAATCAACTGCTAAGTCTCCAAAGTGCTTTGAAATGTTGTTCTGCCATTGAGTGGAATTTCCTCTAGGATGCTCAGCTCTTTCCTAGCATTAAGATGGGAGACTAATTGCAGTCTGGTTTTAGTCAGTTCTTAAATCCATCTCTTTAGGATGCTTTAGCTATGTGGTTTGGTTTGTGCATGTTCAAGCCATGTAGCCAGCAGCTGACCCACCTCATGATGCTCAGCCAAAACAAATCCCCACCCCAGCTTTCCTAGGTTTATCTCATCCCCCTCCTCACCATAGGCTCCTCTTCCTTTTTCCCCCCATCTCTCACTTTTGCATTCTGAAGCAATTATAAATTCTCATATAGGTTTTGGGGTATTTGTAGAGAATTCACCTTCTTTCTTCATGCAGGGGCCAAGGAATAGCTAGTCTCTTCTTTCTTGTCACTGGAAACCAGCACTGGGGTTGTTTCTCAGGAGTCAGGGCTAAGTGAGAATTAGGTTCCTGCCCTGAGTTAAGCAACACCCTGCATTAGTGATCCTGTGTCTCAATCAGGGCAGGAAGAAGTAAGGAAACCGCCTGCTTTGTCTTCCTTAGTGTACAAACCAATCCACTGGGACTGGGAAGGAGACATCTGCCAGGAAAGAGGGAGATAGAAGGTATCTTAGGGTTGCATATTTCCTGTGGCTGTGCGTTTGGTTTGGTTTAGTTTTCCTTTCCCCTCCCCCTGTTCCAGACTGTAGAAGCCCTTCTCTCTGCTTTACCTGTAATTTACTTTAATTAGCAGGAATTTTGCAAGCTGAGGGATTCTGCATTGCTAGTTGTAGCCTGACCCTGCCACAGTTGCAATGCCATGTTGAGAAACAAAATTCAAAAGTCCTTTCTGTTGTTGTGTGGGTTTTTTGGTTTGGTTGGGGTTTTGTTTTTTTTGTTTGTTTGTTGGGGTTTTTTTTTTGTTTTTCTTTTTACCTTGCATTTCTTCCCTTTCCCTTGCATTCAGTGTAGCCCCAGCAGCTCTCTTTCCCATATGGAGCATCAGACACACACCCCCAGGCCTTCTACTGAAATATTTATCTCCCTGAAACACGGCCTTGAGTTGGATCTGACCCCTCCTGCAGGTGCTCAGCTCAGAACAATGTTCAGGTGCAATTAAGAGCTATTCCAGGGGCTGAAGGGAGCAGAAGATACAGAGCAGTTTCAACACTTGCCCTGAGTGCAGGCTAAATTGGATGTTAATTGTAGTGAAACTGCTGCAGTCTTTCTAGCTGTAAGTGATCTTGTGTGCTTATTGCTTTGCAATAGCAACTCAGTGACTTCTTCATTTATACAATCAACCTGAAACTCTCCTGATTGTCTAAGGTTTGTAGTTGCTGCTAGTACAGAAATCTAATGTGAAAAGCAGTTGGGGTTTTTCTCCAGAATGCTGTTCCCTGAGTGCTGTCTCCAGCTCCTGTGCCTTGCTGAACGTTGCAGATAGCTTCTCCAATGGTAGAAACATGGAGCTTCTCTGAACAAGGGACAGATCTGAAAAATCTCTTCACCTGTCCAGGAGCACAGAATTGTTGCTTGACTTTCATTTGCTCGTGGCTTGCCCAGGCTGGTCAAAGCCAGCCTAAGGTCAGCTCTTTGGCCAAGTCTATCACAAGCCACTGCACCTCAAGTCTTAGGAGGTTGAACTTGCTGTTCGAAACAGTTCCTCACACTCCTTGACATTTCTTCCTGTGGGTCTTTGTAGACTCTTATGTCTGCCCTTCCTAGTTGTTTAACCTAGCAAAAAGCATTTACCTCTGTCCTCATAAATCATTTCCCCTCAGCTCTTTGTCTGCCTGTGCTCCTAAGAATGAAACACCCAGAGTAAGGCTCAGTGACTGCTCCCCACAGGATTTCATTGGTGACAAAAGTCATTGCTCAAGCCATGGTTTCATTCCTGGCCTATTGCATGATCCTTTGCTGATTACACTGGTATAAGGATCTGTATCAGGAGTTCTCTGAGTTTCTTTCCCGTGTCCTCTCACATCCTCTTTAGACTTGTTCCACCTCTTCCCCCAACTTTAAGACCCTTCTCCCCAAGAGCACATCTTCTGGGAGTAATGTCCCTGCTGCCTCTGCTCCCACTTCCTTTATTTCTCACTCTTTCCAGAAGCACTTCTCTCTGGCCAGCAGCTGGTTCCCAGAGGCAGCTGCAAGGTGGGCTTCCACAGGATCAGTGTCTGTTGGGTGCAGCTCCCTGGAGCATGGTAAGGACGAATAACTGACTGGATTCAAACCTCTGCAGCCCAGATCTGTAGCAGGAGCTGATGGGCAGGGAGCTTAGCAGCCAGCTGGGAGAGCATAGGGAATTTTTGCCTTTATGCCACTCTGGTGAACACCTGTCTCCATTTTCAGAGTGGCTTAGCTGGGCTTTCAGGATCTTTAGGATCTTTGTGGTGAGGCCACAAAGGTGAGGTGCTGTTGATTAAGACATCTTTGATGGTATCTGGAACTTCAATTAATTGCCACCAAATATCACCAGGAAGAACCCTGAAAAAGGTGCATTTATCCAGTTTATTAGGACACTTACAGTGACTACAGCAAGCATTGAAAATAATCAAATGTATGAGGCACAGGACTTACTTTAGGAAGAAAGAAACTTCTTGAGGGCAGATTTGCTGATAGCTGCCTACTGCAAACTTCCTTTTACTTTTTTTGTCAAATTTTTGTTTGTATTTACAACCACAGATGGAAGAAGGACCACAGAGCTCTCTAATCTGGCAGAGGATATCATCTCATCAGCACAGAGTGTCCTGCCATCACGTGCGAAGTAGAGTGGTGTTCTCTTTTTAGCTGGTTAAAATTTGGAAATGGCAAAATGATCATGAAAGCAAGACAGGATATGATGGAAGACTTTCCTTTTCTTAAAAAAATCAAAGAGTTTGACAAACCTCCAGTCCATGTTCCATTTCTTTCCTACTTCCACATTCATTTTAGCCCCTCCACTCTCATCTCATTTTGTTACTGTATTAAATGTGGCTGATTACTGCAAGGACTTTCAGGATTTGTCAGTGATATGGGCAGTGGCATTGAGGCACCCTCAGCAAGTTTGCAGGTGACACCAAGCTGTGTGGTCCTGTTGACATGCTGGAGGGAAGGGGTGGCATCCAGAGGGAGGCAGACAGGCTTGTGAGATTGAACATTCAAAATGAACCAGAGGAGATCTCCTTGGAAATGTCTCTATTACCAGTATCCTCTCTTCTTTAAAAAGCATGAAGACTGAAGCTCTCTGTCTGATAGAAACAGGTTCTGCAATGCTATTGTGTAAACAAACCTTGAAAGACTGCAGTTTGGGAGTAGACTGAAAGGTTGCACTGAGTGATCCTTGAGGTCCCTTCCAACCTGGTATTTTATGAATGTATGAAAACTAAGATCTGCAAAACTCTGCTGTAATCCCTCTGACCTCCCATAATGTAGGGAGAAATGTGGGACCAAGCTAATTAGCTGTGTGTTGGCAACTTTCCTTCAAGTACCTGAAGGGGCCTACAAGAAGGCTGGGGTGGGACTGTTTCCAAAGGTCTGCAGTGATAGGATGAGTGGCAATGCTTTCAAACTAGAGAAGAGCAGATTTAGACTGGATGTTAGGAACAAGTTCTTTACCATGAGGGCAGTGGAACACTGCAGCAGATTGCCCAGGGAGGTAGTTGAGGTCCCATCCCTGGAGATATTTGAGGTCAGGCTTGACAAGGCTCTGAGCATCCTGATCTAGTGAAGGATGTCCTGCTGACTGCAGGGGGGTTGGACTAGATGACCATTGGAGGTCCCTTCTGACCCAAACCATTCTGTGACTCCATGATCATATGATTCTCTGCTGTGAAAACATGGGAGTTCTTAGTTTAAGGTTGATCTTATGAATTGCTAAATAACCTCATGCCCACTGACTCAGGGCAGCATTCTTAAACCAGGCAAGGAAATGCTAATTACCTCCTATAAAACATCTCGTCTCTTGAATCTGGAGGGATCGTTTTGTCCCACAAGTAATTGCATGTCTCCTTGTGTCGGTGTGAGCTGAAATTCCCCCCCCACCAACAATAACCAGGCTAGCTCAGTCTGGAAGCAAATGAAAAGCTGTATTTACAAGCAGAGTCCAAAATCTACAATGAAATGCAATGAATATGTACAAATATACAAAATTCACAACATTCACAAATATATACAATCAACAGAAAAGCACAACCGATCTCCCTTTGCTTCCCCCCAAGGGGACCCTCCCAAAGGGGCCTCCCTCTCCCAGGAGCTTCCCCCCCAGACCCCCCTGGACAGAGAAGCAGAGTTAGTTAAGCAGAAAGTTGTTAACTTAGCTGCCAAGGTCAGTGTGTTATCTTCAGCCAGAAGAGAAGAAGAAACAGCAGCCAGACAGCCCAGCAACTGCCCCCACTGCCGAACGCAGAATGTGCAGAGTGCCTACTTTGTTTTGGGTAATAGTTCTTAAACATTTCTATCTATCCAATGGAAGTGTTTAGAACAATCGTTATTTTGCTTTCTTACACCCAATAGTGACTTATTTACACTCTTTCACTTTCTCTGTTCTGAACTTTGCAAGGAAAAATTAAAAAGACAGTTTCAAACCATCACACTCCTTGTTTTCATTTGATCCAGCCTCTACAGAAAGTAGCAAGAGTTAATTTTCTGATCTTCTTGGGAAAGGAATTGGACCCTGACTTTAACAAGTAGCTTCCCTGAGCAGACTGGTGTGTGAGGTGTTGCTCAACACTGCAACCAGAACAGGAATTCTGCATGAGCCACAGGCTGATGGCAGTTCCCTCAGTCCTGCTCAGGACAAGATGTGTAGCAGACAGATCCATATTCTCTAACAAGCAGAAGCAGATATTTCTGTGGCTTGCTCTGCAAGCACCTTCCCCTCAGAGATGGTGTATTTAGAGCACCAAGAGTTGAGAGAAGTGTAAGAGACTTTCTATCTACTTCCCAGACCATTGCTAAGTAAAAAACCAAAACCAAAATCAAACCAAACCAAACCAAAACCCCCAAACAAAATCAAACAAAAGATGTAGAATTCAGCTAACTTGAACACCAAATAGAATACTTCTAAAAAGCCATTTTTTGGGTGGTGAGGATGCATTTAAGAAACTTCTGGGAGTTTTAAAACCAGTGAATTGTGGACACAAAATCCTTAGTACTTTGTACCTGTAGCTGAAAAAGGAACCGTGTAGCTCTGATTGTCAAATGTGGCTTAACTCTGCTTCGCAGCTTGTTTTGGTTTGGTTTGCTCTGTTTCATTTCCCTTTGCGGCATCAAGCTCTGACACTGAAAGGTGAGGAAGTGAAGGAAATGGAAGAGTGAAATTTGGGGAGTCAGATGCTAAAAAGCCACGAGGCAGTCTGTCTGGTTGTGAGATTGAAATATAAGTGGACTCCTCAAATTAATTACTTTGGAACCCACTTACTTATGCATGTGTACTCCCTTAAGCATCAGCCTTACATGATGTCACTGAGATGGCATTTAGGCTTGATTTACATTGGCACAAAACTAGCCATAAACTGCACGTGTGCCCAGAGTAAGGCCCTTCTCCAACAGAGCATGTTTATAGAAACAGGAAACATGGCTGCAGCAGGAGCACCCCCAGCCTCTGCTGTGTCAACAGCATCACAAACACAGGTATCCAGGATCTGCACACTGCCTTCATTTTTCATGTATTTCAACTCAGTCAGTAACCTGGAACACCATTAGCAGAGGATTAGTGGTTGGGTGATGGGGGAGAAATGACTTATGAGGTGAGATTTGCTCCACTAAAGATGTGTATCTGAATGAGAGCCACAATCCACATTTTTTCCTTTCATACTCTATCTAATCTGTGGCTGCTATTTCATGGTGATAATCTCTCCTCCCCCCCCTGCCACTTTGGAGAATGAGGGCACACTAGATTAATTACATTTTATTCTGTAGTCACATAATGTATTCTTCAATAGGTTTGTGCTTTCCTGTCTAAACAAATAGGAAGCCTTCAGGTCACATTCAGGGAAGTGTAAACTCTTCACTACTCTTTATTGTACGTTAGAAACGGTTAAATATACATAAGCACCATTCAAGATTTCTTGTAGGAAACAAAGACAGACATAAATTAATATCAAAAAGAGCAGAGCATTTTTAGTGACTGAGAAAACCTTACTCTTTGCTTCCTCAGATGCATTTATTTGCATATTCACTCATCAACCTATTTGAGTTCTGAGGTGCTATAAATAACCTGCTCTGTGATCCACTTGGATCTGCTGTCCCTGTACTGAAATAAGAGAGGTTTATGCTTCAAGAATACAGCATCCCTCAAACAGCTTCTCTGTGACACTGGTGAAACCCTTCCCGGAATGGAGAGAGTGAAGGGAGCCATCAGGCTCCTGTCTCCGCCATCTGGATTGACCTAAAGGCAAACTAAATGAGCTGCACACTGTAGGAGTTCCCCTTTGTAACATCCCTTTCTTCAGGCTTCTAAAGAAGTCTGTAGCAGAGGCAGTGTTGTTGTGTACACAGAGCAATCTTCTCTAAGATTCTAAGGAGAGTCAATGAGACAGGAGAAATCCTTTTATTTTCCTGTGGTATACACCTCCCTCTTCCTCTCTCTCAGTTGGGAGAATCCTTACATTGGTATTTAAATGCTCCAAGAGACTTTTTTAGGGCACATCTCACATTGGCAGTTGGAAGAAAAACAGATCTTCATGTTGTCTTGGAGAGACTGAGATGAAATGCATGTCAATCCTACAGCCCAACTGCAAAATAATACATGCTGTTTGTTAGTGAAGATCAGCTTGAAATAGGAACTAGTACCAAGACCTTTAAGTAGTCTTCCTCTTGCACCTTTTGAGCTGACAGAAGGTGTAAGCATTGCTCACAGGAGCATGGTCTGATTACACTAACCTATAGCATTCATGAAGTAACTCATAGTTTGGTCTATTCTCACATTTACTGAAAACCATCAGTAACTGGGTGTGGCAGTTCTTGCTTGGTGGATGTTGGTAATCTCTGAGACACTTTGAGCAAGCTGGAGGAGTAGGACTGTTGCTCACTGAAGACTTACTCTTCCCTTGGAGATGGTATGGCAATGTATTTCTTCCTGGGAAATACAGCTCCCACATCAAGTGTCTTAGGACTTATTTATTTATTGATTGCAAGTCTGATAGATTTGTCCAAACATTTGTAACTCAGAGCATGAAGAGCAGAGCCAAAGTACCTCCCTTGGTGTTCTACTGCATGAAGTATTTCAAGTCTGATTGCTGAATGTAGCTCTTAATGTCCTGTCATGGTTACTGTTCTTAGAGGATCACAGGCACTAAAGACAGTAGCTGGTGTGTGTTGTTTGGGCTGGGACATCTTCTTACCTCTTCTGTTGGAAAATTGTTTGCAGGTAAAGGCTTGGTTTGAATTATCCTCCTTTGCTGTTTATTTTAGAGGCTTTCTGTTGTGTTTGGGACAATATTAGAACAGAATAACAGGCACGCTTATCAGCAGGATTGGGAAACAGATACTGTAGTGCTGAGTGGGTGTCATGGGGGAGGGTTTTTAACTTCTCTGGATCCATGCCCAGCTCAGGAGTAGCTGGTAGGAAAAATCATGTCGGCAGAGAACTGCATATTGGGTCTCTGTGGTGTGAGCTGAGGACACCCCACAGAAGCCTGTAATCCCATCCCTGCAAGAATAGCAGGCACAGGCACCACAGTCCTCAGGAGCTCTCTGATGGCAAAAAGGGCTTCCTAGTCTGCCTTGTCTGAGCAGTGGCCTTCAGATACATAAAGATCTGTTTATTAGAAACTAAAAGATTTCTTTCTAGCAGGCAAGAAACAGGATGTTTCCAAAACTCTGCAACATGTTCTGACTGTTGGAGAGAAATCTTTCCCTTTAAATTCACAGAGTGCTTGCATCTGTTCCTGCCCTGTCTCACACAGATCCACTGCCTCTGAAGGATTTATATCAATCAGTTAGTTTGGATGAGTAAGAGCTGCTGGCTCTAGCACTGGGCTTATGATGTTTATAAGGACTTTGACAGTTGGGAGGTCTCTGAAGATGCATGTTAGGAAGTTGCAATAAAACTGAATGACTTTTTTTATTTCTGCACCTTAACTTTCACCTGGAGTACAGCTCGTGTATTTGTATTGTCCATCTATTTGTGTGTTGAGAGTGTGGGTTTAACACTGAGCTTTATTATAGCCCTTAACAAATTCTCATATGTCATAATCTTTAGGCATACTAACTTAATTTTTTTCCCCCTGTGTGTACTTGAAATTAGTTTACATGATAAATGTAGAGCAATCAGAACAGGATATGAAACAGGAACCTCTGGAGTGAGTGTGAGTAGGACACAGATGTAATAGCCTTCAAAAGCACACACTACTTGCTGACGTTTGTCAGTAAAGGAATGGGCTGGAATCCCTGCCCAAGCAGATGTGTTGCAACAGGCAGAGGAAGAGATCAGTCTTAATGTCCCTTGATGGCTTCTCCTGAAGATTTGAGGTTATGCCAGCTGCTGCTCTGACCGCCAGCTTTGGTCTCCCGTTCCAGATTGGGTCTGAACAAAGAGTTTCTTCCCAGCCGGGATGTGTGCAGCAGACATTTGGTGGGAAGCTGGGTGAGGAAGCAGCAGCTTCTTATAACTGGGCCTTGCCTCTGTTTGCATAAATATTCACCAGAGGGAAAAAAATATTTATGCTGCTCTTGTACATAAAGTGTAGAAACTCAAGAGCTCCACACAGATCTGCCAGCTGTGTTGGTCACACAGGTTTTCAGGCCACACTGCAGCTTTGCCCCAGAGCATCTTACACTATGATTCCGCTCCAGCCCCTGGTCCTGCATAACCTTTACCCTTTCTCCCTGCATTCCCCCAGATCCCTCCATCTTCCTTATCTCCCATACCCCACATCTGACCCCTCTGTTCTTGGTTTGAGAGTGTCTCCTCCAGAAGCTGGACTAACTGACAGATCTGTCAAGAGCTGCAGGAAGGGAACAGAGGTTATCTGAGTGTGCAGGTTATCTAATGGATTGCTCTCCAGAAACAGTATCTGCAAGCAGTACAAGTTATCCCAAGCCACAGACAAGTAGAGGCTGGGCTGGTGAGTTCATCAGAGCCGGCTGTCTTGTGGATATGGGTGAAAGATGAGAAGTCTGAAAATAGTGGTAGAGTTGCCCTGAAGCCAGAAAGAGGTGCCTGTGATTGAGAAACATGGAAAGAAAGTTATTTTTTGGGGCCTTTGAATTAGCTTCCTTGGTAAGGAAGGGCTTTCTGGATTTTTTCAGCCAGTTTCATACCCAGAAGGGAATTATTTGGCAGTGGATCCAATATACATATGGGATTTGACTTTGCAGTGAGTCTGCCCTGTGACAAACCCCCTCCAAAAAGCAATCAGCAAAGTTTTCCTCAGATTGCAAAGTGTGTCTGCACCCAAGTTGGACTCCTGCTTGCTCATTCCTCAGCTGGGTTTGTCAAAACTTCATAACATTTAGTCTTGCTTTTCCTTGCAGTGCTGAGTCACTCTCTGATTTGAGTGAAAATCAAAATGTTTGTTACTGTAAATTTTGCTAGCCTCTGTCTGAAACCCAAAGGAAAAAAACCCTGCAATATCAGTTTGCTAAAAAAATTGAGGTTTTAGAAGAATTTTTCTCCTCAACACTTTTCTATGTAACACTTGCACATACTTTGCTTTCTCTGTCACTTGTGGTCTCCTTAATTATACCCGTGGCAATCTGGACTATAGCAGGATCAGACACAGCAAAAGCATGACCAAAGGAAAACAGAAGTTTTGGTGGTTTGAAATAGATTTTTTTCAAAGTAAGACAACAAAACATCCTTCTGTCTGCTAATATTTCTCTCAGCCCTGCAACAGGCTGTAAGATTTTTATCTCAGCCTGAGCTCTTTTTGACTGTTTATAATGCATTATTTGGGTTTGTAGAGAACACTGGTCTCTAACAGTTCTGAGGCTTGAGGTTTTAGCTCTGTAGTTCCTTATTTCTGTCCCCATTCATCCTGGTCAGGCAGGAAGCACACAAAAAGTGGTTGGAACAGGTCTGTACCCATGGAACCTGGATGGCAGCGCAGATTCATGATGTATTTTGAGCCGAAGATGCTCACCTCAGGCAGGCAACAAAGCTGGTGAGGGGTCTGGAGGACAGATCTTATGAGGAGCAGTTGAGGGACCTGGGGGTGTCTATTCTGGAGAAGAGGAGGCTGAGGGAAGACCTCTTTGCTCTCTACAGCTCTCTGAGAGGAGGTTGGAGTGAGGTGGGTGTTGGTCTCTTCTCCCTAATATCAGGTGATAGGATGAGAGGGAATAGTCTGAAATGGTTCCAGAGGAAGTTTAGCTTGGATATTAGGAAAAATGTGTTTCCTAGAGGAGTGGTCAGGCATTGGAACAGGCTGCCCAGGGAGGTGGTGGAGTCACCATCCCTGGAGGTGTTCAAGAAACAGGCGGACATGGCACTTGGGGATGTGGTTTAGTGGCCATGGTGGTCTTAAGTTGATGGTTGGACTCACTGATCTCAGAGGTCTTTTCCAGCCAAACCAATTCTGTGATTCTATGATTCTACATCTGCTGAAATCCCAGAGTCTGGGGGACGTGCCGGGGAACCCTGAACATAAACCATCAATCACAGTGGAGCTAACGAGCTGGGCAGCCTCAGTGGTGGCAGAGCTGTAGCTTTGTGGCTGGAGCAGAAAGCAGGACACTGCAGTGCCTATGGTGACTGGTGGGGTACGTACAGACCACAGAGCTTTCACAGGGCTCAGGGTATTGCACAAATACAGCCAAGGCCATAATTTGAAGGATTGCACTCAGAGGAAAATGTAGTTTTCAGAATTCTTTACTGGTGATGAAACAGAAGCCAGAAAGAACAGTGTGGGGTTTTCTGATGTCAGTGTGAGCTGGCAGAGCTGGCAATAAGAAAATTTATCCTTCAATTACAGGCTAAACAAATTTAAAAGAAGTCACCAAGACACAGCTGCTATGGAGCCCCATATTTGCCTCAGAAAGCAGACAGGCTGTTGAAAAAGTCCATAAGCTGTTGCCTCCTCCCTCCTCTGTTGAAAAATGAGTCTCTTTGTCACATGTAAGAGCTGTGCAAGTAACAGGAACAAAACATGTAGGTGTTCTGAATAAAGTCATTAAACAACAGGCTGTTTGCTAAGCACATCAAGTTCTGGACAAATTCACACACTAGCTCTTGTGTTTCATGTACTCAGGTGATGAAGAACACTGCAGAACTTCCATCAGGAAAAACTGTGTTCCTTGCCTTGAATCAAAGTGTGATTCAGGTTGAAAATGTCACTGAGACATGGGCTGTAGTGTAACTCTATGACCACTGCTTCCAACCACCCTGCAATTAGAAGGGGCTGTTGTTGGTGATGGATGAGCTCAGATAATCTCTGCAGGGCTGAGATGAGAATGAAACACTGCTTTCATCAGAAAAGAGGGTAGTTGATAAGCCATGAGTTGGAAAATGTGACATTCAGTGATTCTTCATTAAAAAAGGGCACTAGCAATGATATAGAAACATTTCATGGGTAGAAGTCTGTCCCCTCAAGTGCTGAAATGGATGGAAAGACACTTTTGAAATGTTTACCTTTTTTTGTCTTCTAGATGATTTTTCTAACTATCCTCTTTCTGAATGTTCTGTCATCTGTGATATGTTAATGGCATCATCTCATTATCTGATAGGATTATAATGATAGATGATAAAGAAAGATTAAATCTTAAATGTTATCTCTTCACATACACAACATGGCACCAGTTTTGTCCATGCTATTGGCTATCAACTCCTATGTCTAGGAGGAAGCATCCAGCCCTTAGCCACTGTTTAAACACCAGGGAAGTTTGGGGACTTCTGGTCTTGGGGTTGAAGGCCCCCACCAGCATTGCACTTACTGTGCGGTCCCACGCAGGTTTGAGCCTCCCTACCTTCTCTGCAGAGATTTTAAAATGCCATTACTGGGGATGATTCATCGCCCACGTCAAGAGGGAGGAATTCAAATCAGCCGGGGAGCAAAGCGCTCTCTGATGGGAACAGGAGGAGATAGGGCTCCTGGCAGTGGGAGAAGTGGGGGAGGAAATGAAACCACTGGTGGGAAAATGGGATTCTGCAGCATGGAAGGATAGGAGTGTAGTTAAGTGGGGCCAGAATGTGAGAGCAAGGCATTAGCAGTGGGGAAATGGAAAATGGATGGGCAACGCCGTGGTGGGAACAAAAAACGCCTGGCTTTTTCCATGAGGATACCCAGCTTGCCTTTTTGAGGTGCCATTTGTCTTTCTGGTTTATTCCAAAACTGATAGCCCTGTCTGGAAGACATTATGCACTTCTGGCCATACCCATGCAGGTCACAGCAGTGGCATTAGCATTGCCATAAATTCATAGAACCATAGAATGGTTTAGGTTGGAAGGGACATTAAAGATCATCCAGTTCCAACACCCCTGCCATGGACAGGGACACCTTCCACTAGACCAGGTTGCTCAAGGCCCCATTCAACCTGGTCTTGATCACCTCCAGGAAGGGTACATCCACAACCTTCCTGGGCAACCTGTTCCAGTGTCTCACCACCCTCACTGTAAAGAGTTTCTTCCTATCTCCAGTCTATCTTCCTATCTCGAGCTTCAATCCATTCCCTCTCATCCTGTAACTACAAGCTCTTGTTAAAAGTCCTTTCCTGGCTTTCTTGTAGCCCCCTTCAGGTACTGGAAGGCTGCTCTGAGGTCTTCCCGGAGCCTTCTCTTCTCCAGGCTCAACAGCCTCAACTCTCTCATCCTGTCCCCACAGGGGACGTTCTCTGATCATCTTTGTGGACTCCTTTGGACCTGCTCCAGCAGTTCGATGTTCATTTTATCAGCATAAGAGCACCAGAACAGGATGCAGAACTCCAGGTGGTAGTGGTTGAAATGGTAGGGGTTGGAAGGGACTTCTGAAGATCATCGAGACCAACCCCCACGCCAAAGTAAGATTGCCTAGGGCAGGTCACTCAGGAGTGCATCCAGATGGGTCTTGAAATTTCATCTCCAGAGAAGGAGACAGTGTCTAGAGAAGGAGATATCATGCAGCCATCACTTCCATGAGTTGCTGGACAGCCTTTTAGTTCCTTGCAAGAAGCAGGATCCATAGGTGGCACCTGGTACACATCACCCCTCAGTGTGCTCTGACTCTAGAGCTGAGCAGCCCAAAGCAGGAGGTGGGAGAGATCTGCAACAGGAAAGGGAGAATCAGGGGAAAGCAGCTCTGCTTGCATACATGGTTGAGGGTGTTTTGTTAGGGAGCTGCCTATTTTTAACAGACACTTTGCCTTCTCTCTTTGGCTGTGAGCTGAGCTCTTGCCTCCTATTGCTCACCTTCACTGCAGCTTGATTACAAGGTGCAATTTTAACCCCATCATGCTTTGGATTTGCTCCTGACCTGCTTATCATTTCCAGTGAGGGTTACCAGAGAGGGAACACCAGGAGCTGGCCACCAGTGGAAATGCTATTGTAACATGGCCAAAGATTCTAGGGATTAAATGGCTTCTATTTTCTTTTAGGGTGTGAGAAGTCTCTGAGGAGACCTTGTTGTAGCCTTCCAGTATCTTAAGGGGGCCTACAAGAAAGCTGGTGAGGGACTTTTTAGGGTGGAAGGTAATGATAGGACTAGGGGGAATGGAACAAAAATAGAAAGGGGTAGATTCAGATTGGATGTTAGGAAGAAATTCTTCACCATTAGGGTGCTGAGACTCTGGAACAGGTTTCCCAGGGAGGTGGTGGAAGCCTCATCCCTGGAGGTTTTTAAGGCCAGGCTGGATGTGGCTGTGAGCAACCTGCTGTAGTGTGAGGTGTCCCTGCCCATGGCAGGGGGTTGGGAACTGGATGATCCTTGAGGTCCCTTCCAACCCTGACAATTCTATGACTCTGTGATGTGAACATTACCACAATTGTCTACGTCAAGTATCCACAAATCTGTGATAGGGTTTTCCAGGATATTCCTAGGATACTTTTTTAGAGTGCTCCCCATTGTTCACAATCTTGAGAACACAGATAGGTTCCATTTGATTGTTTCTTCAAGCAATCGAGTTTGAGAAAATGTTTTTAGCCATCATTATATCTGGGAACTGGATCCCATTCAACTTGCAGAATAAATTTCAACAGTTAGGAGGACCATAGTGGACTGAAAAAGCCCAGAGAGGAAATATCACCCAGGTGTAAAATGCCTGGTTTGCACTAGTTACTGTTTATTCCTATATTTACCTGTGTGTTTTTACTGCAAAGGTAGTGCAGAAGTACCAGCTGTTTGCATTAAATCAAAACATGGCCATTCCTGAAAGTGAGCTAAATTTAGATGGGTTTACCTTCTTCTAAATAGCAGTGGTTTAGGAATGAGAAGGTTAAAATGGAAAATACCTGCTCTCCATTATACATGAGACTGGAAGCCAGCCAAAACGTTGGGCAATCTGGTCTTCTGCTCTCAAGTGTGTCTCCTTCTGCCCCTGGAGCAGAGGGAGCACTGACACAGCTGTCTGCACGGTTTCACTACTTACCACATCCCTGACAGCTCCTATTTTCTGATCTCTCTCCTTTCTGAGAAGGTTCAGAACGCTTCTGGAGTATATTCTCTGTGTTTTGAGATAACTGGTGAAGAGGAAACTTCTGGATTTTTTTTTCCTGTTAGCTATTGCGGAAGTCTTTTCTTACTTCCCTTCTGAAATCCACATGACTCTCAGAAGTCGAGGAGCAGATAGGTAAGCACTAAAAACAACCACCCCAGAGCTGAGCCATCTGCTGTGTGGAGGAGGGCTGACTCCTACGGCTCTGATCTCAGCACCACGTACAGCATCTGTGAGGGACCGGGGATGGTGGCAGCAGGGATGTGCAGCCTGGTTGCCACAGGAAGAGCTGGCATCTAAACACCTTGGGGGATGAAGTGCCTGATGCCCAGGCAGCTTTCCACAGCAGCCTAAGAAGCAGAGACAGCTCCAGAGCAGTGGGAAGGGGTCTGGGGACACACATCTCTGCTCCTTACTGGAAAGCATCGTTCATGGGCAAGTGTGGCTTGGAGTGTTGCCTTTGTTCCCTGTAAAAAGTGTCTGTGTTTAGCCTGTATCTGGGGCTGAGCTACAGCAGTCACCTAATGACCCCTCCCCAGCCAAGAAGGGGAATCAGGAAAAGGAGAGGAGACCCATAGGTCGAAACTGAAATGGATTTAATGAAATAGCCAAACTAATAGTGATGACAGTATAAAGTAGACAAAAGTTGTACACAGCCCAGTGAAGTAAAGCAGTCACGATAAACAGGAAGGCAGTCTTGGGGAGCGCAATGGTGAGCAAGTGTCTCCAGGGGTGGGAAGAAGCAGGAGGAGAAGGAAGAAGAGGAAGAAGAGGAGGAGGGGAAGGAAGAGGAGGAGGAGAAGGAAGAGGAGGTGGACAAGGAAGAGAAGAATCAGGAGAAGCCCAGGCAGGAAGCCCTCCATCCTCAACAAACTTCCTCCTTCATACTGATCATGATGTTTCTGGTGTGGGATACACCTGTAGCCAGCTCTGGTCAGCTGCCATGGCTGACTCCAAACTGCTAACAGCCTGCAGACCGTGGCTGGCCTGGGTTCTGTGCCAGTGAAACCAAGACAAAAACAATTGCAACAAAATAATCGGCCCAACTGAGTTTCAGCTTCCTTCCTCAACAATCTGATGGGCACAGTGTTCCATAACAAGTTGAGGGGAGGACAGAAACTCCTCATGGCCACTCTCCTGGGAGCTTTTTCAGGCTGTGTCAATGCCAGAATAAAAAGGATTCCCAGTGTTAGCTTTCTTGAAAGTTACAAGTCCTGCAGACAAACCAGCCCCAGAGCCATGTTGTTCCGAGGTCAGCCTTCCTGTGCAGTGGCACTGCCAACCCTGGGATGAATCTACTAACTCCTCTCACATCTGTTGGGCAAGACCAGCTGGGCTTCCAAAAAAACACTACTCCATTTGCTGTCTGTTTTGGGGTTATATTTATCCCTCACTCTAACGCTGCTACTGAGAGAGACCTTTTCTGTGGATGGAAAGAGATGACCTGTCACAGAGACAACAATAAAAAGCTGTTAGGCAGTGACCCCCTACTCTGTATAATGCCTTTTCACCTGCTGTTTTGCCTCCCCTTCTTACTGAGACCAATGATACTACCTAAGGATACTCCTGAAGGCTTAAGTAGTTCATATTTACAGCAAGCTTCAAAGCCATAAGTGGCTACAGAATTGCAGACAATTATTATCTGCCACTTGGGAAGGATGCTCCAGGTTTCTGTGAGATTTAAAGCAAAGTAGAAAATTAGGCTGTTTATTCTACAATTCACTGGAGAAAGTAAGTTTCTATAGAAACTACCACTTAAGAGGTATTTACATTTCTCTACTGTCAAGCAGCTCAAGAAAGTGCATTCCCATAAATAGCAAATCAAAGTTGCTACGCTTGGTATAATAAGATAATGTTTACAAAAGACTCTGTGTTCAAAGTCTTATTAGGGGGCTGCTCTAGAAACTGTGGATCCATTGAACAGATCCTAAGAGACTGAATTCTTTTAATAGGAAAAGTCATGGAATCCTAGAATGGCTTAAATTGAAAGGGACCTTAGAGATCATCTACTCCAACCTCCCCACCATGGGCAGGGATACCTCTCAACTAGACTCAGCTGCTAAAGGCCTCATCTAACCTGGCCTTCAACACCCCCAAGGAGGAGGCATCCACAACCTCCCTGGGCAACTAATTCCAGAGTCTCACCACCCTCATACTGAAGAACTTCTTCCTAAGATGCAATCTAAACCTACTCTCCCTCAGCTTCAAACCATTCTTTATGGCCCTCCTCTGGTCTCACTCCTTATGCTAGGGACACCAGAACTGAACACAGTATTCAAGGTGGAGTTTCACCAGAGCAGAGTAAACAGACAAAATCCCCTCTCTTGCCCTCATGACCACACTCCTCTTGCTGCAGCCCAGCACTTGGCTGCCTTCTGGGCATCATGCGAGTGCTGCTGGCTCCTGAGGAACTTTTCATCAACCAGCATCCCTAAGTCTCTTTCTTCAGAGCTGCTCTCAACCCACTGTTCACCCAGCCTGGATTTGTGCCTAGCATTGGCCTTATCCAGATGCAGGGCCTTGCACTTTGACTCACTGAACCTCATACAGTTGGCACTGGCCCACTTCTCAAGCTTGTCAAGATCCTTCTGGATGGATGGCATGTAAAAGTAATCTGTAAAAATTCCTTTGTGCCCTCCCTGGCGATTAATTTGCACTGAAAGAAGATTGAATCTGATGTCCTAGGCAAAGCTGATTCTTTAAAAGCTCATTTCTGAGTAAGGTGACAAGAAAAACAGCAACATTTTTATCTGTAGGTGGGGTGCTGTGCTTATGTGCATGTGCTTACAAGTAGAGTTTGGGTGCTTCTTACTGGGACTTAGCTGTGCAGCTTCCTTCAGCTCTCCAGTTGTGCACCAAGTGAGTGTATTGCACTGTAGTACTTGCTCTGTTGGCAGTGGTGGTGAGAGAAGTAGACTTGGAAAGGCTGCTGAGCAGTGGATTCTGTGCTGTATCCCTACTTCCATCCTGTGTCTGTATTTTTGGGGGTTAGTCTCTTCTCTCTAATATCAGGTGATAGAATAAGAGGAAATGGCCTCAGGTTGCATCAGGGGAGGCTTAGATTGGATATTAGGAAAAATTTGCTTCCTGCAAGAGGAGCTGGCTGCCCAGAGAAGTGGTAGAGTTGCCATCCCTAGAGGTGTTCAAAAAACATGTGGTCATGGCACTTAGGGACATGGTTTAATGGCCATAATGCTGTTAGGTTGATGGTTGGATTCAATAATCTCAGAGATTTTTTCCAACCAAAACAATTCAATGATAAGCATTGCAAGAGCTTTAGTGCTTCATTTCTTGTATATAAAATGAGATTACAACCCACAGACAAAAAACCACCTGCCAGTGTCTGCATGCTCAAGCTGAAGCTGATGATGGTGAATTTGGGTTGTCACTCTTGCATACAGTGGAGGCTCTCCCTAGAGGCAAAGGTCTGGATCCAGTATCACATCCTTATTCATCACAGTCTTGCTCACGCAGGTCACAGTGAGTAGAGTAGGAAAAAGGAAAGTTTGGTGCTGGGTTAGGAGAAGGGGCCACTCTACTCATGTCCTAATCTCAGGGGCATCAGTCATCATAGATAGGGAAAGAAGGTAAGAAACCATGGATAACTTTCCTTCCTGGGATGTCTTCCCAGCATCTGGCAGTCAGGCATTTTCAGGACTTGCTGGGCTGGAGACTGCATCCAAGCTCTTGTATTCCATAACTAACCTCTGGTAGACCTAGGTCTCAGTGAGTGTGATCTTACCCTACAGATGTGTCAAAGGAATTACAGTCAAGATGGAAAGGGGAGCACTGAGCACACCCCAACTTCCTCTGGAAAACAGATTCCCTGAAGGGTGGTTCTATGAAAACACATCTGGAAGATGTAGTGGCTGAAGTTCTTCTTGGTCCCAAAACATCTTATGATGGCTGCTGCAGGTACAGAAGTAAAAGCACTTAGGGACTAGTATCATCTTGTCAAGATAGTCTGATAAATGCAACTCCCAAGTAACAGCCAATAAAAAAGGAGGGGCCAGGCTGCTGCCTCCTACCTCGCATTTGTTCTCTGACAAAGGACTGAATTACAGCTCTCAGTAACAACAAGTGCAACCTATCAGTGCTGTCTTGACCCATTTACTAGATCCTGGTGTCTCTCCCATGCTTTTGTTGTGTTGTTTTTCTTGCCCAAGACTTCTCAGAAGCCTTGAAAGCAAGACATAATAACCCAGATCCTGCCCTGGTAGCCAGTTGCACTGTCTTTTGTTTCAAGCACTCAGCATGCACCCAGACTTGCTCATAAAATATCCATAGCAAAATCATGCCATGCCTGTCTCTCTTATACATTTTTAAGAGCTGTGTCCTAAATCCATTAAAAGACTGTGAGGCACAAGTGGAAGAATAATCCTGCCAACCAGATGGGTGAGAAAGGGGTTGGGATCAAATAACACTGGCCATACAAAACCAACCATGTGGATTTGCTGCCTGCTTTGAGAACACAGTATGCAGTACCTCTTCAAGTTCAGTTCTTTTGTCTAACTTGATGGAAAATATTTTGCATTATAGATCAGAGGAACTTGGTACAGTAAAAGCAGAGCTGGCAGAAAGAGAGGTCAGAGAAATAGAATTGTGGAGGGGTCTGAAGATGGTGAGGACCCTGTGTACCTATAGAAGGTGCTTTCTGATTTCAGGATAATGAAGCTGAGGGAAGGATTTCTGTGTGATAAATGTAATTACTTGTGTATTGCGAGGTGGTTACTCTTATTCCAGGAGTGAACCTTGGAAATCCAATCCTATTTATTGGGAAAAAATGGCCTTTGTTGTTTTACCCTTAGGAGAGAAGCAGGAAACCTAATGACATCCCACATAACCGAGGTGGATGTTCAAAGAAGAAGGGAATTAACCACTCAGAATGAAAGGGAATTGGGTGTCAACATCCCTAAGGCTCTTTATAAAATTACACACTACACCTCTTGCCAGGAGTCCTCTCATCTGATCATTTCTGTAGAATTGTACTGTCTTTAATTTGGAAAATATACACTCCACCTAAGTCTAGGTTCCAGGGACTTCCTCTTCCTATTCAATGTCTTGCATCTTAGAATCCCTTACAGGTGCTCTCAGAGGTACAGTTTGCCCTTTAGCCATGTCCAGGATCATCTGCAGGATTTCAGACATACACATGGGGGCTTGTAGGCAGCCGGTTTTGTTCCCATGGAAGCTGGGAAAGGGACAAGGAGGGGATGGAGATATTGCCCTTACTGGGAGCAGAGTGCTGCATTCCTGCTCTGTCACTGCAGGGCCCTTGCGCTTTGCAGGGCCCATTTTTCTCAGGCAGTGTGTCCCTCTGTCCTGAGGCAAGGTACGAAAACGAATTGGTATTTATTGTAAAAGCTTACAGTTGTGAGGCTAAATGCAGCGTTCCGTAATTTAGTGGCTGTGTGCTGAATAGAGCCCCATTCAACTGCTGCCACAGGTTGGTTCCTCCATAGGTCAAAAGCTCCCAAGAAGTCAGCATGAGAGAGCTGAGCAGAGAGCTGGAGGGAAAAAGTGCCTCCAAACTGAATGCCTCCAAACTGAGTGCCTCCAAACAACTGAGGAACAAATTTCTGTGGAGTCTGCTCCCAAGTGCTTATGCCTCATGCATATGAGATGATGCACAAAAGTCCTCTGCTGCTTCTGGACACCTGAACCCAAAAGCCATGTGCATGTTGAAAGAAGAAAATAGAAGAGCTTCATAATGCATTCGTCAGAGCCTAAGATGGCAGGACTGCATGGCGTGAATTCATCTTAGTTCAGAAATGGATGATGTACTGACCTCACCTGTGGCTGGCGTCACTCCTCCGAGCTCGGTGGAATTCATTGAGTGAACAGAATCAGTGTTTTCTCTTTAGAAACAGGCCAAAGGACAACCCAGCCTCTATATATTCTAGGACTTCACTCTGAAGAAAATCCCTTTGACAGAATCTTCAGTAACTAACTTATCACCCAACTTGAAAAGCAAAGTTTACTGTAAATATTAAATTGGGATTTTTCTGTCTTGGTCATCTGCTGTTTAAAATGACTCGTTACTAGAACTGCCCTTGCAGCTTGTGATTCTCTTTTCTTCTTTCAGTTTCTCTTCTGTGCTGCCTTGGTTGTAAGTAGGCTGTGGTTTTCTGCAAAGGTAGCTGGGATGTTTGTTGTGTTTTCTGACACAAGACTTCTGTTCAAAACAAACCAAAACCAAAACCAACCCCAGACACCCAACCTAGCCAAACGCTAATTCTTTCCCTCACACATTGAAGTTCCTGCTGTTAAGAAATGTTTAACATACACAGTGTGTTCACACCACACTTGTGCATATTCTGAGAGCTGTGGTAAAATTTTTACTGCTAAGAGGTCCTATTGTGTAGGGTGTGTGCACATATCATCTTGGACAAGTCCTGTGAGATATCTGACCGTGATGGAAGGTGATGATGTCTTCACAATCATAGGCTGACTCCTTGCTACAAATAGCAACCTTGATCTTGTATTTGTGTCCTTGGGTCCCAAGTAATGTCCAGAGGTTTCTGTTTGGGATGGAGGCCCACCCTCCTGGTTTGACTGCTGGTGAGGAAGGACAATTAGCAAAATACCAAGACTTTCCACACTCTTCTCAGAACAAGGACGTAATTGTTCTAATACCTCATTTTCTGTATTGCTATTTTGACATCTCTCCTGATTTTGATTTCATTTTCATATGGTGAGTCTGATTCTTTTCTCTTTCCATGTTAAAATGCCTCAGGTTCCTTCAGGCATGTATTTTCTTGGTCAGTAGGTGACCTCAGCTACTGTTATCAAACCAGCAATACCTCTTTTGCTTGCATTTTGGCTGGGCTCCCAAATGTGCTGACAGAAGTTAGATTCCCAAATGAAAAGCATGGGATGCTCCAATGGTTTTCTTCTTCTTTGAGCTAACTTCTGCTTCTGTCCGAGTGTGCCACAGTGCCTCAAAGCTCACTGGAGCTGTCTACTCATCTCTGGAGGCTTAAAAATCAACCTGTCTTTGGTGCTGCTGCCATCATTTCAGGAGATGTGATTTCACTGATGTTTCCTGGACCACTTAGTTGTGGGAAGGCTGCAAAGTTCGACATTTTACATGGGGTTTGTTTGTTTGACCATATTTAGCCATCTAAAACTGTCTAGTCCAAGGTACTTGTCTGCTCCACCTCTGTGGAGATAGGTAGCTTCAGAGGATAGTTCTCCCATCACTATTAGAAACCTTTCCTTGGGGTTGTCTAAACATGTCTGTTTCTCTGACTGTAGGAAAGTCTCAGCTTGTCTCTGGAAGCTAGCTGACAGACAGGTAAAGGTAGATGAGATAAAACCTCCCTTTAGTTTAGGGGGGGGGGGAGAAATGATCTTGTATGCTGGATTTCTACACCCAGTGGTGGAACCAGCAAGTTCCTTCTTCCTTTGGTGGTGAACGTAGCATTCTGGGAATTTCAGTGGAGGTATAGATGAAAGGGCAGGATCTGCCCCTCTTCCTCAAATGGAATGATCTCCTGTTCCATGGGAAGTGCCCCCTCTAAGAGGTTCCTGTTTTCCACGAGGAACTAAGTGTGGACTGAGCAGAAGCAAGCATGGAGAGCCTTGTGCCCTGAGTGCTGTACTGTGGCATTTGTGCTGCAAGCACTCTGGTCTTGGTTGTCCTGCAAAGCTGCACTTCCCATGTCAGGCCTGGCAGCTGCCTGCAAGGACCCATTTCCTTCAGCTCTCCTTTGGCTGTAACAGTCTTGAACTTGTTCACCTCTGTGCCTATTAATTATTGATATGGTGTTGCATTATTTAGGCTTGTTTCAGCAGATGGATACATTATTACCAGACAGACATTTGCCAGACAGGCTGATAGATAACACCTCAAAAAAAAAAAAAAAAAAAAGTCTCCAGTTGGCATGGTATAACAAAGGACTGGAACTTCATTCCTTACCACCCAGCCCCTTCTCTGGCTGGTCAATCAGTACTGTGCTACCTCGAAGCCTTAATAGAAATCTACATTTAATACCTTAGTGTCAGTAAAGTAGAATAATCTCTGTGGACAATAGGCTTGATCTTGACTTTGTTGGAGCTGTGGCCCTGGTGTTGGTCTGTCCTCAGAACTATGGAGGAAGTCTTAACCAACCCACTGAAGGTGTTTTTCTTAAGATAAAAGCAATGGGTTTGTTTTTCAAGCCCTTTCCATGGAAAGGAGAACTGATTTCTCCCTGGTTGCTATGAGCTGTATTGCAACACTCCCAAGGCACAGGCAGAGCTTGATGTCTATCTGCCTTGGACTCGTCTTTCCTGCTGTCTACAGATCCAAGGAAAAGACAAATCAACCTGAACGAGCTGTAATTGAAGACATGCATGCCGAACCTTCCTCAGCCTTTTTAACTGCAGCACAGGTTCAGCTGCAGCAGGAGCGGAGGAGCACAGCCCTGCACGTCACTCACAGCAGAGCTGCGAGCGCAGGGTGCGGGTACAGCTGACGAGCGGCTCCGCGTAGGTGCCGAGTGCCAGCCCCTGCCTGCCGCCTTCGCTCCTCCTGCCCTGCTCGTCATGCTGTGCTCTGTCGCAACCGGTGTCTCCTCTGATGTCAAAATCCCACTGCTTGGTACGTTGCTTGCAGAACAGGCTGAATAAAAAGGAAGGAAAGAGGAAGGAGGATGAGGACCAGAAGTGCAGTCTTGAGCCTTCCAAACCTGACAGCTTGTTTGTTTTGCAGGGACTTCCTCAGAAGAAACACTTGGGAAAACTCGGGAAAACTCAGAAAAACTCAGCTGCTGTTTTCACCAACTTCTTAATGCCGTGTGGGTACCCACCACTGCGGTTGACATGCTATGGGGTTTTCACAGCTGTGTGGCCTCCTGCTGCCTTGGGTGCCCGTGGTCAATGTTTTGATCCTTTGTGAGTCGCTTCTGTCTCATTTGTGATTCACTGCTGCAGCAGAGCTGTGTCCAAGTGCCTGGGGAAACTCCCTTAGTTCAGCCCCGACTTGGCTGCTGTGCTTGGCCCCGTCACTCACAACTGTCTCTCTCTTACACTCTTCTTACTCTGAGGCCACATTAGATTTTCCCTGGCTTTCAGGAACACCAACCACATGTGCTACCCTTCCACTAAAACAGGACCGCACCTTCAAAGCCTCTGTAATCCCTTCATTTCCCCTCATTCAAACACACTGTCCCAGAGGTCCAGCCTTATTCAGCAGGGGGGATTCTGTTCCAGAGAAATCCTCTAGGTTTATCAATATCCATTAACCACAAACCTGGAAAAAAGAGTGAATGAGGAAACTTGCATTGCCTTCCTCGGTGCTCTACAGTGTATTGTGCATATTGGTCGGTGTCTTTGAGGTGTCCAAGTGTCCCTCAGCTCATGGCTGCTTCCCCAGGTTATACAGTCTGTCCTACTCCTGCCAGCAGTTTGGTTTTTTTCCAGACCGATAGGTGAGGGACTGCCATCCCTCATCTCCTTTGTCATGTATCTCATTCATCCAGTCTGTCCATCATTGCCACCGGGCAATCCCAGATTTCCACTAGACAATTAGTTCCTACCTCTTTGAAGTCTGCACTTGAAAAAGGTTTTCCTGAGTGGGAACCATCTTCTTTTTTCCCCCAGTAGCCCTCCATTTGAACAGATGAGTGTCAGGGTTTAGCAGCCCTCCCTTCCAGTCCTGGCTAAAAGGGAAGAATTTATTCTGTTGCATGCTGTGGGTTTTATCTCCATGTAGGGACAGGGAAGCAACCGACTCCCACACTCAGATTGAATTTAAAGTCTGACATGAGTAAATGTAAGAAATGCAAGTCCCTAGCACCAAATTCACAAAACCTCTGCAAGCTTTCTAAATTATTTCAGGCTAGTTGACTGAAATTAAATTACATGAAAGTTACCCAAACCAGCAGGTTATTATGTAAAGCTCCACAAAACAAGAGCTGTGATTTTAACCGAGTTGAACAAATACAACAGTAAGTGTCATTTTCGTTCAGGGCCATGTGTTAGCTTTGGAAAACAAAAAGGAAATAAATGAACCAAATCACACAAAACATATGTCTGCAGAATCATGATAAAACATACACTGTATCTGGACATCTTGGAAGTGTGGTTTTAATTCTTGCTGCTGCTGTGGCTGGAGGCTTTTGCTGTGGAGAAAGGCTACGCTGTGTTCGTGTTACAATGCAAAGTGGATTTTACTTCTACTGCATCAGGAACAATGCAGACCTCTTGCGGCAGTGTGATGGGGTCTGAGTTCATTGGCTGAGACACCTTGGTGGGGATTGCTGGAAACTGGCAGAAAAACAACAGTCAGTGCTGCTGGCTGTGACACAGGTCACCTCTCATCCCACCCAGGCTTTGAAGGAGTCTGACTTCCCCTTTGGTGTGCAAACCCCTACATTCTGAGACTAAGAATTCTGGAGGAAGAGTCAGCATGTGACCAGCTGAATTTAAGCAGTCTCATACCAGAATTTCTGTCACTATGCTCTTAGAGTTGCTTTGTTAAGAAAACCATGTGAGAAGTGGTGTGTTTCTGTTCTCCCTGCCATCTGCAGGCCGTGTTTTGGGAAGAGAGGCTATGGTGGTGACTCTGAACATGGCAAGAAGCCTCTTGTGCAATATATGGGGTAGAATGGCACTTGCCTCTCTTGGCATGTTACGAGTCATGCCAGGCTTAACCAAAAGCATGCTCAGTGGTATTAACAAGGTGCCTTTGGTAGCTAAACATCTGTCTGTTCTCCAGCTTCATCATTGCTTTACCATCCATCATCCTATCATCTGCTTGAACTTGTCTTCTCCAGCTGCTGCTGCAGCCTGAGCCCTGTCTCCTATGGGAGGAGCATGAGTACCCATACCTTGCAATGCTGCCATTTCTTCTTTGTTGTTCTCAGGGTACTGCAGTTGTGGGGTATTTCTGTCAGTGTTCTGGCCACAGGCCAAAGCTGTAACATCTTAATTAATTTTCTCTTGTTGAGCACGATTTCATATTGTAGGCACACGTGTTTAGCTGTCAGCTTGCATCTTGCAGCAAAAGGAAAAGCAACCCAGTAATAAATGGAGAAGTTGCACAAGGCAGTCTTTAAATAATGGCATGGGGTAGAACACGTGAAACAGGAGCTGTGGCTACAAAGCACATTACTGCTTCCTATTCCTCCTATGAGAGTGATGGAAATCACAGCTCTTTAAACTGGTGCAGCCACCAAGGAGAATATTGGAAGCCTGAAGATGCCTCTGCAGCTCTCCTGCTACTCCTGCTTCAGGTTTGTAGACTAAGAAGTGAAGAACTGAGCCCCAAGCCTTGTTCTCTTCCACTGAAGAGTGGTTTAGTTCTGGTGTACTGAGTAAAAGAATTGCAAAGTCACACTTCTGTTTTCTGATGTGACAGTCATTGATGCTACACAAATCTTGGAGGTTCCAAGCTAGAAAGGCCTTACTTTTCAATTCTCTTTTCAGTGGCAGTGGGAAGGGATTTATAAACACTTAAAAGCCTTAAAAATGGAGGCATAGTATTCAAAAAATGTGGAAACTTGGCTTTAAAAGAATCTGCAATCATTTCAGGGTTTTTTTAAGGTCTTAGTTTAGATTTAGAAGATAATGATTTTTTTTTTCAGCATTTCATTGTGTCACATTCAATTTTATTATTTTTGGTGAAGGCAGGTTAATGTGACCAGTAGATGCATATTCATCTGTCAGTACATTTGTGTTTAAAACAATGAGTCGTTTAAGTGATTAATACCACTCCAGATTTCTTCTAATATCATCATTAATCATTAAGCTACAAATACCTTCTTTTGAAAGGCAATGTTTCTTAAGGTGTTTGTTTTTGAAACTGTGGTGGGATCCTACACTTGAAATTTAAAACACATTTAGAGTGGCAGAAGCTTCTCAACTTGTTTTCTATTATAAATGCTTTATATATTATAAAATCTAGAATTTGAGTTCCCCAGGATTCCTACAGTTCTGTCCAGATTATACTAAAAAGTGAAAAGAAATACTGAATTTCAGTGTTTCTTTTAGAATTCATTGAAACAACTCCTTCTGATGGCCTTATTTGCATGCCAGTGTCATAAAATTCTGGAAAGAATGAGAAAAATGGGTTCTTTGAGACAGAGGTAAGAGATAGCTGAAATATTGTGTGCTAGAGCAATTCTCCTAGCCCCCAGCTAATGCTTTGCTATGCTTTTTTCATAGAATCATAGAATGGTAAGGGTTGGAAGGGACCTCCAGAGATCACCCATCCAGCCCTTCTGCCAAAGCAGGACCACTTAGGGCAGGCCACACAGGAACGCATCCAGGTGGGTTTGGAATGTCTCCAGAGAAGGAGACTCCACAAGCTTCCTGGGCAGCCTGTTCCAGTGCTCTGTCACCCTCACAGTTTATTCTCATGTTGAGATGGAATTTCCTGTGATTGAATTTACATCCATTGCCCCTCGTCCTATCACTGGGTATCACTGAAAAGAGACTGGCTCCATCCTGCTGACCCTTCAGATATTTGTAGACAGTGATAAGGCCCCTCTCCCCCTTCTCTTCTCCAGACTGAACAGCCCCAGGTCTCTCAGTCTTTCCTCCTAAATAGGTGCTCCAGTCCCTTAATTTCCTGGGGACATCTCTGACTTGGGCAGTGAGTTATCATGATGAATTATTCTGATGGCCCACAGCTGACCTCTTCTTTCTGGACAGCTTCACGTGTCCTTCCTTATCATGCAATCATGTGTCCACTGCAGGCAATAGCATGTAAGAAGAGAAAGGGAGACAAAAATACTAAGCTCTGAGGGTGCATGAGAAAAAAAAAAATTCAGATCCAAAAGAACTTGGTCCCTCCATTTTAGGGTATTTCAGTCTCCTAGACATACTTGAAACTGTTTTAACTAATGTGTTTTTGCAGAAGCATCCTACACTTAATGATAGCAGAGTAGTAATCCCTAGGACTTTCTTTCTCCAGAGATTAAAGTTATAGTATCATTTTGGTTGTGAGTTAACTTTTATTATCATCTGGGTTGAGAGCAGCTATTAAGAAAGTGACTTGATGAGAAGCTAACCATGAGCCAGCAGTGCCCTCATGCAGCCCAGAAAGCAGCTGTGGCCATCAGGGCAAGAGAGGGTGTTCTGCCCCTTTGCTGCATCCAGTTCTGGTGTCCCCAGAAAAAGGGACACAGCTGTTGGAGTGAGTCCAGAGGAGGGCCACAAAGATGAGCCAAGAGCTGGAGCACCTCTGCTATGAGGATAGGCTGAGGGAGCTGGAGGTGTTCAGACTGGAGAAGAAAGACTGCAGGGGGACCTTATAGCTGCTTTCCAATAGCTGAAGGGATCCTCCAGGAAGGCTGCAGAGGGACTTTTCATCAGGGTGTCTAGAGACAGGACAAGGGGGAATGGTTTGAAGCTGAGGGAGAGTAGGTTTAGACTGGATCTTAGGAAGTTCTTCAGTGGTGAGACTCTGGAATAGGCTGCCCAGGGAGGTTGTGGATGCCTCCTCCCTGGGGGTGTTGAAGCCTAGGTTGGATGAGGCCTTGAGCAGCCGAGTCTAGTTGAGAGGTGTTCCTGCCCATGGCAGGGAGGTTGGAGTAGATGATCTTTGAGGTCCCTTTCAGCCTAAGCCACTATAGGGTTCTATGACAATGATCTTGATCAAAATGTTAGCAACAAATTTGTTGTTTACTTGTGTCTAGACATAAACATGACAACCTTTGAGCTTTTTTTGAGGAAGAAACTCCATTTTCACAGGCATTTGTCACCAGAAAAAACAAAAACTTGGAGATGATTTTATCCACAATTGTTTGCTTAATCATCACCATCCTTATTTTAATGAAATGGTAATGTTTTATGGAGGGAGGGAGGAATAATTTTCTGGGCACTTCTGTTCTGAGCTACACCCATCCAACATGGATATAATCAAGATTTTACAACTGCTTAAATGGATCAGTGCAAGAGGGAGTCATTTACACTCCCCTGTAGTTGGGGAGGGGTGCATATGCTCCATCATCAGAGATACTTGATTGAACCTCAAAAAGAATGCTATTAAGCACTAACTATGCTTAAACCCATCCCTCTAGTGATGCTGGGGCTAATTTTTAATTGATACACTTATATCAGTTCCTTCATGGACAGACATTTGTTCATTATGAGCTCGTTTTTACGCAGAGGCACTCTCAGGCAAAGCAAGCTTCCGTCAGCAGGCAGGTGCATTAGGGAAGCAATTGCTATACATCTCCTCCTGATGTGCTTTCGTGGTGCTCATTTCTTCTGGCATGCTTTTAGCTCCCAGGGATTCAGATGTGTCAGCTACTATAGCTGTAAGAAAACATTGGTGATGGATTTATAACACCCAGACTTCAACTTACTGACCTGAAAAATGGCTGCATGTTTGCTTTTGAAGCAGAATTTGGTTTATCCATACAAAACCCATGCTCCCCTTATCTCTATTTTAATAAAACATTTTATCCTGCCTATAATTCATGACTCTTGTCAGAGGAAGTTTTCTCAATGAGGCATAGTTGGGGTAGCTACTGAATTTATGGGAGGGAATCAACTTAATCTCTTCATAAGTGAAGTTGTCTTGTAAAGTGTCAGTCAGCATCATCATTGTATAAGGGTTCTGAAATGTCTTGCTGTCTATATTAAGAAGAAGTTTCTCTAGGCTGAAAGATGCTGGAGCTCTGACAGGACAATGGTTGTCCAAGGAAGGATGCTCTTCAGATCTCCCTCTGGAACCAAATGCAATTTACTGTTCTTGTGATTGTTATATTGGTTTTAGAGCAGCTCCCAGTTCGACTCAGGTCTCATCCTGCTTGTGTTGAAGAGGTATGGAGGAGGGCACAGCCTCTGCAGCAAAGCTTAGCCCTGCAGACAGAGACAGGGTAGAAGAATCAAAAGGGTTAGTTAAATATTGCAATATATTGCAAAGAAAGCTCCTCTCTTGCCAGGTGAATTCCAGCAGCCAGATCAGATACCAAGGCTCCAGTTCTGCCATCCTCATTCCAACAGAAATCTGACTGCACTCATTCCAGCATAAAACCTGATAGATTATTAAATAATGAAGTGAATATATCTGATATTTATTTTCCATCTACATTCTTCCAGTGGAAGAAGAGCTCCTTGAAATGGTGTCAGCTCTGAGCCATTCATGGTAAATTTGTTGAAAGCTTTACTCAATCTCCTGAGAGAAAAAAATAATCTGCCCCACAACCAATCACATTGGATGAAGTCGTGAGGTCTTGGTTCACTTTTCTGCCTGTCTACAGATTTTGCTGTGTCCTTGGAGGAGCTCTTCCACCCCCTTCTTTCTCAGTTTACCATCTGCAAAATGAAATGACAGTATTTCCCTCACTGACAAGGAACAGTCCTCTGCTCAGGTACTACCCTAAACTGTCATCTAAATCTGGGACATATTCCTGGTCTGTTTTGTCTCAAGTAAATAGGGTCTCCCATGTGCAAGGTAAATGGGATATCTCTCATACATTCATGTTTTGAGGGGTAGCTGGATTAGGGAGGACAAGTAAAAGAGCCTGCATTTTAAAATGTTGCAAATCAGTTTAAGTGTTTTGAAGCTGCATAAGATGATCCCCTGATGATGCTGGACAGAAGGAGTCAGATTACTTAGCT
Organism: Indicator indicator; assembly: GCF_027791375.1. Lineage (NCBI taxonomy): Eukaryota > Metazoa > Chordata > Aves > Piciformes > Indicatoridae > Indicator > Indicator indicator. Next base: position 226,534 of record NW_026539186.1, read on the forward strand.
TTGAAAGACATCAGAAAGTGGCTTCTTCCCTTCCCTGGCAACTGCTGTAGTATTTCTTCCATCCTACGGGGAGGATTTAGCTTCTAGAGCAGGCTGTCCCTGGAGCACCTTGAAGTGCCTCTCTAATAGGGCTATGGGGATTTTGCAGTATATAATTCATAACCAGAAGCACTTCCCTTATGGACAGGTTCCTTGACACACCCTAGACTGAGGGCAGACTGCTGTGGCTATCCTTCAGCTTCAGGAGCCTGGGTTAACCTTCCTTCTGCAAGGCACTAATGCAGGTATTTAGCCCTTGTCACCCCTGCTGCTGCCATCATGAATAGAGAATAGAGGTTCTGGAGCACTGAACAGGCAGAAATCAGGCCGAAGAAGAGCAAGATGCCCCTGCATGCTGCTCACCTTGAACCTTAGCTTTAGCATTTAATCTTAAAATACATCCTGCCCTTTAGCCTCTGGATTGAAGGTATCAGTCACTGGAGTGGTTTCTGTGGTATCAACCTCTCTGGAAATACAACAGAGGCAAAGGCCACCCAGCCACAGTCAGATGGTCGATGGCTTTTGGTCATTACCACAGCATTGCTAGTGCAGCAGGAGAGTGAATAAAGGAGGTAGTCCCTCCTGGAGGAGACTGGAAGTCTTTGGGATCCTCACATCAGATGAATGGGCTGGCAGGGAACACAGAGCTGCACCAAGGTGCTTGCCTTTGTATGATACTGCCTTTACTTGTCCATGGAGGGGCTGGGAGCTGGAAAGGGGAGCGATAAGAGACCTGCATCTGCAGAGGTGCAGACCCCTGTTCCTTGGCCTGAGGAGATGGCAGAGGCCAGAAAGGCTGCTGCTGTTTTGGGAGAGCGTAGAAGCACAGAATCATTTCAGCTGGGAAAGACCTTTAAGACCATTGAGTCCAACCATTCTCTAACTCTACCAAGCCTGGTGCTAAACCAAGTCCCTCAGCATCACATCTGTGTGTCTCTTAAACTCCTCCAGGGATGGAGATTCAGCCACGCCACTGGGTAGCCTGGTCCAGTCCAGAAACTCCTTCAGTGAAGAAGTTTCTTCAAATATCCAACCTAAAACTCCTCTGGTGCAACTTGAGACTATGTCCTCTCATCCTATCACTTGTTACTAGTGAGAAGAGACCAACCCCCACCTCACTGCAAACTTCTTTCAAGGAGTTGTAGAGAGCAAGGAGGTCTCTCCTCAGATACCTCTTCCCAAGACTGAACAACCCCAGTTCCCTCAGCCTCTCCTCAGAAGACTTCTTCTCCAAACCCTTCACCAGCTTCATTGCCCCTTTCTGGACCCACTCCAGCACCTTAATGTCCTTCTTGGAGTGAGGGCCCCACAGAACGAAACCAAACCCATAGCACTGTTCATCTCCCACCTCCCTTCCCATCGAGTGAGCCCCACCAGCCTCCTCAAAGGGGGCCCCAAACTGCTGCAAGAGCCTGCACTGGGAGTTCCTACCTGCTCTCTTGTTTACAGTTCCCCAGCTCAGACCTGATGTCTGCTCTCTCCTTTCAGCTAATTGGCAGACAGGTGCCTCAAGGGGTTTGGTTTGGTGCCATCAGACTCCTGCGAGCTCCAGCAGTGGTGTTCCTCCCCAGACAATGACTTCAGTAGCCTCCGGGCACCCCAGAACCTCCTAACAAACATCTCACATAACTGCCTTATTAACTGATTGCTGTAGTAAGATAAAAATTAACACCCTTACTTGTGTCTTGGCTCAGCCAGAAACATTCTCCAGTGGACTTAGAAATGCATAAAATGAATAAATGATTTATGTTGACTATTTTTAATGGAGCTCTAAGACAGAGCACCGCAAAACACTCCTGGTTTCCTTGCAGATGTAGAAGGTGGTAATGAAAAGCTGCAGGGGATAAAGTGGGGAAATGCTCCCCGAGTCAAATGCTGCTCTCAGTGGTATCTAAAGACTGTGCCAAGTTGAACCCTGGAGAAGACTTCCACCAGAAAAGCATTGTAACGGAGAGAAATCTCTGTCATCTACTCATTCCGACTTCATTCAGAACCTGTATCAGCCCAGAGAAGGGTGCCCACCCTGGCAGCACAGACACAGACCCACAAGTGCAGCAGACCAGAAGGGCCATGTTCACACAAGCATTGCTGACTGCAGGAGACAGTAGTAGGCACTTTCACCATGGCAGCCTGAAGTGGTTGTGCTGGCCTCAGGATGCAGGCCATGCACTTGATGAGAAGTGGGAAGGTTCATGTGGCAAATCTTCACTAATTTGTGTTGTTTCTAACAATGATAAGAATTGTAGACTTGTTTTGGTTGGAAAAGATCTCTATGATCATTGAGTCTAACCTCCATCCTAAGACCACCATGGTCATTAAACCATGTCTTGAAGAACGTGGTGGCTTTTAGAGAGATCCCTGATGGAAGACTCCAGGTAACCTGAATGCTGTGCCTTGCACTGTTGCTGGGTGTTTCTTTTAGCATGCACTTCATCCTGCAAATGTTGATAGACCCCTTTTGCAAACACCATGAAATACCTGCAGAGTCTGAAATGAGTCTGAAATGCCTGACTAGCAGCATCATTGAAAGCATCTGTTTTTTCTTCTAGATGGATGGGATTCCAGCAGCATCTGAAAAACCAGAGCACTTTAAGGTGCTAGTAGTGTCAGATCAGTAGTTTCTGGAGGCAACAGAATCACAGAATTGGTTCTGTTGGAAAAGCCCTCCAAGATCATCAAGTCCAACTGTCAACCTAACACCACCATGGCCGCTAAACCATGTCCCAGAGAGCTATGTCTACATGACTTTTGAACATCTCCAGGGATGATGACTCCACCATCTCCATGGGCAGCCTGTTACAATGCCTGACCACTCTTGCAGGAAAGATATTTTTCCTAATACTGAATCTAAGACTCCCCTGATGCAACTTGAGGCCATTTCCTCTCATCCTATTGCCTGATACTAGGGGGAAGAGACCAAGCCCCACCTCACTACAATCTCCTCTCAGCAAGTTATATAGAGCAATGAGGTCTCCCCTCAGCTTCCTTTTCTCCAGACTAAACAACCCCAGTTCTCTCAGCTGCTCCTCATCAGACTTGTTCTCCAGACCCGTCCCCAGCTTTGTTGCTAGAGGATTTTCCAGACTGCCATATTTTTCACTCCTGTGCAAATGAAACATCCTGTGGATATTATCACATTGTCTTAGGCAGTCCTATCAGTCAGCCACATAGAGGCTAAAGGCTACAGGACTTCCCTTGTCCTGAGCAAAATGCAGCATTTTCAGATAACTCCCACAGCAGCCTCTCTGTCGGTTCTTAAAATGATGTATTGCTCCATTTTTATTTTTTTTAATTTTAATTTCCAGAAATAAAAAGGGAGTTTGCTGCAGGGCAGAGACAGTCTAAAAGCTTGTGCTAATAAATCTATGCAAGTTTAGTAGTGCTTAATACACATTCTGCTTCCAGTGCTGTTTTAAATGCATTATCACCTTTAAGTAAATATAGTGGAAGTCTGCCAAATGCCTGAATGCTGCTCCCTGTAAATTTATGCATCTATATCATTAATGCCATGAAATGTTTAAACTTTCATTGGATTTTGCTAACTGATTTGCTATTTGACTTGCAGTAATTTTATGCATTTATCAATTAGCATTGAAGGAGCTGCTATAATATTTCTGTTTAGGCAAGCAAAGCACACTCATCAAAATGCTTTTCATCTAAATTAGATTTGGAATGAAGTACTTGAGCAATCTCAAAACAGAGAATCAGAGAATCACAGAATGGCTTAAGTTGGAAGGGACCCCAGAGATCATCTCCTTCAACCTTCCTGCCATGAGCAGGGACACCTCTTAACTATACTCAGCTGCTCAACGCCTCGTCCAACCTGGCCTTCAACACCCCCAGGGAGAAGGCATCTACAGCCTCCCTGGGCAGCCTAGTCCAGTGTCTCACCCCTCTTGTACTGAAGAACTTCTTCCTAAGATCCAGTCTAAACCTACTCTCCCTCAGCTTCAAACCATCCGCCTTGTCCTATCTCTAGACACCCTTATGAAAAGTCCCTCTCCAACCTTCTTGTAGGATCCCTTCAGCTATTGGAAGACATCTCTAAGGTCCCCCTGAAGTCTTTCTTCTCCAGTCTGAACAACCTCAGCTCCCTCAGCTTCTCCTCATAGCAGAGGTGCCCCAGCCCTTGGCTCATCTTTGTGGCCCTCCTCTGGACTCTCTCCAACAGTCCTTCTGCTGTATTCAAGGTGGAGCCTCACAAGAGGATGTATCCAAGGTATGACGACTTCACAGCTGCTTGTTCCTGATACAAAACAATACTGAGCCTTGCAGAAATATATTTTGTGGTCTCAGGTTCTTAACCTACAGTGCAAACCTGGACTAGATGATCTTCAAAGTTTGCTTTAAACCTCCACCCCTTCTGTGATTCCTTCTCTGCTGCATGCTTATGATGCCAATGGGTGTAAGTGGTGCCTTATCAAAATTATTAGCAATCTCTCCTGTGTTGCTGCTATGCCAAGAAACCATTGCATCATGTGCTGTAACAAATTCAGAAGACAACCTTTGCCCCCGTGAGTTGGTATCCCAAAGATGCATAAATGATTTGTGCAGCTGTTCCTGGCTGCACAGGGTTCAAGGCAGCGGTGAATTAAGGCGGTGGTGCTTTGTGTTGTGATGACACGTGTTGGCTTTTGTGGGCTATAGATACCTCCTCCTCCTTTTGTTCTTGGCTTCTGGGGCCCTCCCCACCCAGCTCCTCATCACTGAGGAAGGCTGAGTGTAACAGTGAGGGAGCTGGATCTCTTTAGCTTGGAGCAGAGGAGCCTGAGGGGTGACCTCATTCATGTTTATAAAGATGTGCAGGGCAGTGTCAGGAGGACAGAGCCAGGCTCTGCTCAGGGATGTCCAACAACACGACAAGGGGCAATGGGTGCAAGCTGGAGCAGAGGAGGTGCCATAGGAACAGAAGGGAAAACTTTTTCAGTGTGAGGGTGCCAGAGCCCTGGAACAGGCTGCCCAGAGAGGTTGTGGATTCTCCTTCTCTGGAGACATTCCAAACCCACCTGGATGCATTCCTGTGTGACCTGCCTTAAGGTGATCCTGCTCTGGCAAGGTGGGTTGGACTCGATGATTTCTGGAGGTCCCTTCCAACCCCTAGTATTCTGTGATTCTGTGATCGTGTCCTCCCAGCTGTCAGTGCTTGTCTAGCCTGAACTACCAGGCATGGCACTAACCATGGTAGCAACAGCTTGGAGGAGGGGAAGAAAGGATTTGTGCAGGGCCCCCATCTCCTGCTGGCATTCGGAGTGGCAGGACAAGGAGCACTGGTCTGTAGCTGTATGACACAGGTGAACAAGACTCTGCCCCACCACCATCCATGCCTGGGTGGAGCGGAGGAGGCCACAGACCACATCTGTGTGCACCCACCACTTCTAATGGTATTGGCATGTTGGGCTTAAGTTGTCACCAGGAGAGGAAGCAGACAGAGCTGCCATGGTATTAAGATGAGAATCCTTTGGTTAAATGTTTCACCACCCCTTTTCTGCAGTAAATAATGCAAACCTTGTTTTGAACTGTTCTTCCTGCAGCCAGGCAGATCTGTAGGTTCCATGTGTACATACCTGAGGGAAGATTTACCTACAGAATGGTAGCATGTTTGAGGAGCAGTAGCTTGAGAGCTCTCACTCCCATAGCTGTCAATACACAGCAACAGACCATTTCTGTAATCAAGCCCTGCCTCGTTAGGAGTCTGCCTAGAGATGGACATTAAAGCAAAGTCACTTTAAAAGAGCCATGTACTGGCTTTTAGAATTTATGCAAATTTACTGAAAGTTTGAGGCAAAAGATTAATATATATGTTAAAAATAGTCTAATTTAGAAGTGAGCTAGTTTACCTTTGTAGGTGGTCATTCCTCTTGATTTTTTACTATAAGAAAAAGAAATAACACAATTCTGTATTTTTATCTGCCTGTTTTGCTCAAGTTTCAAGTTTAGAAACAAGAAAAGAATGGATCAAGTGCTTTGTTTGAAGATACAGAAAAACATTTTTTAGCTCCCACTTGGGTTTAGTTTTCAAGAGTGACTAATAAGAAGGTGGTGATTGCTTCATTAGTATGCACTGAACTGAGTGCACAATATAATGATATATTTCAGTTGTAATTAGGACATTTAATTGATTTGTTTTAACTAAATTAACAGACATCAGGGGAAAAAAGGGGAAAAAAAAAAAAAGAAAGATTTTTGGCAGATTAAGAAATGTTTTCCACACAGCCAGCTGGGTTCAGCTGAGCAGAAATATCTGTCTCATTTCTGGATACTGTTATGAAGATCAAAAACCTGGTTGTTGAGAAACTGTTAGGAAATAATCTCACATTTCTTCAGCTCTCTCCTTTATGGGACAAAATATTAGCAGCTGAATTTCACAGTGGTCTTGGGAGACGGGTATGGATCCCTTTGGGAAGAGAAAAAGTTAGGGGTGGAAATGCCTGAAACAGCAGATATTTCCGTGCACTGCCATAAGAAATAGGGTTGAAGTGCAGAATTCCTTTTATTAGGTTGGTTAATTGGTGACTCTGCTACCCAGTTAGGCAAATACAAGCATTACTTAGAAATCATCTTCTTCCTCCTTTTTGGTCACTTACTTCTCTCTAATTTTTTTCCTGATTTTGCAGCCTGGCTCCATGCTGCTTCTTGATTCTGGGTTATTCTAACAAGATGGCTTTTTGCTTCCAGTTTTTAGCATGGAAGCAGAAATGCTGACACAGCACAAGCAAGGCTGAGCGTGCAGTAAAGCTGCTGGAGTCCTACAGAAAGTATTACAAAGCCTCTTCTCCATATCTTATTGCCAGCATTTAGTCTTGGAGGAGAGGGGGAATATATAAAGGAGAGCCTAAGAAGTCTAGAAGTTGAAATGCATCTACAGTATTTAAATCCAGCCGGATGCTTTATGTACCTGGGGTGCTTCACAGAGTCACAGAATGGTGGGGGTTGGAAAAGACCTCTGAGGATCATCTACACCAACTCCATTGCTGGGGCAGGATCACACAGAGTAAATCGCACTGGCTTGATCGATGTGACCCTTGAAGGCTGCCGAAACTAGCCACTGAGACGGCTGGACATCTCAACCCCAAAAAGCATTTGCACTGTTGAGTTTCTGTGTGAAATTAACCTGGCTTTTCATTTCTGTGCCTATCGATCCTACCCAACTTTGAATTTTCCTGATTTCAGTACTCCCATATTACACAAACAATGAACAGCCTCAGAATCTACCCTGAGAATCCGCTCTGTCCTGTGAGAAGTGCAGCAAAGCAGCATGGGGACACGACACAACTTGGAGGCAGCAGTGGTTTGCTGCTCAGGCATATCTGGAGTAGCTGACTGCAAGGAGTAGTTTAGAAACCTCTGGTGTGAGAATGAGGTGGAGGAGCCAAAAGTGCTGTGGTTCCTAAAGTTATTCTGCTCTTATATTTACAGGAATATGTGGAATTGAGCATCTAGCTAAATGCACACAGAACAGGAGAAAGAAGAACTAAGGGAAAGGCAGTAGCTGGGCACCCTTCTGGTAAAACCTGTTCTAGTTTTTAGGAACAGCTCATAATCCACTGTTTACAAACAGCAGCAACATCAATGTGCAGCACAAATGATTCATCCTGAGACAAACCAAAACAAAACAAAAGAAAGCAAAATCCCCAAATTGCCCCTGAGTTGTGACACAGGGCACTAAAAATAGGCAAATTCAGAATGAAAGCTACAGCACAGCATACAGCTCCCCTCTGTTAGTGACTTGTGTGGAGACCCAGCACTAAATGGGCAAGAGACAGATTTTTCTCTGAAATGTTTTTCTTTGAAAATATGGTTCCATTTGAACTCAGAATTTCTCCAGGAACTCGTCAGAAACAATTTAATTTCATCTCGATACCTGGAGGCAAAGAGATCCTTTGATAATGTCAATCACTGCATGTCAATGTTTTCAGAATGCATGCCACATATTTTTATTTCAAGTCATTGTTCATATTTACATATTTTGCAGTTCCTTCAAGAAATGTTTAGCATTCAGGTTGGAAATCAGGATGAGATGGATTAGTTTGATCCAACAGAAATAATTCACTTGACATGTAATGCCTTTCTGTTTTTAATGTGGGGGATAACAAAACTTATTGCAACCCTGATAACAGGGGCTTAAAGGCTATGCAAAAATATTTGCTTTCACAGCAACATATATTACAAGGAAGTATTGAGATGTTCCAAAAACCATTTTGTGTTCAGTGCTTTTGCATTGAGAGCGTTGGCTGGATCATTAGGGTGCTGTTTAGGAATGAAAACAAGTTTTGAAATCACAGCTTCTAATGAAACAGTAATTTAAGGTTTTTCCGAGCAGCAGGAGAATGCAGAGCTTCCAAACACCCTTTAAGGCATGGAGTGTTCTGAGCTCTGCTGTCAAACTGAAGGAAAGTCATGGGGGTCATGCACAGAAAACTTGGACATGTGCTGTTGATTTGCACATGGGCTGCAAGGCTTTATTTTGCTTTGCTGGGAACAGGCAGCTCGACATTTCAAACTTGGCAAACAGTGGTGGGAGTGAGGGTGTGCCCTGCTTGGGCAGGGCCAGCAGCTGTATCTGGGCCCTGGGTGCAGTGGGGAGATGCTGCCTGGATATGGTTGCATCTGTGAGATCCAGAAAGCTCTTCATCCCTGAGATGTGGGTTCTGGTTCTGCTACCCCTTTCCTATCTTCAAATAAAATCCTATTTTTCAGACATTTGGAATATTTGTGACTGTAGTGTACACCACTAGGATGTATAGCAGCCCAGCATCTCTACAGTCTTCCATACTATGTCATATTTCCATTTCCAGCAGAAAAATGAGGAGATGGAAACTGTTGTTGCTTCTTGCCCTCTCCCATCCCATCAGGTTAAATTATTGGCTATCTCATGTGAGTTGTTATGAATCCAATCTCCATTTACGTCTGTAGCTCAATTAGATTATTTTGATTATTTATATATATTATGCTCCTGCAGAAAATAGAGCAAAACAGGGGAGGAATGACATATTGGATCATCAGCACTTTAGGATGATTCATAGCAAGGAAAGAGTTGGTCCATTTTACTGCCCTTTCTATCATTTAGTAGCCAAAATTTATAGTTTACAAAACTGTAAAAGTATTTTGTCTTTAATGTAACACCGTTGTAAAGAATGCTTCTGAAAGAAAATGCACCTTGTTAGCACCCTAGGGAAGCCAAACTTTGCATTTTGGTGCCACATTGCAACAGGAACCCAAAAGGTCTAAAACCAGAAAGTGAAAGCACATCTCAGCCCATTTTGCCTTTTCTTTGGGAGGTAGAAATGTAAATTTTCAAAGCACCAATAGGAATCAGATATCAGCTTTTCTTGTTTAATGAGTATAGATTCCACAGCCAAAGAGGAAAATTAAACAGTCCCATGTGCCCTTTGAAAAGTCTGAAGTTTACAGTCCTTTTTTTATTGTAGGAACCAAGAATCTGTTTATTATCTGTTTATTATAAGGCAAAAACACTTGCAAATGAAACATCTTTGAATTAGAAAATACTAATTCTCAAATTAACCAGGAGAGTTTGAATGCAGAATTGAACTCCTGCTTTCTCTTAGCAGAGTACAGGAGTGTCTGCAATCTGAAGAGAAATTGATACAGGAGCAACTGTAGTGGTGCTAGTAAATTAGTTTTGGAGCAATAAATGTTGTGCAAAGAGCTTAGAGAAGCCAGAGAAGCTGGCTGAAGTGAGTGTCCTCTTCTGCAAGATGCTGCAATCTGGACAGAAACCATCAAACATTAAAAGGGATCCATTTCCTTGCCCACATGAGCAGACCTGGGGAAGCAAACGTCAGTACCAATGAGTTGCAATTTTCCTGGTGGCTGACCAGTTTGCATGTAGCAAAGGATCAGTCTCAGTGCTTCCCTGGGAACAGTGATTCATTCAAAACATGGCAGTAACAACATGGAGGGCAGGAGCCAAGGATTTGGATGGAGAAGCAGGGAGCCACTCTGCTCCCCATACCACAGCATAGTAGCACTTTGTAGGTAGCTCTCAAAGACAGCTTTATGAGCCACCAAGTCTTCCATCGCTGGCAGGATATGTGCTGTAGGTGCACTTAAATAAGGCATGTGCAGGTACCTGCAGCCCCCAGGCTCTCAAAAAATCTCCTCAGCTTGCAGCTGACATCAATTAAGCCACTTTCTGTGACTTGTCCTGCCTCATGGCTATTGAGGTGAAGTGGGATGTGTTTTGTCTTTCATTTGTGACTTCTGCTTGGTCACACTTTGTAGGGTGAGAAAAGTCTGCTGAGAAGTCTGAGCTTCTTGTAGCTTACTAATGGTGCTCAGGGCAGCCTGAGAGGGGAAGGGCTGCAACAAGAACATCACGCAGCTACTCTACCAGACTACGACCTGGGTGTGGTGTAACAGCTGTGAAGAGGAGGTCCTCCTTCTGTTGGCTTTGCTTTTGAAATGTAAGCAGGTGTTCAAAAGAAGAGAAACAGCCTAGATGCTGTGTTGGATGTAGCCTGTCTCTGCCATGACTGATTTTCTCACAGTTCTCCTGTATTTCGTCAAGGTTTGGTGGGGCTATTTGGTCCGTTTTGTCATGAATTCCACTGAGGTATTTTGGATGGAAATGCATGAAGCACTCAACTATGAAATACCTGGGTGGATGGAAGCCCTATGGCTTATGGGCTCAATGGGTTTTGTTACTCACTGAGATGGTTTTTGCTGGGCAGAGAGGCGTATCCCAGAGCTGCTTCAGAATTCCCAGAATTGTTTATGTAGCTTTCCACCAGCTGGACCTGGCTTAGGAGATACATCCATTGTAAGTGATACCTTCCCCGATCACATGTGGCACAGTTTTCTAGTTAAAATGTTAAACTTTTAATTGGGGGTGGTGGGGTGTGAATGCTTTTCTTTGTGGAATAATAAAAATTTATGTCATTAGTTTGGATGAGAAGTCAGCCTCAGCAAAACCATAGTCAGAGCTCTTGGGAGAGCATTCTGTGGTGCATGGTGGTTGCTGTACCGCTGATTTGTGGCTGGAGAGTGATGTGGCCAGCAGAAAGATCTGGGAAAAGGCAGCAAGCTTGGGCTGAAGGCACACAGAACACCATCTATGAGACTATACTAAATCTGTGCCCTGTCTAATCCTAAAGATGAGACCATTTAACCTGTATTAGCTGGCACAAGAGCAGCTTGTTCTTTAGAAGAAAATACACACACCTGAACATTGATCTCTTCTGCTCTGGATAGCAAACTGGGAGTTAAGTTTTGCAGGTTCTTCATGACCAATATGAGTCCTGCTAGAGAGCTGGCTAAGGCTAAGGCTGCTGCTGAGAAACTGGGGATTAGAAATCTAGCCAAGAGGTAGCACACTAATTATTGGCTCCTGCAATGTTAACCTTTGCTTCTTTCTGTTGTCCAGGAAAATTTTGTTTGGTCCGAGCCTTTGCATTTGGTGTTTCAGAGAGGAAAGGTCCTTGTCCTTAAGTGAACCTAGTTGAGGTAACTCAGGTTTTTTGAGGTAACTCAGGTTTTGAGGTCTTTGGATAAAGGTTTGATTCCTTTTTCAGACAATCTCTTTAGTGATAATTTCATAAAGCTTCCAATAGCACCTGGCACAAGGGTTTCTGGAAAACCCTTAACATCTTGTTAGCTCTGCTCTTTTCCAGGGAAATGTTGAGTCTCCCCATTATGGCAGTAAAATAATGTCTGCCTTTGAGCCCTTCCTGAAAGCCTTATGTGTTGCTTCAGTAGTTAATCATATCAAATAATCATATCAATTACTTCAGACTAAGGAAAAAAAGTGTCTTTGTGGAGAATAGTGAGGCACTGCAGAAGGGCACCAATGTTTGCATTGGAAAGCAGATTATTAATAACTCCTGTTCTTCCAAGAAATGTTGCATCCTGCTGGCTTTGGTTGTTTTAATGTAGTAGCCTTTATGGGTTAAGCTAACAAAAATTATTAAGTTTAATTAAACTAAGAAATTCAGAGCCAAAGAGCCCAATTTGTGTTGAGAGATAAATGGGACCTGTAGCAGAGAGAAAATACACTTTCTGTAAGCTTGGCTCATCAAGTATTTTTCATGTAGCATAAACAGTTTCCTGGCTACTCTGTTGTGTAGATTCCTTAATCTCATTTAATTCCATTTACTTTCCTCTTGTGGGCAGCCCTAGCACCTTTTGCACCAGCTTTAGGGGCTGTAAATCCTACATCCATATAGTCAGCTGCTACTTTCCCTGGAGGCTTGAGGGAAAACTTAGCTCCTAGAGCAGGTGAAAAGGGGTGCCTTGACCTGAGCTAAAGAGTTAATCTGATGAAAACTTGAGCATGGCCTCGGCTGAGCTTTGTGCTCAGTTGTGGTATTGAGCCAGGGGAGGACCAAGCCAATGAGCGTATTCTGGCATCAGCTCTTGGAGGTTACAAGAACCTTATGTATCATTTTATGTATTTTCTTTTCATGTGTCTATAATCAATTCCAGTGGCGAGGCTTGTGTTTTGGTTCATACAGCCAAGCCAGGCAATTGACTTGGCTCCATTTTCAAACCTCTTGGCTTGCTAAATGTCAGAGCCTAAGTAGAGCTTCTCTTTGTACTCCAATCTCATACACTTGGCCTGAGTTATGTGTCTTCCCTCCGAGTACATGCACGGCCCTGAATACAAATCAAACCTAGTTGGGAGCCAAACACAGAGGTCAGTGAAGCAAATATTTTTGTCTCCCCAAACTACCTTTCCTGCCTCCTGGCACAGCTGTGTGAGGCCCTGGCTTGACAAGTCTTCTAAATCCCTTATGCCAAAAACTGAAAATGAAATAAAGGGATAATACTAATAGTGTAAATGCATCAGCACTCTCTGCTAACCATCCACAGTCACTTACTGGATTCTTGCAGTTCTGCACCTAAGGGAAACTGTAAATTCTGTGGAAAAGGGAGTCACTGGAGGGATTTTTTTGAGATGGTTTCTTCAGAGTGTTGATTATCTTAGATCTCCTTAAAGAAGGTGGTGGAGAACATGGATTCCTGCAAGCAAACGTTGTCAGCTCACCGTGAGGTATTTAGATTTCCAGTGTACACGTAGGAAACAATGAGATAATGAACAAAATAATGTTTAAGGAATCAATAGTGAATATATCGTCTTTAGATGAGTCTTAACAGGCTTTGAGTGTAGAGACTGACAAATGCAATTTTGCAAGAAGACTGTTGGAGCATGGTAGGAGATGCTATCCCAGTTGCAGCTGAACTGAGTCAAGAAACTGTCAGTCTCAAGATGAGCTTGCTCAAAAGAAAGAGAAAAACCAAACAATAAACTGCTGAAAAAAATCTTCAAGCTAGGCTGGATCATTCTGACAGAGCCAGAGCTGGGAGTGTCCGCACATGTGGTTATGTGGCTCATGGAAAAGGGTGGTAACCCCTAATGGGGGGCAGTGGATAAACAGCTGTGGGCAGGCTGGAGGTGGTAACCTCTTAACCTGGCTCAGCTGCTGCTGCAAGAGCACGTGTGGCTGTGCCCTGCCTTACACAACAGTGGGATTTCTTAAGAGAGGAATTCTTAGATGGAAGAGCGAGCTGCAGGCCAAGCTCACAGTGGGATGTGAGCATCCCCAAACGTGTGCAGAAGTATCCCTTTCCCAAACGTGTGTGCTGAGTGAACATTCAGTCCTCCAGAGCACCAGCACATAATGCTGGCTCTGGTTCCTCCCGTGGCCATCGTGGTTGGAGCACAATATGTTCCAAACGGCACACTTTGCTGCATGAGCCTCAGCTGTAGCTCTCGAGCAGAGAGAGGCTTCTATTAAATGCATCTGTACTTGTGTGTCTTTGGTCTGTATCAGATTCTCCTTAGGTTACTCAAACTGCTTCCAGACTAAGCTCTCTTGTGCCCCCACTGTGCCATGATACTCTTAACCCTCTCCTCACCTACCCTCCATTAATCAGGACAAGCCACTTGCCTGAATCCCATGCAGCACCCAGCACTGTTTGTAGCCTGTTAATATCTTGTGGGAAGAGATATGAACTGGTTAAGTGTGAAGCACACAAGCTGCTCTGCGAGCCTCTCTAAACACGAGGAGGAATGAAGGGCTGTGCTTTGCTGAAAGGTCATGGTGAGCTCACGCCAGCAGGAGGACAGCATTTTGGGCAGGACTCTTGCTGGGTGGAGGGAGCTGCCTGAATTGTTCCAGGGCTGAACTGGTGAGATGCTGCATGGAAGGGAAAGCCTGACCACACCAAAAGAAAAAGGGGTGGGAGAGAGAATTGGATATGAGGGCTCCTCATGTTGGGTTGAATTAGATTTGATGCAGAGAGATGGAAAGATGTGGTTCACTGCCACTAATACCTTTGTTTAGTTCTTTTACCCCCAAAGCATCCAAAAAGCTCTGATGGGGTAATGATGAGACCAGCTGTATGCTTTGTCATGAGGCTTTTCCTCAGGCTTCTTATCCCACATGCTGTCAGTTTGCTGCACCACAGGACCACAATCCCTGTGGTTCTGAGGATCACAGAGACCCTGCAACAATTAGTCCTCACCCAGCTCCTGGGAGTCCTGTACAGGAGGAGGACTCGCTGCTGGGCCCTGGACTTGCTGCATGCTGTCCTGAGAGGAGCTTCATGCTCTGCTGACTTCTGTTAAGTCTGGGAGAAGGTGGGGTGAGGAAGATCCCATGTTCCACAGCCCAGTTGTCCTTCAGCATCTCCCTTTGTCTGCTGAGCTGCTTTCAGTGCCCTGTCAGCAAGGCAGCTGTGCAGCACTGGGACTTTAGCTTGAGGTGCAGCCACTGGCACCATGAGTGGAACTCAGCAGGTCTCTGAAATTTTCAAGATTTGGAGTCTGTGCCATCTTACAAACCTACAGCCATGGTGGAGTGGTCTTCTGGTATCATTCTCCTATAGTGTTCTGTTTAGGAAAGGGCATGAGGCAAAAATTTGTGAGTCTCCAGATTTCGTTTTTGATGGTATGAGCCTCTGTGGCATTGGGTACTTTCTCAGAGTGAACATTTAACACTGCTGGGATAGCCCTCAGGACAAGGGTGACAATTAAAATGTTACATTCACTTGAGGATTGTAAGGTGAAGCTTGTGGATTTAGGCTTAGTCTGGTTTTGGAGAAGAAGGTGGATGTCCTCTGGAAGACCCTACCCTTCCCACCTGTGAGTTCTGCCCTGGCAGCTGCAGCTCATCCAGCACCAAGCACAGGTGTCAGACCTGGCTTCCCTTGGTGGTGTTTTTATTCTAAATGAAGATTTTGGTGATGCTCAGCAAGACTTGTGTCATTAAATCTGCCGTGCTTCAGGACTTCCCTGGCACTGGTGCTAGGGGCACAAGCACGTGCCAGAACCTGCAGTGCCAAGAGTGAATTGCCCTGGAGCTGTGAAACCTGCTGCACTCTGTGTCCTGCTGAGAAAGGAAGATTCCCTGGGGCATTTATGCATAAGAAGTGAGGGAAGAGGACTGTGAAGGAGCTCTTGAGAAAGCACAAGTGGAAGTTAACAACCAAGTGAGAAGGGATACCAATAGGGATGTGTTTGATGAAGGCCCAGAGAGGGAACAGGGCTTTATAAGCATTGTTTCTGGATGCTGGCTCTTTGTTTAGGCCTGGATGGAGACAAGAAATTATGTCATAAAAAGCTTGTATGGTTTACCGACTTGAAAGGCTGAGGTCCAGCTTAGCTTAATTTGATTAGAATTATTTGATTAGAACAGTTTTTATCCTTTCATAAAATTAAGTAAGACATAGTCTTTAGTGGTAGAGGATCAGATAGTCACCAGAGTGGCTTAAGGGCATGGAGACAAATCCTTGGGGTGGTGTTGTAAGCAAACCACCAGGAGAAAGCAGAGGTAGTCTTCTTTCTCTGCAGAGTGTGAATTGTATGTAGTGCTTGGCATAGGTTTTCTGAGTGACCTTAACCTAGTGATACAGGTTTTAATTGCAACTTTAAATGATGCTGGGACCAGATGGGTGAAGGCTAAAGAAACACTGTTAGCTCTGCCCACCTCCTGTCAGAGCTGTGCTTGCAGGGTCTGGAGAACAGCTTTGGGAGGGGCCTTAAGATGGAGAATGGCTTTGGGAGAGGTAAGGCTCCTCAGGGTTAGGGATCTCAGCAGAGCAGGAATATGTGTTGTCCTCATGCTTGTTTGTACAGTGTTGTGGAAAAGCTCATAATGAGCCACATGGACCATGACAATGAGTCTGCCCTACCTGGAGCTGGAGGCACTGGTACCTCAGCATGGGCCGCTGCAGTGCTGGCACTGAAGGACGTGTTTGCAGCTGCCCCAGAGTACAAGCTGGCTCGTTCTGCCATGCAGCAACCCCATTTTTCAAAGACACAAGAGAACCCCTCTCCATGCTAGCTAGCTGCTGTTATGTGAGTAGTGGCTTCCAATGAAAATGAAAGACTAGAAGCTTTGAGAGAAGTTGTCAGGCATCTGCTGGGGTGATGATCAATTAAATCACCGCATGGCTTGCTCCTTAGTAGCATTTGTGAGGCATGAGGGTTTCCTCTCCAGTGCAGTGTTTGGAAGAAAGGGGTAGTTTTATTTCATACCTAAAATTTAATGGTGGTTGCAGCTAATTTCACGCAGCAAATCAGACAAAATACTTGAGCTGCTTCCACCCTCTGAACTCGACAACAAATGGAAAGAGCTTTTTGGAGGGTAACTTGAGAGTTATTTGAGAAGGTTAAATGTGTCTCACCGGTACACTCAGTTTGACAGGATGATGCACTTTGTCTAGATGATAGATATGAAAAACTAATATCTCGGTTTTCAGAGGGGGTTCTGAAACCTAAAATCAAAACCAGATGTGCAAGAGAAAAGAGCAGTGTATATTACAAAGTGTTGTGAAATAGCCCAAGGGAGGCAAGTAAGCAAAAACAGCCCCGTGTCTTAGCAACCTGCAAAACAAAACAAGTAACAGCTTGGTTGGCATCTGACAGGGCAGGTTTTGGTCTTTGCAGTGGAAAAGGAGACTGGAGAAAACTGGGAATAAATCTGGAATTTTTGGTGACCCGGAAACCCCTTTACTTCCAACAGAGTGGTTACCTGATTTCTCTCGTCCCCTAGACCTCCTTCTTGCAGCTGAGAAACACAGTGCTGTCTTCTTGTCTTTCCTATCCTGCTACAGCCTCCTGTGGTGTGGAACATAAATGTCCTGGTTTTTCCTTGCTTTCCCTCTTAGTAAAGCAAATCACACCCATGAAAAGTGGGTGCAAAGTGAAGATTCCACACAAAATGATGAGGTGAAGTTAGTTCCTCACATGTGGAGAAATATCCAAGTGTGGCTTTTGTGTAGAATGGAAAGAAGTGTTCAATAAATGAGAAGTTAAACTTAAATCCGTGATGAATGATTTCCAAAAGAGTATTTAAGTCAGTTTCTGGAAATGGTGCTCCTTTATCATTTGGTTTCCTTCAGATTGTTAATTAAACCAGTGCATTCTCTCAACCCCTCAAATGAAAAACTTGCAGCTCAGACCCCAAAATGTTATTCTCTAGGTTTAAAATTCAGCCCTGAAAGCAAGAGAAGCACTTGCTGACTTCAGGGGTTGCTATGATGTATGCTAGAATCCTCTACTAGCACTGCTGCATCCTCAAGACAGTCCTACCACTCAGTAACAGCTGCTCGGGTGGGACAGCAATGTGCCTTTGTGGCCAAGAGGGCCATGGCATCCTGGGGTGCATCAAAAAAAGTGTGTCCAGCAGGTCTAGGGAGGTTCTCCTGCCCTTCTACTTTGCCCTAGTCAGGCCATGCCTGGAATACTATGTCCAGTTTTGTGCTCCCCAGTTCCAGAGAGACAGGGATCTGCTGGAGAGCGTGCAATGGACAGCTTGGACATGGAACTTGAACATCTCTTCTGTAAAGAAAGGCTGAGAGACCTGAGGCTGTTTAGTCTGGAGAAGAGAAGGATGAGAGGAGATTTTACCAATGTCTATACATATGATACTGTGATATTTGAGGGGTGGATGTCAAGATGAAGGTGCTAGACTCTTTCTGGTGGTGCCCAGGCATAGGACAAGGAACAATGGGTACAAGCTGGAACACAGAAGATTCCACCTCAACATGAGGAGACACTTCTTTACGGTGACAATGCTGGAGCCCTGGAACAGGCTGCCTAGAGAGGTTGTGGAGTCTCCTTCTCTCAAGACTTTCAAAACCCATCTGGATGCATTCCTGTGTGACCTGTCCTGGGTACTTCTGCTCTGGCAAGGGGGTTGGACTGGGTGATCTCTGGAGGTCCCTTCCAACCCCTACCATTCTGTGATTCTCTGAATGGGCTTCAACCTTCCAACCAGTGTGTTTGGGGGAAGAGCTCATTCTGCTATGTGCCATCCCCTGTAGCTGTTTGTCACAACAGTTCTCATGGCATTTCTGTCTGAGCAAATGTTTTCTGCGAAAATCCTTTTGAGCGTAGGCCAGCCATGGGGTGTTCCTGTAACCAGCCTGGCTCCAGGACCCACAGCTCAAAGCAAAACCGCAGCCTGCCCCGAGGTCTGTCACAAATGGTGGTGGAGAGGGAAGGTGGGCGGACTTGACTTGGATGGGTTATTTTTAGAGAGGTCGAGGCTGCCAGGCAGCCAGGCTTTGTGATCTGTGTTGTGGCTTGGCTTTTGTTGTTTGTTTTGTTGGGGTTTTTTCAGATTTTACAAAATAAATTTATGTTGGAAAATGCTGCTTTAGCAGAATTAGAATCTGGGGGAAGTTCATCTTGATGAAGTTTTCAACAGAAGCATTAATGCTACTTGAGACTGAAACAGTGACTTTCATTTTGACTCACTCCTTCTCTCAGAGAGTTTAGCTCTTTTTAGCTTCTAAGAACTACTGTGATATTAAAGATTAATTATAGATATGAATGGTTTGACATTATCAGATAGAAATTCTTAATGAACTAATTTTGATCCTTGCAGCTAAAACAAAAGAACAACTCAGAATTTCCATTCTGCAAAATGGTTGAGATTTTGTTTTTCTGGCTGATTGGCAGAAAAAGAAAATGTCAGTGTCAGAATCTATCATGGGACAGAAGTCCTTGTTTTGGGCTACCTTCAATAAAGTCACTACCAAGCTAACTGGATCTGAACCAGTACCTTCAAAAGTAGGCATGGTTTTGTTGGTCTTGAGTGCAAAACTGGAAGGGAATAAGTTTGTGTTACTGACCTTTCTCACCTACTGAACTTGTTTCTCTTGAGGCTTCTAGCAGTTCTGTAGGACTCAAGGCCTCCTCGGCTTCAAAATCCTGTAAGAAGGATGCAAATGAAACTGACAAAAGCAACAGAAAGTGGTCCCATGGTATCTGAAACAGGAGTCACTATCTAAGCTGGTCTTGCTTCTTGGGACCCAGAAGATTGTGTAGATGTGGTGTTCACCGAGATGGTTTAGTGGTGGAGTTGACTGTGCTGGGTTAATGGTTGGACTCCATTATCCTGAAG
This sequence comes from Indicator indicator, assembly GCF_027791375.1. Taxonomy (NCBI): domain Eukaryota; kingdom Metazoa; phylum Chordata; class Aves; order Piciformes; family Indicatoridae; genus Indicator; species Indicator indicator. The sequence continues at coordinate 245,946 of NW_026539186.1, forward strand.
GTCTTTGCCAATGCAAATGATTCTGTGATTCTGTGGACACCGTCAGGGCTCAGTTCATTTTCCACCAGTATTTTAATTCTTTCTCTGGTGTCTCAGTGGCAAGATTTCTTCTCTAGTGCTGCCAGGTGTCTACTAGAATCAGTCTGACCATAAATTTTATCTCAGACAATGCACCAGAAAGAAAGCAGCAGGCTGGAACAATAAAACAAAGCAGGGGATGGAGCTGTCTGAACCAAAAATAATCACAAATGATCAAGCTATTATGTGTCCTCTGTACCATCTCCTGATGTTCCCAATGAGTGTGAAACTCCTCTTTCCTTCAGCAGGATTTCTGGTAGGAGAGTCACTGGCCCAAGGCACTGAAAAAGCAGGCACTGAAGTAAGTGTGTTTTGGGTAGAAGTGGTCCATTCTTTCTTCTGAAGCAGAAAGCCATTTTCATGATACTTAGGAGATGGACTGTTTTCAGTAGCCCTGTATTTGAGCAGTTGGAATTGTTGCTGCATAGATCTGGCAGTGAGCACAGGCTAACCTTGCTGGAAGGGTGCAGCAAGGAGGGGTGCAGGTGGGCAGGTTTTGTACATCAGTACTGGAGCCTTCAAAAACCATCAGTCATCACACAACACCAGCAGAGTGTCATGGAGATGTACCTCTCATTAACAAGGTGTCCTAATTACTCATCCTGCATATCATAGAATGGCTTAGGTTGGAAGGGACTTTGGAGAACATCTACTCCAACTTTCTTGCCATGGGCAGGGGCACCTTTCAACTATACTCAACTGCTCAAGGCCTCATCCAACCTGGCCTTCAACACTCCCAGGCAGGAGGCAGCCACAACCTTCCTGGGCAGCCCATTCCAGAGTCTCACCACTCTCGTGCTGAAGAACTTCCTAAGATCCATTCTAACCCTACTCTCCCTCAGCTTCAAACCATCCCCCTTGTCCTGTCACTAGGCACTGTTATGAAAAGTCCCTCTCCAGCCTTCCTGTAGGATCCCTTCAGCTAGTGGAAGGCAGCTCTAAGGTCCCCCCCAGAGGGTCGCCCCAGAGTCTTCTCTTCACTACACTGAACACCCCCAGCTCCCTCAGCCTATCCTCATAGCAGAGGTGCTCCAGCCCTTGGATCATCTTTGTGGCCCTCCTCTGGACTTATTCTAACAGCTCTGTGTCCTTCTTATGGTGGGGACACCAGGACTGGATGCAGTGTTTGAGGTGGGTGAGGTCTCACAAGAGCAGTCCTAGAATCATTAAGGTTGGCAAAGACCTCTAAGATCACCAAGTCCAGCTGTCAAACCAACACTTTCTTTTCATGTTGCCTCACGTAACTATTGCAGATGGTTTTCCAGCATAAATGTGACAACAATTTTTGGATTAAAACCCAGCATGACTGGGAACTGCATCCAGGTGTTTGCCAGCCTTCTGTTTTTGTTGTTTGTATTCAAACTCCAATTAAGTAGCCTACTAAAACCTGTAAGTGCAGGGTCAGGTCAAACAAGGCCAGTTGGGCAGGTGCAGCTGGTGTTGCTGGTGCACTCCTTTATTTAACTGTGGGCATGTTTACCATTGTCAATGTCTGGGATCCACAATGTTTGATAAATGGAAATGGTGCTTTTCAAATTGCAAAGCCTTTTACATTTGACTTGCATTGGCCAATGAAGTCCATTAGTGCCTGAATAAGTGGTAATTAGTGGTAGGACTGGTGGCCATTAGTGTATCTCAGCTCCCTCTGAGTTGGCAGCTGTGGGATTTTTCTACAGCCTTTGACCTGTACCAGGGGCAGGAGGGAGAAGGCTCCATGGAACGTTTGGGAAGTGGCTGTTTGTAGTGGTCTTTTTGCAGGGTTGGAATGGGGTAACCCATCTGTGGTGTGCAGGGAATTATAGAGGATGAGCTTTCTATAACCAGGAATCTTCAAGAGAGGGAATATTTGAGGGAGATGGCAAGTTTAGCAACTGTAGGATATTCATCTTTTCCTTTGATGTCCAAGATCCATTGAATTAATTGCAATCCTACTGTGTGAACTCAGCCTGCTCCTGTATGATGTCTGCTGTGTTCCCATCAGGCTTACAAAAGGCTACTGGGTCTCTTCTCCTCCTCGGCTTGTGAGGGGTGGCACTCCTGAAATGGCGGGCAGTAGGGGATGGTCGGGAAGACATGGGGATGCATTGACATAAAGACAATTTTCCCTTCAGGCAGCTTTGTCTCAAGGAAGCATGAAGATGCACATCCTGTAGACCAGAACTCTGGAATACTTTCACTGATGAGGATGTCTTCTTAAATCAGGCAGGGAGATGCTTGAAGCTGCTGTGAATCAGTTGTGCTTTCGCCACACGCCTCTTTGAGTGTCAAGGATTTTTCAGAGTGGAAGGTTTAGATCACATAGTGATCAGTTTTCTATTCTGCATTTGAAAACAAAGAGTTTCTGTCCTAACCCCCCCATTTTCAAGGGGCAGTAATCCTAGTTGCTCTGTTACCCCAGTAAGCACCTTCACATGGTACTAGTGGCCTTCAGTCTCTCTCTCATGATGCAGTGCTGGCATTCATCCTTCCAGGAAAGATGAGCAGGAGATAGACAGACCTTGTGACTCAGGGTAAAATTATTTATCACATTTAATACCCATCACTGGGGTTTGGTGCTTGTTGTAGGCGAAGGTAAATCAAGAGTTCATTGGAATAAGCATAAATAAAAGTCCTCCAGAGGCTAGAGAGTCCCAGGGGCATGGGCAGCTTGTCCCAGGATATTGTCATCTGTTATTCTATTCTGTTTTCCTGGATTTCTCTATTTAAGGGAGTGTACAACTGATTCTCTCTCTCCTTTCTCCATCTTGGGATGCATGTGCTGTTATCCTATGGTTTGTGAGGGGAAGCTTTTCTCCTGGGCTTGGCTGGCAGCAAATTTCCAGCTACACCACTGGGCCTGCTGAAACCTGCAATAGGCCTGGGTCTAGTGGGGGGGGACAGGGGCACAATTTGGCTGCTCTTGGGCCTGCTGAGGCTGAGGGGAGTGGAGGTTTTTGGAAGGCTCTGGAAGGTTTTGGCCTGGTAGGCTGAGGTGAAGGACTGAGCCTAACTTGTGAATGTATTCCTTTTACCTGGATACCTTTTGTATACACTTGTGAACAGAATTTCCATTTCAAGTTCCAATGCAGTGTGGAGCATTTTTATTTTCCTCCTTGGGAAGAGGTAAGATCTTTTCTGTCCTTTTGCCCTGGGCAGCTCGTGGCTCAAAACTCAGACAGTGCTTCTTACAGGTACCTGTCCCATCTGTGGAAAGACGCAGAGATGGACAGATGAGGAACTTCAAGTCACTTTGCAGCTGTGTTTTGTCACAGGATGAAAGTGTGCAAGATACAGATCAGATACAGCTGCTGAAAAACAAACTGAAACAAAGAGTCTCACAAAGAGAATGGCTGCAGTCAGAGTTCATAAAAGGGCTCTATATGCTTTCTAATGTAATAAGCCTTTCTTCTGCCTGGCTGCCCCTTTGAGTAATGGTCAGAGAGAAACTGACATCTCTTTTAAATAGCAAAGAAGAACATTTATTTTATTTCTAACGGTTCTAACAAACCTCTCCATGATGAATTATGTATTTATTGTAACTGCACGCTCCACAGCCACAAATTCTTGCAGTGTCTTTCCAGCTGAAAACTCCAATAAAATATTTCCCCAGATAAAGGTTAGAGGATTTGAGACATGATTTTTAGACTTAGATTGATTTGTTTACTCTGATTTCTCCAGACTGGAGATTTCAGAGACCAGATAAATCAAGAGTACAGTAAATGAAGTTATAAAATATTCAAAAATAGTAATTGTGGAGCCATGTACCTCACCTTCTAGTGGCTTCCTTCCTTGATTTTTTATTTTCCGCCTCTCCCTCTTTTCCCAGCTATGCTTTTCATCTCATTCAGTCTTCTTTCCTTCTTGTAACACCAAATCCAGAGGTGTTGACAACTTTTCTTCATTCAGGATAGATGTAAAAAGCTGCCAAGGGAAAAAGGTAAAAAAGGAGCCCTAGAGAAACAATCACTTGCCAGCAAGGATGATATTCAGTTGTGTGGGCCAAGGGAATCATTCAGCAAAGCTGTGTGCCCCTGGGAGCAGAAGCACTGGGGAGCAGCCAGAGAGGAGGCAGGTGGACAAATAAGAACTGGAAATAAGTACTGGAAATGTAGCCATGAAAGGTACAGAGGATAAAGGTTTGTGTCCATGGAGGAGAGGAGGAAAGCAGGCTTTCAGCTGTGAGCAAAGAGCCTGAATCCAGCTGATTTAGCCCTGTTTTGTTGTAGGAAACAGGACCTCATAAATAAGATTACACTGGAGAAATACCTGACACTGTTCTGTGGCTAATGGAAACATCTTAAAAGACTCTGAATATAGGCCAAGTATGTGGGTCAGTAGAGAAACTGCTATTTATATTTGGAGTTGCCTGTGAATACAGTATAATATCCAGCTGTTGAAAATGCTAGGAGAAATTGCAGGAAAGTTTGGTTGTATGTGTTGTTGGTGTTTTTGGGGTTTTTTTAGGTATAAAATGCCAAAGACTTTGTCAGGTGATGTTGCTGTTAGAACTGCAACTTTACTTTCATCTCCCGTGAATTCTGTGGGCAGCTTCTTAAAAGTTCTCATTTGGCAAGATTGTCTCCAATCTGGTGAGTAAAAAAGGATCTGCTCCCTTAGTAAAAACCTTGCTGAATCACAGCATAAAAGTGAAATACGAAAGAACATAGACTGCAAGTGAACTTTGCTGTGGATATGCAAGTATTTCTACTGACTCTCAGATTCTAAGAGTTCTCTCTCTTTCTTTGCTGGCTTGTCAAATCCACTTCTGTCTTGGGAAAGTTTCCAGTCACAGGTTAGAGGATCTCAGGAATGTTCACTGAGTTTGCTGCAGGCAAGCTGCATACACAAGCAGAATCAGGGGTTTAACAAGTTTGAGTTCCCTATCCACAAAACACTCATTGTAAATGATTCTTGCCTTGTAAAGAACATCTGCTGTGGAATTCAGGATGTGATGCATCCCTCATAAAAAGACAGAGGGGGGGAAAAAAGGTTGCAGGAGGCACTGATGCTATGTTAAGGGTGTTCATTGTAATTCCTCCACAAGGATGGATGTTTTGGGAGAGGTAGGGCTGAAACAGGCCCATAGCATCACTGAGAACTTTCTGTGGTGGGGTGGAGGCCTTTGATTTCCATCAGAGCTGTGGGGTCTTGTTCCTTCCTATGAAACTATATCCTGCTCCCTTTTCTCCTACATCTACTGACACAGGACAAAGCCCGTTACTGACAGCCAGGCTGGTCTGTAACATTGTGGGGTTTTTTCTATGTTCTTTTATGATCCAAATCTATATGAAAACAGCCAACATGTAATTCTGCACTCAAAGAAAATTACTTTTTTTTTTCCCCATAAATGCAATTTAGGCAGTAATTGGACTTAGCAAAGCTTTGAAGGTGCAGCTGGAGCTAAAAGTAGAGTGCGATGTAGAAGGGTGTAGTTGAGTAAAAGAAAGCTTTTCCAGAGGACACAGGGGGCCTAGAAGGGGAGGAATTGGACATGAAACCTTCCAAACAAGGCCAGAGTGCAAGTTTATTGCAGCATTCAACAGCTTGCATTGCACTGGTGGCTGGAGCTCATGCTGATGGGCTAGAGTTTGCTCTCCACCATCTCTGTTGTTGAGCCTAACATGCATCTTTAGCTGTGTAGGTGTAACCCCATTTACTCCTGGTGGTATGCATGAGAAGGTGACTGAAAGCAGAGTTAAATTCCTTGTCTTTATATATTAGCTCTGTCTGAATGTCTTGAAGTTCTGCAAATAAATCCTTTTTGGGAAGTTAGAACAATTGGAGAAAATAATGTGCAGGAAAGGTCAAGTCACCAGAGCAAGATGACAGGGTGAGAGCAAGGTCCCAGTCAGGAACCTCCAGTGTGCTCCTGACTGCAGTGCATGCCATATTTCATACTCCCTGAAGGAAGTGGAAACGATGACTGTCATGGGGTTGGGTATGCTGCAGGTCATATGGACAAAGCCACTTGTTCAAGTAGCTTAAGCTGAGGACTCCTCAAAAACTGCTGAAATCTCACAGCCTCTCCTTCCTCAAAGGAGTGAAGTCCTGCATCCAAACTAAACACAGATGGCTGCTTCCCCACTTCATTTTGAGCACTGACCAAGACCTGCTTCCTTGTTCTTAGTGCTGCATTTTGTGTCTGAGAGATTTTGCAGCTCTTTCTGCAGCATCCTTTAAGCACAGCAGGCCAAGATGAAGTGAAAAAAAGTCATCTTTCACTTTGAAAATGTTAAATTACCTTAAAAGCAACAGCATTAATAACATTGGGTGTTTTGGTGGTTTGGCTGAGTCCATCACTGCTGGTGTTGTTGTTGGTGTGTCACTGTCAGTATTTTGTACTGAACTATCTAACAGCTGTCTTGGCTTCCTTCCCCACTAAAACAACTGCTGCTTCACAAAGAACACAGATAATTTTGTCTTCCTTGATATTAACAGATCAAGAGAGGCCTTTGCCAATACAAACTCATCTCTTATTTTTACAGTCTGAGAGAGATCCTTGGTAGAATTGTTTTCTTTTATTCTGTACTTGGAAACTCGTTGACATCTAATCTTTTCAAGTGATGCTGAGTGGGTGGGACATCTAGAAGGGGGTTAAAATCTCTTACAAAAGAATCCAAGTTAAAAGGAACCCAAAGGCAAAACAAAACAAAAAAAAAGCCCTGCAGAAGGCACCAAAATGAAAGGGCTTGTTTAAAGGCAGAACAGTGACAGCACAGTCTGCATCTTGGTTTTAAAAAGCAGTCAAATGAAAGGCACTGTGCTGGGATTTGCCTCCATCTCCCACCATGTCCACACATTCCATGCTTCTGTGTGGGAAGGAGAGTGGCACCATACACTAAATGGGAAATGCTGCTCTTCCTGCTTGAAAAGTCAGACCTGGGCAAAGGTCTGCAGAGTGTCCACAGCAGGCCATTTTCCTCCTGCTGTACAAAGCCTCTCTGTGTGGTGTCAGAGATTTTCACCATGGAGGTGAGGTGCTCATGGTACAGAGTCTGCAGTGGGATATTGTGACATTAATGGTGACTCCAGCAAGACTAAACTGCAGACTTCTGTGTGGATGGGCTTGCTCATGAGCCTCTGGTCCAGCTGCAGCCAGTGACAGGCATCCTGGTGTGGTCAGTGGTTTAATACTCAATGGGAAGCTAAGACATTGCAGAGGGGGTTGGACTAAATGACCTTTGTATGTCCTTTCCAACCCAGACCATTCTGTGATTCTATGACTTGACACCTGCCATGGAAACGTCAGCAACAGAAGGAAAAGAGAGTCCTTCCTGCTGTGAAACTGCTTCCTTCTTGTGATCATACCAGGTCCAGTTTTTAATAGATTGTTTAGTAGGTTAGTTAGTTTTGGATCGAAGTAAGACAATTTCAATTTGAGAATAGTGAGGGTGCATTAGAGGATTTTAACCATTAACTAAATTTTTGAATGTAAAATAGGGACAATATTTGGGGTTTGAATGCTATTAAAACCAGCCTTCCAAATGCATAATACTGAAGGACTCATCCTGCAGGATGCCCATAGGGATTTTAGATGGTGAATGTCTCAGTGAGAGAAGTCTTAGGTTGTGATAGCTGCATGCTATTAATTCCCAGCAACTGGTCTTTAAAAATACCCAAGTTGTGCACTGCTGGTCTGCCAGGCAGAACTAAGGTCCTTTCCTGAGCACTCTCACATCTGCATGTTGTATCTCAGTCACCTCAACAGTCACCGATCAGGCCACCGTTGCTTCCTTTTACCTGTTTCTTCTAGAGTCATCCAGCCAAAAAAGTGTTGCTCTTTCCAGATGTTTCCTTAATGTGACATCTGTGCAATAAAAGATAAGGATCTCTGGATCTTTCTTATTTGGATTGGTTGAAGGTAACCATAGTTACAGTGCCCCTTTGGATTTATAACAGAGTTTTTAATGGGTTTTATTGCAAACTGGACATTTCAGAGAGGTGAGAGTAGCACAATAAAAGGTTTTTTCAGTACCCAAGATGAAATCCTAAGTTTGGGGTCAGTAAAGTGGGGATTTCAATTTAAATTTAGGGCTTGCACAATGTATATAGCCTATCCATATATAGCCTCTGGTCTGTCCAACTGTGAAGGTTACCTCTTAGGACAGTTGGTCATAGACTATTATTTGCAAGTCATCTTCTTGGAGTCATGGTGGAAGAAAAGTAGTAGAGAAGCACAGGGGGAAATATGCTCATTTCAGAGCGGTTAGGTAGGTAAACAGTAATACTTCTCATTCCTTTCCTCCCACATGGATAATGAGCTGAATGTGTACCGTGAGTAATTTGCTTTTTTAAGAATTGAAATTGACCCCAGATCAGAGCATCTGTACCATAGCTCGTGTGCTGCTGAAGAGACCAAAACTCATCATCTGAATTCAAGGAGGTGGTGCATTTCTGTAAAATGGAATAAAATCACATGATGTGGGGAAAGGATCTGATCTGAGGGATGGAAGCAATTGTTTTTAAGGGATTACCAGAGGGCACCTGGACGGTATGGCATGCTAGAAAACATCTATACTCAATAGCAGTAGAAAGCATGCTACTCCTCCCCCCTTACCACAGCATCTGCCAAACAATTCCTAGAATTCTAGAATCATTTGGGTTGGAAGAGACCTTCAAGATCAAGTCCAACCATTATCCAGCTTTGCCCTGTTTACCATATTTATTTATTAATCAACTTCAGGTCCACAAATTATAAAGGTTTGTCTGCAAACAAAAAAAACCCCAGCTGTTAAATTGATGGAGATGCTGGCTTTTGTGTTGGAGATGCACCTTTACTTACTCCAATGACAGAAGACTGGTCTACCTGACAGTCCCTTTCCATTTCTATGTCACCTACATGTGTCTGTGTAATACCTAGGCTGCTTCTTTACAGCTGGCATTATTTTTGCTTGCTTGGTTAAAATGCCCACCTATCAGATGAATATGACTAGTGTTAGGCAGCATATAAGCACCATGTAGGTTGTGTGATAGAGTCTGTGTAGTAGATGTTAGTAATTGCAGTAGATGTGTTGGTCACCACACAAAGCTGTGGCAGAGCTGTTTTTCCCTCCCACTTAGAAAAGCAAGCTCTTGTGATAGCTGGTGTACCAGAGTGCTAGTGTTGGCACACAGTGACTCTTTAATGGCTTTACTATAAATAAAAGCAAGCCATCTCCGTGCTGCGATACCTCCTGGAAATACTTTGGTGGTGGTTTGTTACATAGATGTTTCACAGCAAGGTCAGGGTTCTCTAAAATATGGATGATATCAAGTGGCTGAGGCTTCTCCAAAGGCTGTGCCAAATGGAAGAATTCATGAGGACTTTGCTCTTCTGCCTGCTCTCTGTGGGCTGTGTCTAAATCATGACTCAACTGGCCAGCTAGCCTCTAGCCAGAGAAACTTGATAGAAGTGGAGACCTGGCTCCCACAGCAGCTCTGTCCTGAAGTCCACATGCAATGAGTAGCAGCCACTTGGCTGTGTGAAGCTCAAGCCTGTGTTCAAGCAAGGGAGTATAGACGTGGCTGAGATGTTTCTCTTTCAGCACTTCATCCCTCAGGAATAAAATAATACAGAAAGGGCATGACTGTCCCATGCTCCTGCACCACAGGTCTCGGGCAGATGAGGGTGGGCTAAAGGGAGCTATAGACAGAACATGGGGAGGTAGAAAAAAGAGACCCAGTGTCCATGATCTTCGTGCCCCCTTCCTTACCACAGCACATCATAGCCACAGTGGGTTCACTCCCATGCCAGGTTAAGCCTCCTGAGGGCTGGGTTTGGAAGCACAGGACTCCAGTAGCTGGTGTCCAGGACCTTCCCACCATTTGCCATTGCTCTCGGGCTGCTTGGTGCAAGTGTGAAAGATCTGGTTGGATTCACTAACCCTATTTCCACTTGTATGGCTGAAACCTAGTGTTAGAGCTCTGTGCTGTGTGCCTTGTCTTCCAGTGCTGTCTAATAACTTGGTTTTGTTCCTTATATCAAATGCTTAGGCCTGACCTTTCCAAACTGCTTACATAAAATACAAATATTGAGGTGTTTTTTTTTTTTTCAGAGCTTAGAAAATTATTTCCAAGTTGGAGGGAAGCAAAAAATACTAACACTTCATCTGGAAATAGCAATCAGTAATGTAATTGTTTCTCTTACTTTGGTAAGAAGTGAAACAGTAAGTTATGGTGAGATATACCTGCTGACAAGTGCTCAGGTTCGGGAAAGTATTTTTTTTTTTTTTTTTACAACTTTCAGGTGTATAAGTTCATCCCCCAAGTAGCAAGATCTTGGTCTTCTTAGGTGCATTGAAAAAGTCTCCTGCATGTCTTGGGCTAGAAACATTGACTCATGAGAGACCTTAAGGGTTGAGTGGTTTGAAACAAGATCAAGAACTCTAAGTCAAGTTAATTAAATATACTGAAACCTCTTTCTTCCCAAAGCTGCTAATCCCAATGACTTGGCCAGCTGAGTGATAATGTGTTATCCCCTCTGCCACTCCTGCTGCCATGGCTACATTTTGTCTTAAGTCAAAACTTTGGCTTTAAGGAGAACTAGGAAAAAGGAAGGGAAAAAAATGAAAAAGCAGCGCTGTGGTATGCCTGACTACATACCAATATTAGCAAACATAACCTTGAAATAGCAGCAGTGTTCATCAATCTGAACACTGTTTGAGTCCAGAAATGCTCAGATTACTGACATTCACTGCAATTTGCTTCCCCATGCCACTGTCAATAGCAGTCCTAATACCAACCTTTGAATGCACTAATTGCCTCAAACTGCCTTTTAGGCAAATAAATAATTCTGTGATGCAAGATGAGGGAAAGGGTTTCTGAGTAGGTTGACTTGGACGTTTTCCAGTCAGCAGATCTGTATATGCCCTCATTTAGCTATTTACAGATGTGCTGCCACAGGAGTTTGGAAATGCATTTCATGCCTATAGCTGGAAACTTCAGGCAAACTTGGGCACTCTGGGCTGTTCTTCAGCTGGTGAAGTCACCTTAGCTCAGCAATAATCAAGAGCTGTTCCAGCTGACACCAGCTTAGAGAATCTGTAAGCTGTCTTGGACCTCAGAGCTCAGCTCCATCTGTAAAGCAGGTTTCATACTTCCAAATATACATTGAAGGTATGAGGAAGGATTCCTTGTGAAGTTAAAGGTTTCAAAGGAACATGTCTTCAGTGTCTGAGAGAGGGAGAGCACGTCCTTGTAAGATGTGTCTGTACAGAATGTCCATTTCAAGTAAATGCTAATTACTGAGTGGTGTGTTGCTTTGTCTGCAGAACATCTTCATTCAGAAGACTCAGCCTAAGAAAATCATCAAAACCAAAATTGGTAACTTCTTATATACAACCAAGTTTGTTCTGATCGGTAGTGGTGAAATATTTCTAGACACCCACATATAGAAAGTTAATTTGGGCTTTTAAGAATTATTGGTATTCCTAGTGCTGTCTCAGCACCAGCTACAGAAATAGATCTGGAACATAGCTAGTACATTTTGTAGGGGCAAGTGGAGGGGACTCAAATGTGTCTGGATCAGCTGTGTTTGATGTCCGGGCTTCACTGTGCTAGATTCCGTGGAATGACAGGGACAGAGTCCCCTACCCAGGTGCTTCCCTGTTCCTTTAAAGGCAGAATGTGTCCACTGTTGTCACCTCCCCTGAGAAACCCCAGACATGGTCAGAAGAGGCACCTATTGTCATTCATCACTCAAATTTCTCTTAGGAGGTGTAAGTCAGTCAAGGATGACAAAGATAAGGAAGGCCGGTGGTATTCCTTACAGTTTTATTTCATGCATGCTAAATCAACTTTGTGGTCTCATATTTTTCTAAAACTCTGGCAACTGGGTGGTTTTGTTGAGCTAAATGGTCCTAGTGACACCATTGATGGTAGACTGTTTTTCAAAGTATACTGGGTGAAAATGCACTTAGTAAAGTGTACTTCAGATATAAATTGCCAGCTTCTCTCTGTAAAAGGATGTAGGAACTGGAGCAAGTCTTCATCTATTGTTTCCTTCCTGCAGTATATGGAAATGATGAGGTGCCAGTTAATGCTTCGTGTTGATTTCTGTAGCAGGCTGGTGTTTTTCTGCATTGGCTTTTGAGTCCTGCATCCCTAAATGAAGCATCACAGGCTGCCATGAGTCACTGTACAGGAACTAAATGTCAAAGTTGAATTCAAGTTTACTGCCACAGTTGGTGTGAACAGTGAGACTGGTGGCGTGGCATTCCCATAGCATGGATGTCTGGGCAGGGGAGAGCTGGGTTGCCCCCTGCTTAGAGGAGAGCATAACTGGGCAGGGGTGGCACTAAAAGCACAGTAGCTTCTGCCTTGATGATCTTCCAAATGTACATCTGAGGGATTCAGCACACCTTGAAAACAAAGGTGGTGACCAAAAGGATATGTAGGACAGTGCCCTCCAAGTTGAGCAAGCTGCCTCTGTGCTGTAGTGTGACTTTGCAGACATGCTTCCCAGCAGTGTGGTATGGGCTCCTACAACAGCTGCATGCAGATGACTGAGGAGACCTCAAGCTTGAGGTGCCATGCTGAAGGCAAGGCTCTGCTGGGCTCTGTCTTGTGGCCTTAGGCTGGAACAGTATGTAAAAATTGTCTGTCTTGGGTCCTCATCTGACCTCTTAACAGAAACCACTATAGCACTTGATGGGGAGAGCTAAAGGATGGTGATAGAAAATTCTACCCTGCTCCTATGTAGGGTAAACACTTGTTTTGCCTCATTTCCTGTCCTCATGTCACCCCTGCCATCATGGACTCCCTTTCTTACCACTCAGTGTTGAAAATGGGAGAAGATGGAGGAGTCACTATGGCCTTGCTGTTGACAGCAGAGACTGAGCTCTTTTTGCTACTGACCTGCCCAGATAGTTCTAATAAATTGTTTCAGTGTGCCACGACTCTGGTTTGTTTTCTGAAAACTGTCTGGAGTCTGTTGAACTACATTGTGATTAATAGCTGAAGCCTGTTGGTTCACTATTGAATGCTACAAAACAAAAAGTTAAAACATGACAACTAAATCCAAGAAGTAGAAACAAAGAGAAGTTGCAAGAACTCCTTGCTACTTAAACTGAGGCTTCTTGGGATCCAGGACAATCATTTCTGAACACTAAGCAGGTGTCGAACGGCAACTGGAAATAGTCAGTGATAGTTTAAGACCATGATTTTAGGCCCAATTGTGCCACTGTGATGGGAACTCAGCACCTTTGTGTTCTAGGGGCATGAAAGGCATGCAGCATCTTGCTGTTTGAATATTAGGTTTCTCTCTTTTCTCTTCTGGCTCTAAAGCTTCATTCCTATTCAGCAGAACTCCATAAATAACATAACTTCTAAACCCCCAACAACTGACAAACTGTTCTCTTTGTATTTTTAAGTCTTTTAGGGAACCTTGTTTATAGATATTTTTTAGAAGCCTCTCACTACTATAGCACACAGCAGCACCCCTGTAAGTGTCAGAATTCCTCTGCAAAACTTGAGCAAGGATGTGCTGGGTACGTGACCCAGCTCAGGAGGTGCATATTGTCCTACATAAAGTTCCAGTGCTGAGCCTGTTCCAGTTTTACTAATTCCTGTTGCCTACATATAGCTTGAACTTTTTTATAGACAAAGAGTCATTCTTCTCCTGGTCTGTAATAGTTCCTAAGGGCAGGAGAGAAAAAGTGAGAGTGGGAATTCATGGAAGTCAGAGTCTGTGGGATGAAATTCAGAGCAGGAAGGAGAATCATCAGTTGCCAGAGTTCCCAAAATCAAAGAGAGTTAACCAAACCCTTTTAAATAGGAATAAGACAGAGTAGGACCCATGGTTGGAAAGCATCTTGGTAGCAGAAACTCAGAGTATTCAAATGGTAGAGATCTGTGATCTGAAATGTGTTCCAAATCTGGTCCTTCCACAGACCAGTCACAGTTGTACTTTGTGTACTGGTTGTTTGCTGCTTGCTGGGACCAGGCTTGAGCTGAATGCCCCTGGTTTCAGAAAGCATGTAAGGTGCCAGGTCAGAGTCTGAGCATTGCTGACTTGCAGCAGCTGCAGCATGGCTTGGATACTGTCAGGATATTCTGCTTTGCTGTCAGACTCTGAATGTCACATTGACTCTTTGGGCACGTCTGGCCTAAAAGAGCAAGGGAGCCCTTCTGAGACTGAGTCCTTTCCATAGACTCAGCGAGAGACAGCTGTCATGACACCTAAAAAGCTGGAAGAGCCATGGCTCATGGTAAGAGGGGTTAGGTTCAGCTGAAGAAGGCACATGTAAGAAGCAGCTTTTCCTAAAACCTGAGAAAAGGTCAAAGCGTGTGGAGCTGGCACTCTGGGACACTACTGCTGCTTGTAACTCATGTAACTCTGTGTGTGAAGCTGTTCCCAGCTTTCAGCTCCTCTCCAGGGGAAAGTGAAACCCTTTCAGCTTTGTAAAAAATACCTGGACATCACACTTATCTTTTACACCTTTACCTCTGCCTCATCAGAACCTAAAAAGAGCTCTTTTTTGTCTCCAAAGTCTTGGTATCTCTCCAAGATGTAGTCTTATTGCTTTTGGACCTCCAGTTCTTGTGAGTCATATCTGCAAATTACATGAGTCAGGTTTCAGTGGTGACCATTTCAAATTGGCTGGCCATTTAAGGTGGAAAAATTCACCATTAGTTCATGCATTTTTATTTGGTCTATGGGCTTTGTGTTGGCAGTCTTTGCGATCTCTTTTTTCTCGTCTTTTTAAAGTATAAGGATATTCAATTTGCATTCAGGGCTATTGTAAGCAATCACAGAATGGTGGGGGCTGAAAAGGACCTCTGGAGATCATGAAGTCCAACCCCTCTGTTAGAGCAGGTCTGCCTACATCAGGTTGCAAAACTTTGCTCTGCTGACCTTTGAGGCATTATTAACTTAAGATGTTCTTAGAACACAAAAAGGAGTTTCCAGTTCTCTGATGTACCTAAAATTGGTGGAGTTTGCAGGTAACAAATAATACAAGGAGCCCGAGTAGGCTTTGGCAAGCTGAAGGGCACTTGGCTGTGCTGAGAGAGGATGATGAGTATCGACAGACACAAGCTGTGGGAAGCGTGTAGGTGCCTCCAGCTGCTGCCAGGAGGTTGTAGGGGCACTGAGACAAGATGCACTTGCCATGGGGAAGGTAACACAGGAAACATTATGCTTCCCAGAGCAGTGGTGGGGAATGGCAAAGAGCATCCTCTGCAAATTTACAACCAGGGAAGCATTCTCTCAGCTGCAGCTCCTGACAGAATGAGGATTGTGGCTTTCTGCATTCAACCCCAAATTTCCTTCAATTGGCAAGCAGCTACTAGTGCTAATGTGAAGAGTTCGTCCAAACTGGGAGAGAGGGAATTTACACCGTGCTGAAAACAGTGTTGAACTTCCCCTGCTTCCTGCCTTTGTGCCGCACGTAGCGCATCTGCTGTGCCAGGGGAGATGGGGACTGCTAATGCTGCTTGTCTGGAAGATATGAACGTAACATAAGACAGCTATTCAAGGGCTGCTGCTGGCCTGCCAGGGATTTATGGTACGCAGGAAAGATTCTGATGTGTCATGCTGCAGGGGGAAAGGAAAGCAGGAGCGGGGTCATGAACAAAAAGGAATTTGCTTATCCAATTTCCGTCTCTTTCTGAATTTGATTGGAACTCACAGTTGTCAGGCTCTGTTTAAGGCTCCTCTTTACCAACGCCTCCTTTACTGCAGAAGGTCAGAACCAATTATTGTTTTGCCTCCAGGGACTTTCCTTCTTCAGAGAGACCTTACAGTGGATATTCTTTAAACCCTTTTCCTTCCAATTAAGGCAGCAAATTCCTCATTTAGAGGCTTTTTGAGGGGGGGGACACACACAGAGTAATCAGGAGACTGATAGATTTATCAATAGCCTTGAAAAACAAAGCCTGTATGTCTCAGGAAGCTTGAAGTCTAATTCCTTTCAGTGACTTTTCTCACTCTGAACTTTAAATCTGTCATTTCATTACACCGGGAATGGAAAGCCCCTAATTTTCCCAGGCTACAGTTTTCCTCTGTTTTTTAACCCTCAAATACCATGTGGACTTAAGCCTCTGAGTACCTAGTGCTTAAGTTTTTTAATGTAGATAAAAATGTTTAAGTTCTCTTTTGGGTAGGAATTCACAGCTTTATGGACAGCAGGCAGTCAAAAGTGGCTGTACCTACACTCTCAGCTGTAGTCTGACAATTAGTTAAGAAGTCTTCCAGATCTTTGGAGTGGAAACAGAGAACATCCTGAGATAGGTTTAGAATTCTTTGGCTGTTAGGAACAAATTCTTTACCATGAGAGTAGTGGAACACTGGAACAGGTTGCCTGGGGAGGTGGTTGGGACCCCATCCCTGGAGATACTCAAGGTGAGGCTTGACAGGGCTCTGAGCAACCTGATCTAGTTGAGGATGCCCCTGCTGACTGCAGAGGGGGTTGGGCTAGGTGACCTTTGGAGGTCCCTTCCAACCCAGACCATTCTATGATTCTTTTCGTTTTTCTGTTACGGGCAGAGTTATTTTCTGTTTCATAGGCATTATCTCCTGCTCCAAACCCTTGATATCCACTAAAGCCTGTGTCAGTAGGTAGAGGAAGCAATACTTTTGGTATCGCAATTGGTAGAACACATTGCAAAACTACTTTGCAATTGCTGTTTGCATCAGGATGAACTGTGAAACGATAGGGCTAGGTGTGAGGTGTAACCCCTGCACTTCACTTCAGTATGCTCTAAGGTGAGTATGCTGAAGTAAAGTGAACCACTGAGGTGATTCAGGTGGCTGAGATTGCATGGACAGCACTGGCTGCTCACACAGCAATACTAGATTGTGCATCGTGTTAAAGGAGTCTGTTTTTCTGGAGCTGGTAGATTTAAGACCCCTGATTAAATGTGTTCACAGCTTCACTGAAGAACTGCACAACTATGATTATGTGATTATAAGGCAGCTGTGGTCTTGTGGACTGAGGCTAAGGACAGGAATTAGGAGATATGAGTCTTGTTCTTCATCTGCCAGTGTCTGTTTTGTAAGACTCTGGGCAGGTCACTTGCAATGCTTTGGCTACCATTTGATAGACCCGTTTTAGATGTTTACTGAAGACTCAGCTTACTCCCTTGACTGTGTTACCTACAGAGAGAGTGTGGAGAGTGACTGGCTCAGATTCTTGCATTTAATCAGATCATTCCAATCTGCTCTTCATGATGGGGCTGATGAGTGCCCGGTCTGTCAAGATTCTATTTGCAATTGGTTTATAAAGAGTTAATCTGCTAGGAATGTCTCAGTCATTGCATACAAAGTCAAGTAAGTCTAGGAGGTGCTGAGAAATTACTTACAATTTACTGCTCCTGTCTGCAACATGCATATAGTAAGGGTTAGCCAGGTATGAATCCTTTCTAAAACATTTATAAATAAAACCTGGATACCAACCAGGCTGAAATATAGTCATAGGCAGGGCTCTGAAAGCAGAGGTACAGAGTACTGCTCTCCTCTGACACCCTGCTCCCCTTTAGCTCTGAGCTCACCTCTGGGCAGGCATCACAGCAGCAGTCCTAAGAAATCTTTCATTGGTTGAAAGGAATAATTCCCTCCTTACCCAGAGCAAAGAAAATCATCCAGATCTAATAATAACTTGCTAATCTCGCCTGGCTGGACCAGCACAGATAGTGCAACGGAAATTTCCTTCTCAGCTCCTGGGAGAGCCTGTCCCCAAAGAGGGCTTTTCTTTTGATAAGGTGTCCCCTATCCCGTGCTGCTGAACCAGCCTGAATCAGCACGTCACCCTCGGAGTGCAGGAAGATCCCGGGCTCAGCCGCTGAGTCACATGAATAACTGGAATAGTTCTGCAAAGCAGAATGAATTCCCAGAACCTTTTCAGGCATATACCAGCAGGCACATGCTTTTGCTCCTTACTTTACAGCTCTGGAAAGGACACTACTGATATTTTTAACCAAGATAAAGCAGTTTACCTGGTGTTAGAGAGTTAAACCTTACAAGTTTATTGTTGACACTCTCCTGCTTCCAAGCAGGTTTAAGAATAAGCCACGACATAACAGAGCTATTAGGGTTAAGCTCAAATCAACTCTGCAATGACTCAGAGCTTGTAGCCCTTTCAAAGCAAGTGTTGGGGGGAGAAGCTTGTTATTAACTATTGAGTAGCTTGTGGCTGATGCTGACTCTTCAGACAGCAAAGATCTCTAAGGACACTCTTTGGGTTCTTAAATCTATTATCCTTTGGCCAAAAAAAAGTCTGAGTTACAAGAACAGTAAATCAGCAGCCCTGAGATTCTGGTTTAGCAAAGACTGCATGCTTGGAATTTGGGCAGAAATATGAAATTCACTATAGAAATATGAAATTCACTATAGATATTCTTTATATTCAGTCCTAAAACTTGTAAAGGCTGCATTTGTATTACAGAAATGAACTTGTCTAGAACAGAGGAATGAGGGGAGAAGGCTCAGTGGCAAATGCAGGATCGCAGGCATTGCTCCAAACAGTGGACTAGTGGGGTGGGGGGCTGTAATAAGGAAGTAGGAGGAAAGAGAATAACTGGAAAGCAAGTAGAGGGTTAGTGGTTACTGAAGCTTTTGAGAGTTTTTCCTTTTAAGCTGCATTTTATGTTTTCTGAATAATAGTGATAAGCTGACCAGGGACAGAGGGGAATGAAGAAGAAACACCACTTGTATTTCTACCTGTTGCCCTTGAATATATCATAAGTGAATACAGGATCATCTGCTCTAGAGTCCAACATCACTGATCAGAGGAACTGATTCCATGGCTTTTAGTTCTGTCCCGTCTCCCTTCTTTTAGAATACTAAAGTCAAAGTTGATGCCATTTCTCCACAAAATGCTGTAGTTTTTAATTCTTCAGAAAGCCTTATGTGATGCTGCTCCTGACCTGTTATATCCAACAACCACTATAAAGAAAATGAAATTTAGATGTTCAACATAACAGGGCATTATTACTGATGAGGAGCTCTGGGGCCAGCATTCAGAAGTCTGGATGTCTGTGCCTTGTCTTTTGCCCACAGACGAAAATGTGCCACTTTAATTGGGCTCAGAGACAGGACCTTTCCTTATGGTGTATTTGAAATGAACGCTCCCTAAACCCAAACATTATTTCTGACATCTGTTGCTTGTTTAGATGGCAAAATCTGTGATAATGGTCAGGGAAAAGTATACAGTCCAGTAGCCATGGAAACCTGCTGTAGTTTTTTCCTGTTTCTTTTTCTACTTTTTCTAGTGAATGAATGGCTGCTGAATCCAGCTGGATGGCAGCCCGAGAGCCTGCAGTCCTCAGCTGAGCCTCAGCAACAGGCAAACCTTGTCAAAAGCAATGAGCTTTCTCTTTGCTTGTTCTCACCGAAGTGCTGTTTTTAGCAGGCTACTTCTTTTCAGGAAGAGTTCAGTGCCCCAGGAAGAGTGACCATTCATTCCCCAGTCCCCCTGGCTATGGCTAGAAAACAAAGTAACCCAAACACAAAGTAGCTTATCATGACTCATATCCACATGACTCAGCTCTTTCCCCCCATTGCTGTGTCCCAAGCAAGTGGCCTCATCCAGACTGCCTCTTGGGAACAGTCCTTGGCCTTCACTGCCTCCCAAGTGTTCTCAGACATTGTCTGGGAGAGTTCCAGTTGGGACAGGCCTGTGCCATAGCAGGGAGTGTTCTGAGTTAGACAAGATGAGAGGTGATGGATCAAAGCTGTGGTCTGGTCCTCTGTGTTTACAGTATAGATGTAACCTCTGTGAAGGCTGTCAGCATGGAAGGTAGCTAGTGCCAGTGGTGGTTCTGATTGGGTGACACAGTCTTCAGCTCCAAATGCTAGCTCACAGAGGAGCACCTCTCAAGCCAGGGAACCCATATGTAAAACATAGAATGGCTGCGTTTGGATCTGTGGCCTCCAACATAAGGACATGGACCTGTTGGAGCAGGTCCAGAAGAGGGCCATAAAGATGATCAGAGGTCTGGAGCACTTCTGCTATGGGGACAAGCTGAGAGAGTTGGTATACTTCAGCTTGGAGAAGAGAAGGCTCTGAGGAGACTTTGTAGCTGCTTCCCAGTACCTAAAGGTGGCCTACAAGAGGGACTTTTTATCAAGGAGCTTGTAGTAGGCCATAGACAGGATGAGGGTTGATGGCTTTAAAAGAAGACAGCTTTAGACTGGATATAAGGATAAAATTCTTTACTCTGAGGGTAGTGAGACACTGGAACAGGTTTTCCAGAGAGGAATTTGGATACCTCATCCCTGGAAGTGATCAAGGCCAGGCTGGATGGGGCTTTGAGCAACCTGGTCTAATGTAAGGTGTCTCTGCCCATTGCAGGGGGGTTGGAAATGGATGATCTTTAAGGTTGCTTCCAATCCAAACCATTCTCTGAATCTTTGAGTCTATGATTCTGTTATTTTTCAGAGACTGTATGAGGCCATATGGATGTCTGTCTTTGGTACCTAGAGCTGTAGGATCTTGATTCATTCTTGCTGCACTGAGATGCTGCTGCAGCTCAGCTGCTAGCATCTTGGTGTACCACTGTGCAATGAAGATGGTTTAAGCACATCTCATACTTGTAGATACTGTGCAAGTGATGACTCATACCTTTTATCAGCCCAACACACAGCACAGACATGCTGTCTTCTGCCAATCTCTCCAGTTTGATTTGCACTGTCATATTTTGCAACAAAGAGCACTTGCATGAGGGCCCAGCGCAGCCCAAGGGCTGCTAGTGCCTACGGCAGATTTCGTCTTCATTTTAGTGGGTTCAAGGTTAGGCCCCCCATTGACTGTGATGCTGCTGAGTGTGCTCAGCTGCTCCTGCAATCACTGCTTTAATAAATTTTTTTCTTTTTTTGTAGGGCTGGCTCAATATTATTCTCTGAGAATCCAGTCAGCACCTTCACCCAAAAGAAACCAGTTTGTGGTTTCATCATTCTTAGAAGGAACTCAAGGAGTCCTAAAAGTGTACAGCTGCTTTGTGTGGTATTGATGGGTTATTTTGTACCTCCATCAAGGAAGGGCTAAGCAAATATGTTAACATGGTTCTGGTCAGCTTTGCCTCATTTAGTACTGTGTCCAGTTCTGGGCCCCTCAGTTTAGGAAAGATGTTGAATTGCTGGAGCATGTCCAGAGAAGGGCAACGAGGCTGGTGAGAGGCCTTGAGCACAAGCCCTATGAGGAGAGGCTGAGGGAGCTGGGGGTGTTTAGCCTGGAGAAGAGGAGGCTCAGGGCAGACCTCATTGCTGTCTACAACTACCTGAAGGGAGGTTGTAGCCAGGAGGGGGTTGGTCTCTTCTCCCAGACAACCAGCACCAGAACAAGAGGACACAGTCTCAAGCTGCGCCAGGGGAGGTTTAGGCTGGAGGTGAGGAGAAAGTTCTTCACAGAGAGAGTGGTTGGACATTGGAATGTGCTGCCCAGGGAGGTGGTGGAGTCGCCATCCCTGGAGGTGTTCAAGAGGGGATTGGACGTGGCACTTGGTGCCATGGTTTAGATAGTCATGAGGTTTAGGGTGACAGGTTGGACTCGATCTTTGAGGTCTCTTCCAACCTTCTTGATTCTTGATATGGTTTGGTCTTCTTGATATTTATTTTCTTCTCAGAAAAACAGGAGGCTGACAGGAAAACCATGACTTCAGACAATAGATGTAGCAGTAAAGCTCAGTTTACGTTCCAAACTGGAGCAGGACAGGTATTTGTTATCAGAAAGCCCCCAGAGTGCAGTAGTTACTGGAATGCTCTTTCTATAAAATTTTACAACCAGTTTATAGAATTCCACAGAGCAGACTGTCAAGATGTAATCTTTATTATCACAGAATATATTTCAGTACAGATCTCTCTATGGCTTCTAAATAAGTGTCCCTCTAGATGGCCCTGTCCTTGGTCACATGGGAAGTGCGTCATGCCAGAATTGATATCATCATTGGATTATCCTGCTTGAATCTTCATAATGCACTTTGAAGTCTTCAGAGGAAGAGCTTCATGGGAATATTTTGAGAGCCTGATTCAGTTCTTAATTGGACTGACTCATGTTGAGTCACCAGGATATCCATTAGCTGCATCTTTAAAATCCAACACTCAGATTTTGGATGAACTGTGAGGAAATGGGACCCCCCCTCCAGCTGCTTCTGAGGTGCCATAGGGTTGGGATACCTACTGCCATTGTACTCTCTGGGAAGTTCTGATTTCTACTCTACCAACCACCACAGCTCTGGCTGGCAAGCCAGATGATTTCTGTGTTCTTTGGACACTCGGTTGACCAACTGCTTGCCAGGCAGCTTTTCAAAATTATCTCCTACTCCCCGTCTTCAGCATCACTGGCATCTATTACGCACAAAGAGTTCACCACACCCACAGCTCACCATACTGCAGGAAGTACTTGGCTAAGAGAAGCAACCTTAAAACTGAAAGAAGCATTTTCCTTTTCATTTCTAGGAAAGGATTTTTACTCCGTGAACAAAACAGCAAGAGGCAGTGAGTAAGGCACCTGATGACTAAAATAATTTAGGTTGTGGGAAGCAGCAGAATTTGATGTAGAATAAAAATCTGAGTGGGATTCATCTCACCTAACTTAAGCCATCTGAAGTTAAACATTCAGTCTAAACAAGCCATCCAACACTTGGATCTGTTGTCAATGGGGACAAGTAGGTACTCTGAGATGGTGACTCATCCCGCCTGCCTTTGTTCTGCTGGGCTGAAATCACTCGCCCTTTGAAGTTGCTTCCTAATACCACTTCCTAATACTCTACAAAATATGCAGAGAATCTGGGGTGAGTAGTTTGGTCTATTGCTGATTGATGTTAGACAGCTCGAATTGGGTAAGATAAAGACAGGCATGAACATGTGCAAAGGACCAGATTTAATAAAAGAGAACACTTTATAAGGGCAGAGTCTGACTTTCATTTCCTTTGTAGGTGGCATTTGTAGTGGATTTTTGGCTCATTACCACTCCTATTAGGGTGGAAAATAGAGGCATCTAATCTGTGTACCTTGTGAATCTCTGCCCTATAAATCCCTTTCCTAGAGGAAGACATTTGCTTCATTCTGTAGCAACAACACCCCAGAACGGATGACAGATGAGTGAACGAGTAATTCCAATTATTAAGATAATGAAGAGAAAAGAATTGGGCCACTCAGTCATAAAATTAAACTTTGGCAAACTCAGCCAAACCCATATTTGTGTTCTGGACCTACTTTCTTTCTTTCTGAGGATCTGGAGAAAGGTCTACAAACCCTGGCAGAATTATGGAGCTATTGAAATGTCCGTCATGTAGGTGCAATACAGGCCAAGATTTGCAAACTTGTGTTTGATAGAGTGGAAAAAACCCTAGGAGGTGTTTGAAGAATTGAGGGTAAAGCACTAAAGATACAGCCTCACCTGTGGCATGATCTTGCTTTTTCATTTTGACAGAGTAAAACTCTAAAACTAAGGAAAATTGAGTCCTGACTGAAACTCACTAAAAAGATCCCACGAAACAATGTAAATGATCTGTGACAACTCTGAAGGTTTGACTTCACAGTTAACTGTGGGCAATTAAATATTGAATGTAACAAGAAGAATGTTTCCTTTGTGTTCCTTATGACGTTTCTTTGGTTCGTTATATCATGCATCTCTTGAATACGTAGTGGGCTGCTAAAAATGTTCTGCTTCTAAAATTAATAAAAATATGCCAGAAAAGTAAATATGTTATGAATAATAGTAGAAATGTTACAAATAATGATGACTTTGGAGCCAATGGGCCAATTCCCACAAGTAAAGATGATCAGGCATGAATAAGAATTGCAAGATGACAACTCTAGTACTTTAAATCTTTGAAACACTTCACACACTTTCACCCAAGAGACACCTTGCAACAGAAGAAGAGGAGAGATGCAGGCCCTGGTCCTGTACTGTTACGTCAAACAGACCTCGGCTGATGACTTCAGCAGGTCCAGGATCAAGCTGTATAATTTGCCTAAGGTTGAAGTGGGTGTCAGTGGCAGGATGAGCTCAGGCTTCTGGACTCCAGCCCTGTGTGTTGTCCATGAGAGCCTACAACCACTTACATAGTGTTACCTTCTAGCATGGTGGTGACCATATAAATCAACCCTGCCTGTCAGTTTCCTGTCATTCTGATGGTAACGTGGCTAGAAGTTTTGGGGTGTGTGTATAGAGAGAGACAAATATATGCTTAAGAGCTAGACATAGAATGGCCTCCTTTACCTAAACTGGCTTGAGGACCATGAAAACTCAGGCTGTTTAGAATCTGTCTTTCTGATGGCTACACCTATCCCTCCTTGGATCCTAGGAGAAAGAGGTAGAGGCAAAATAAAATAGCTGGGGTAGTAAGGCCTGAAGCAAACCAGAACAGCTTAGGGGACAGTGTAGAAGTCACTGTTTTGGTGATGGGTTTTGTTTGATTTTTGGTTTTGTTTTTTTGTTGTTGGTGGTGTAATTCTGGAATAAACCCCAAGGTCTAAAAAGAGAAGGTATGGGCAAAGCGAGACAGCATGGAGAAGGGGTGGATTTGGCCCTGGTTTCTGCTTGCATTTTGGGCCTATTCCTGCAGTTGTATCACTCAGTGATGTTTGGCAGATTGTTATTCAGGACAAGAATCAGTTGGGCTGGCTGACAGCACACTAGATATGTTGTGCTGGGGATAACATTTGCTCTGTAAGTTGAGGCCTTGCATTCCTGCACACATGGAATTCCCAATGACGTTGCTGACGCTTCTTTGTGAGAAGGTTAAGTGAAGCCCCAAGTCATTTCACTTTGTACTGTCAACTGAAGTCTGAACTAAGAGCTGTGCTTGTGAGGTCCAGGCAAGTCTGAGCCCTTACAAAGATCAGATTTAAAAATTTATGACCATATTCCATAATGTTTTACATGATTTGCTTATTGTTGAGTACTACTTGGTTTGGGAAACTTCTTTTTCTTCCTAAAGTAGAAATCTGGAAAATCATGAAATGAACAGCACTGGTTTAAAAAATATGAGATATACTATAACTTATTTGATAAGAAATTCATTTATCAAAACTCCACAACATTGGACAGTCAAAGATAAAGATGTGTCAGGGAGGAGAACCAGGCTTTTAGTGGGTTCTATCCTTACTTTAGGCAACAGTGCCTTGGTCCTCTTTTGTTCTTTGCCAAGTTGTCTTTTTGCCTTTAGTGTCTGTGCTTAGCTTTCTCCAAAGAGAATGTGTAGCATGGAATGATACCTGAGTGGTTGAAAGCTATTTCAACGTCATGAAGAATGTCCTTGGAAAAAAAAAGTGCTGCTAGGATTATTTCATCCAGGTTTCCTAAGAAAGGAAGGCTCATGACCAGTATGTATGTGGCCTGTTATTCTCTTTTTAGTAGTCCTTGATAGGTTTGGCTCATATTAACCAAATTTTCTCGGGAAGCTGAGGTCAAATGCATGATGTTGCTATAGATGTAGTGCAAATTGCTGGCCAGTTAAATGATAAAAAGTCTTCTAAATTCAAACACAGTCCCTATATCAGAGTCTATATGGCAAAGGCAAACTGGGAAGTAGGTTTCTTGTATCCCAGGGCTCGTGGAACTACTTAGTTCATTCCTCTCTAAAATGAAATGCAGCATAGTGACTAATGAGTGAGTTCTGCTTCATGAAGGAAGTGCACTTGTCAGAGGGCTTTAGAGAAGAAGGTATCACCCCATATCTTGCATGGGGGAAAAAGTAGAGGTTTTAAAATGAAAAATCTAAATTAAAAGGTACACAGATACAGAGGTGGCAGGAAAGGGGATGAGTGAAGGATGTTGAGAGATTCACAGAATCTCATATTCTCATATAGAATCATAGCCCCCTTCTTGGAGGTGTTCAAGGCCAGGTTGGATGAGGCCTTGAGTGATCTGATCTAGTGGAAGCTGTCCCTGCCCAAGGCAGGGAGTTGGAACTAAATCATCTTTAAGGTCCCTTCCAGCCTAAACCATTCTAAGAATTCTGTGAATCCAGATGTTGACTGGAGCAAAGGAGTGGGCAGTACCTCCTTGTGTCTCACTGAAGATTAGGGTTCAGAGCTTCAGTTTTCTCAGTGCACATGTTCAAGCAAAAGGATGTAGTAAAAGAGATGTCATGTGCAGAAGAGGGAGTGAGGAAGCTCATCCTAGCAGCTGCATTTTCCTATGTATGCTGGTTCCTTTTAGATGCACTGTACAATAGAGAAGTAACTTAAGAACTCTTAATTTGCTGGCAGAAGGAGAAGTTGGTACTGAGTAGGATGGGGGCACTTCCAGTGAAGAATGGCTGGGTCTGTTCCTCAGGGCAGGAGCACTGGAGTTTTTCCCCTGAAATAAAACAGTCCCTTTCCCTCCTTGTTATGCTTTTTCTTACTGAAAGCAAAGGGACTTTCCATTGTATTTCTTCAGCTTTTGCTGATCTTACTGTTTCAAATACCAGAGAAGTGGGTCTTAGGGCTTAATTCTTAGCAACTGCAGAGGTTTATCAGAACTGTGACAACTGCCTAGATGTTCGCTTCTACCCTTGGGAAAGAGAAATTATTTTAATTCTCTTTTCCTGAAGGTAGCTTATTTATCTTTACTGAAAACAAAAGCAAAGCAATAAAACCACTTTAAGAAGTTCCTTCTAGTCTTGGAAGTTCATTTCTGCCCTCATGCTGCAGGTTACTGACTCCTCTTGGTGCCAGTCCAGCTGTGTGTGGAGGTGTGCTTTAAATTAGATATGGAAATTGCCTGGGCTAAAGAAAACAGACAATACCCCTCCCTTCCCCCCCACTCCCCCCCTCCCCCCCCCCGCCCCGTTTTTTATTTGGATTTTTTTTTTTCCTACTTGGGTTATTTTGGTGATTCAGTTCTTCATGTGGGTCCACAACAATGGTCTTGCCACATGAATGGGTGGAAAGTGTAGCAGAGGGGCAGAAGCACAGGTTTGGGAAAGCCTTGCTGCTGTCCTAAGGCATCACTGCTCTCTGCTAGCATGTGCTTCCTACTGACCTGCTGAAACGCTTCAGTTCCACCCTGGATCTCCCCTTGCTCTAACTTGTTTCTGTGTTCATGGCTAATACCCGCTTGTAGCTACCAGCTGTATCTTTAGTAAGCAAATCACCTTAAGTGTGTTTCATTAAATAGCTTCCAACCTCATTAAAGTTTTTTTTTTTAACTTACTGACTTTTTAGACCTGATCCTGCTTCCACTGTCATAATGACAGAAGCCTCCTGATAGCAAGGCTGGCCACAGAATGGAGAAGTGGATTTAGGGATTTCCTCAAGCACTTTATAGTTATGTTCCCAGCTTTGTCTCTGCTTCACTGTCAGTTGTCTACTGTTCTCCCTAATCCTCCCTTTGCTTTCTGAAGCTCTATCTTCCTTCCTGCTGACAGATAATAATTTATTGTGGGCTAGCTTTAATATTCTTGGTGTGCTGAGATCTCATTGCTTTCATGTAAATGTAGGAATGTTTTGGTGTTTTCTTTTAGGCTTGAATTGTTCAAAGAGAATTCATTCAGTCTATTATTCTGTTCCTATTAGCAACCTAACACCTGAGCTTTTAAATAATCTTGCTGTTTAATTAGTTAAATCTTGCTCTTCACTTGGAAAACTGAAAGTATTAAATACTTTTGCAATGTGATTATTTTATGTTTTAAATTATTAAATACTTAAATTATTAAATACTTTTGCAATGTATTAAATACTTTTGCAATGTGATTATTTTATGTTTGCCAAATTATTAAGTAATAAAGTATTAAAGTATTAAATACTTTTGCAATGTGATTATTTTATGTTTGCCAAATGATTTAGCATCAGGACGTTTTAAACCTTCTCTTTATATCCAATGATGGAGGTATATCCCAGAGACACAGACGAAAACCCATCTGTAGAGTAATTTCTTCAGCACTGTTTGACTTCTGACAGGGAGAGGTCTAGATCTGTGCTACTTATCATCATCTTTGCCTCAGCTTTCCCCTTTTGTGGCCTTTTTTCTGCTATGGATCCTTTTCAAGTGGTTGCTTAAATGGATCCCAGAAAGATTTGGACTTCGTGAAGCTGATGCATTTGTCTGTAGCAGAAGCCACTTGCCCATGCCAGGAATGTATTCATTGTGCACTTGTTCTGATTTACGCTTTGGGAGATTAAAATTCAGTACACCTTGGCTGTTATCATCATTACAGAACTAGATCTCTTACCCAGTAACAGTAAATGTGGAAACAGTGGTCCTGTGCTGGTCTTCATCAGGGAAAGGTGAGCAGGCAGGTGTTTAGGTATCACTGAAGTTGTGTGGAACAGTGAAAAATAAACAACATCCCTCAGGAGTTAATATTTTGTTATTTCTTTAAAGAGAGTTTACCTGCAAAAGAGACCTAGATTTAGTATGTGGTAGTAATTAATAAGTAACTCTGGTATTCAGTCGTGTGAATGCTCTCTCTGCACATACTCCCCTTTCTAGCTCTCAGTTGTCAACAAGCAAGAACCAGACTATGGTTGAAGCAACTTTAGTTTATGCATATGTAACTTTTGGTCACACTTGACCAAGTGATACCCTTGTTGCAAGAGGTGTCAGGGAGAGAAATATTTGAGTTTCTAGTCCAAGCTAATTGTGAGAGATGGAAAAATTATGGTTATAGAAACAGGGAGTTCTTCAGATTCAATTTTCAAGAAGACCATTAGAGACTTTTTTTCTGATATAATTTCCAATCTTTTCCTGCTCAGCTTTGATAATAAATATCCCTTGAGGACAGCAAACATGAATCTATTGAGAATCTTGGATGAGGGGATTTAATGATTTCATTTAAAGTGCTGTTCATTCAATTCTTGCAATCTGTCTGTCTCTTTCTTCCATTCCTTATGTTTTCACTCACAGAATTCTCCCTTCCAATTAAGTGAATGAACCTTAGAATTAAGTAAAGCTGTCATAGGATGTAAAAGGAATATGACTGATTTTTATAATATAAATTGGAAGCAATTACCAGTTTTCTATCTTCATGCTTGCTTGGAAAATTTACACTTAGCCTAGCAATACACCTTAATTAAAGGCCTATCTATCTATCTACATAACCTTCTCATTCCAGCAAAAGTCCTTCTGTGAGCTGAATTAAATTTACTGTGGCTTCATCTCTTTATTAATAACCTTTTTGTATATTTTCAATTAAGTTTCTAGTCACATTATCACACTGAGGTAAGAGCTCTTGCTGACCTTTAATAGGATGTGGATAATAGAACATCTTTGGCTCGTGTTCTCCTCCAGACTGCAGTAAAACTGGATGGACACCCATTTGCAGGCTTTGAGACTAGACAGCACTTAAACAACCTCACTTTTTCTTGTGTTTATGGCAAACACCAGTAGGAGATCATGAATGACTCTTAACATAAGCTAAGTATATTTTATTTTGACTGATATTTTCCATATGGCAAGTGGAGCTTCTCCCCACATGAACCCTAAGAAGTGTTGTGTGGGGCAGAAGCTGTAGGTACTTTCAGAGGATAAGGACCACATCATATTTGAATTCAGATGTTAACATTCTGGCATTTGGACACCAAGTAGAATTGGCAATAAATGCTGTAGAGTGATAAGGGATGTTTATGCTCCCTTCAAGCCCAAATTATTTCTGGGTGGGAAGGGTATATTTGGTAGGCAGCCAGAGTTGTGTCAATATGAATATCTGAACCAGCTGCTTTTCTTGCTGTTCTCCCATGGCTGGATGAATCTGTTCTTCTTTATGTCTTTGTCTTTTTTTCTTGTAACCTGTAGGTCATGTTGCTGTCATTTCACTGCCAGAGGCATCTATCATATATTTTTCTCTTGATAGGTGATTGTCATTTTACTTCATTGAAAACCTCAGCTCCTCTTCAGCTCCTTTTTTTTGTGGTTCTTGAATCAGCTTTCCCCTATTTTAGTTCAGCAAACCATACAACCAACCTCAGCTGAAAGTTGCCAAAACACAAAGGGGACACAGTGAGTTAAATCTGCCAAGGTGACATTCCTCTGCATTAATTCCTGTTGATATTTCTGTCTCGATGGATGTCTGGATGTTTAGGAAACCTCATCTGGCATGTCCACGTAAAGTGAGGTCTAAAGATCAAAGCAGTATATTTGTCCCCAATGAGGCAAGGCTTGATATTTCAGATGGAGAATTTGATCCAGACTCTCGGTGGAAGCTGAGGGAACAGCTCTGGGATGGGCTGGGCTCAGGGCAGGGGTGCCACCACTCCTGCAATGGTGTGACTCACAGTGATTCCCTCGTGGGTTTGTCCTATTGACTAGAGTGCACATTTCAAAGACTGACTGGTTGAACCTGCTGCTCAATGTGCCATCTCAAAGAGCTGTGGAGCAATAGCCTCCTCAGGTGAGTTCTTGGCTCTGAGCAGGGCTTTGGAAGTGGCCAAGATCCGCAGATAACACTCCCAGAGGTTGTGTTATTCCCCAGGCAACCCTGCCTTGGTTTAGGTGCAGTCCCATGCATCTTGCCCTGGAGCAGCACAATCTAACAGTCACCATCTGGGCTATTTCACCCTTAGTCAGCAGGACTCATACTTTGTCACTGTCCAAACTGAAAACCTATTCATCACCATCCTCATTTGTACACCTGTCGGATACAGCCTTCAGCTCTACCGGTATTTCCAGCCCAGTCCAGCCATTTAACACTTCTTTCCATACTTCCTTCTGTGTCACCACCTGTGTTCCCTGTGTGAATTCCCTGACTTCCTCCACCAGGCTCTGAGTCTTCAGCATCTGTTAAGTACACATCTCAGCTTGTTTTCCTGAATTTACTTCTACACATACTAGGCTTTGTTCCCATTCTCTTACCCACTTTCTGCTTCCCTATCTGCGCTGAGATTGTGGGCTGAGGAACAATCCCTTGTTTGAGATGCAAAGCATGCAAACACATGCAAAATAATTATGCAAATATTTTCTCAATTGCTTTCATTGTGATTTTAATTAGCATTGTTTTGGTCTTGTGATGGAAAATGGAAGCCAAGTGAGCCAAAGTACCTGTCTGGGTGTGGAGCTGGGGCTAGACCCTGAATTTCCCCACTCCTCTTCAGGCTACAGCACATGATCGTCTCCTCTGTATGTTCTGCCCTGGAAAATTTTCATTTACAGAAACAGAAGTTCTGTAATTTGCATAGCTTTGTAGCAGCAGTTTCTGCTCTATGTTCAAAAGACTGCTTGTTAATCTTCAGGCCACGGCACTTGCATTTCTGCTAAATCATAGGAAAGGAGACTACGTGAACTTGGAATACTTCTCTACTGTGGCATTTTCCACTGTGAGCTTGCTGTAGTTGCTACCAGACTGTTATTGGGAGCAGAAGGGGGGTCGCATAAGATAAAGCATGTCATTTTAAATGTGGTGCACCTTGGAAAGAGTCTCCTGAGTCTGGGAATTGCACTCAGGCTTGTGTTTGGGGGGCTGTGATGAAGTGTAGCTGTTAATGAAGTGCAGAGGAAGGAAGGGACTGTGAAGCAGTAGATCTCTTTCTGTAGGAGAGGGCACAGAAGACACAGGAGAGCAAAGCCAAGGAAGGAGCTTCTGTAAGCAGTGCTGGTGCTCTGGGACTGGTCTCCTATCAACACCACAGCAGAGGACTTATTCCTGGGGTGCTGCCAGCTTTGCCCTCGCAGCCTCCATGCTGGTTTCTACTGTTTGGAGGCGCAGCACAGCAGAGAGTAGCAGATCTGGATGCTCCACAAGTATTGAGAGAGGGGTCATCACGTGGTGCACCAACTCCTCTTGTCATATGGTAGCAGACAACTGGCAGCCTACTTTACTTGTCATCACTTTTTTTCCCTCTTCAGGTAAATCCACCTCCCACCCAGCGGCCACTTTCAAACCAGGGTTGGACATGCAAGAAGAGAGACAGCCATGCAGGATTTCCTCCTTGCTGCCAACTGTGCCAACAGTTTGTTTTCCTGGATATAATTTTAAAAAGAGCTGGGAGGAGAGAAACCTTTCCTGGAACTTCCATTTCTGGAATCAAATAATTTCTGGATCTCATTTCTGGAACAGTTCTGCTGTTGTTCTTGTACACAAAGGATTTAATGGAAGGAACTGAGCTCTGACCCTCTGTGCAGACACTCCTGTAACTCCTGATGTTCAGCACCCTCACCCTGCACATGAGGCACTGGGAGGGGCCAAAGACATGGTAGGAAGAGCCTGAACAGATTATGCAAAGTAGCACAACCTCCAGTTGCTCAAAGGGACACCATGCATAGTGCTGGAATGCCATGGACTGTGGAAAGACCTTCTAGAAAGAAGTTGAGGAGCAGCAAGATACCAGGCAGCCTGGAAGATGGGATACTAAGGAATCTTTCAACAGGAGGGCCTGGGCTGAGTATGAAGCCCAGCAAGAGGATGAATTCACTGGAAATTCAGGAGAAGATGTATGGACAATATTCAGTTCTTCTGTGATTTAAGCCCAAATCATTCCACGCTTTCCATTTTTCACAAAGTCCTAGTTCTCAGGACATCTGATTACGTGAGGCTTTCAGCCTTCAATAGAAAATAATTCTGCTGGCTCTTCAGGTCATAGAGAAAAGCTTTGCACAGATATTCCAGTTTGAAAGGCCAAAAGCCTGGAGTATAAACTGCATCCTTCTGGGCTATCGGGGGAGGTTTCCTAGTGGTACTCACTACATTAGTGTTTTAGGAGTCACCAAGAGCCAGTCAGAGCTGCAACACATAGCTGGGTTTTTAGGCCATGCATTCTACCTAAAATGCAGGAGATCTGTGGGAGGAAGATGGAACGACCCAGAAATGGCATAATTTTGACACATGGAAGGCAGTGATTCAGTTGTTTCACAGGTACATAGACTACTGCAAATGTACAGCTCATGAAAATCTTGACAGTGTTTAAAGAAGCAGTTTGACAGTGTCAGTCCCCCTGTCCTCATGCCAACTGCCCATATTGGCTTGCCTCATAAGCAGAGGGCTCAAGGAACAGGTGAGCACTTGGTTGGCCTGAGGAAATATAACTGTCTTCTAAGAAAGGAGCTTTAACTAACATTCCTTGCTCTGGACTTGTTCTGTGAATGAGGAGAGGGCCTCAGTCTCTGAGGATGCTAATCTGGCACTTCTTGCTGACCTTAAATTGACCTATGTAATTTAAACCAAACCAATGTACAAGTGACACAATTTCTGCTGAGAGAGTGGAATATGTGCCAGGACTTTTAATACCACTTTTTTTTTTTAAATCTCTCTCTGATTAATCTAGTATCTGATGTGAATGATGTACAACACAGTCCTTGCACCAAAGCCTTAGAAAATAAAATGCAAATGCAGGATTATGACACAAACTCCATTTCAGTTAACATGCACTCACACAGAGGTGTTGCCAAAACCAGAGTTAGCCAACCTACAGCGTGTCTATGTGCAATTTACTGAAGGGAGGGGACAGGGCTAATTTATGCACTTGGCCCTCAGACCATGGTTTACCTCAATGCTTTTCCACGCACAGATCCTGTAAATCTTACGGGAGAAGCAATGTCAGCCCGCGCCAGGCTCGGGACACGCTGAAAATGTCGCTCGCACAGATGATGACTTGTGTCTAATTTGCTGTTGTGGATGGGCCTGAACCAAACTCTGTTGTTCCAAACATCTCTAAATTTAGGAGGTTTTGGCATCCCAGTCCAGATATGAGTCAATAGCTCTCTGTGTTCCAAGGAATAAGTATTAGGTTGTAAAGGTGGGAGTTGTAATGTAAATGGGATAATATAAGGGAATATCTGTATTAATCCTTTTGTTATGCCTTGGAGCTTGCACTTTGCCAAGGCTTAAGTGGACTCAGGATGATCTGGACACATCCAGTTAATATCAGTAAGGTGACTTTTCTTGAACAAATGTGGCTCCTCAGTGCACACTGCAGCTGTTGAGTGTTCCAGCTCTGCTGCAGCTGCTGCTTGGAGGTTTAGAAATGTGCATTCTAGTGTTGAAGCCTGCTCTTATTTCTGATTTTCTTTGGTCCTAAATAAATAGGTTCTGATTTTCAGTGCTTCTGTCAGGGAAGTAACAAAATATTGGTGCGTTATTGATGGATATAGAAGTCCTAGGGAAAAAACAAACAAACAAACAACAACCAACCAAAGAAAAAACCACAACAAAACCAGAATGTGAATTAAAGAATTACATGTCTATATGCAAAGTATTGGACCTCCCATCTCATTCCTGATGTCACTGCTACATTCATAATTTCTATATCATGTAAAAGTCTTCTAAGGCTTCTCTCAGTGCAGCATCTGCATATCTTCCATTGATGCCATAGTTAACATTTAACATGTTCTGCTGCTTCTTTGTCTTGTGCAGGTTTTCATGGGTTTGGGTGCTGGCTTCAACAGGGCAGGTGGATGATGAACACATTGAGCTGTGCAGTTGCACTTTGCACTTTGGAGAGGTACTGTGGGTTCTGGTCAAATGTGCAGTTCTGCTTGGTTTTGAGGAAAGGAAATGGGACTTCCTTCCACAGGCTCCTACAGAAGACAATATTATTTAAATGTTTTGTGATTCACCTGTCATCATATTCCAGTCTCATTCCAGGATGTCTTCTGAGTGACTGGGATTCACCACTGGCAGGTAAAAAGGGAGAAAAACACTGGCACAGAGGAAGATTATTAGTCCAATCCCTCTTATGGCTTCCTAGACTGGGAAAGACAGGCCCTTCCCCTGCTCCTCCACAGATTGCTCGGTGGCTCACCATGTTCACCTCACTGCACAGGCCCCTAACTGGGATTGTTCTTTCAAATCCAGTGGTCCCTAGCTGCTGTGAACCATGCTGGCTACACTGTGGTGGCAGAAGTCAGGGTTGTCCATCTCTGTGGTATCAGAAATGCTGTCTGTGCATTGGCAATGATCCACACATAGAAGCAGTAGGCAGTATAACGGGGCAAGCAGAGTGTGCTACATGAGGATCAGCTTTAGCATGTTGGATCAGTGACACTTTGCAGCAGAATACAAACTGCTTATTCTTCTTCCCAGCTGTTCTCTCAAGCATTTTGAGCATACATTCACCCTCAGCATGCAGGAGAGTTACATATTTCACTGTCTTTGACATGGTAGGAGAGACCCTCCTCACTTGCAGATTTGTTCTTTTAATAGGCATCCAGCACAAATGGGAATTGAGTGCATGTGTGTGTCCAACAGAGAGTAGACCAGATCCAGCTGTGGGCACGAATAACTGCTTAGGAGGCCCATTTTTTTCTGCTGATTTGGTAACTCACAGGACAGCCAAATCTTCCTTTTTAGGAATGGGAAGAACAGTTAAAATAGAGGACCTCAGCTTCAGATTGTATCGCCTGTGGAAGAGGGGAGTCAGCAGGAGAAAGCTCTCTGTATGAAGTTGTTCTCTGCCTGCTGGAGCAGCTGGAGAAAATAAGGTTCATTGTGGGCAAACGTGAGCTCATCTTGCCTCTCCTCCAAGCTGGCAGAGAGGTCAGGGTGTTTTGGGCTCTGAGTCAATGCTGTCATGACTTGCTCGTGTGACTTACTAATTGAAGTTAGAGATACTTGCAGATACTGAATGTCTGTGGCATAGACATGCTGCTCTCAGTTGTCTTCTGCTCCAGACCTTTTCAAATCATAAATCTAAAGACAGTGTGGATTTTGGGAGAGACGGGTAAGTCTCCGTACTCATTCTCACTTCTGGGAGATGCAGAGGTGAGTCAGCTGGGTTGTGTGATGACAACACATGAACAAAAACCGGTCCTCAGACAAGTCCTTTTAGAATCAGCCACACAAAAAGGTGAATCTCAGAAGACAAAAGAAAATGGTATTAGGAGGAAAGAAGGGGCAATGGCTGAAGCCCTGAATTTGATGCCAACGATATCTCGAAGTAGGCAATTTCCCAGAGGATTGTCAGAGATGTGAAATGAATTGTAAGAGCTGCTTTACAGGCATTTGTGGGCACATGCACCTGCTTACAGCAAGGGGAAAGACGGTGCGTAAATGTCTGGAGCATCACATAAAAGCTGTCTGCTGGGCTAGGCAGAGCAATTAAAACCCATCTCGCTTAAACGAACCCTGAGTGCAGGTCAAACAAATCTAATTTTTATTGTTCCTTAAGGAGATGTCTGGGTAGGAGACAAAAGTGGGGGGAGGCAGCCGTCAGGTTAAAAAATCAAGATGCCTTTAAAAAATTAAATGTTCACAATAGTGCTACAGCAAGCTAGATAAATGATCTATTGCAGCCATGGTTTAAAACTAATTGATGACTAATGTTGTAATGCATTTGTAGCTACACTGATCTATTATATATCTTGGCCAAGCTGAAGGGACACTTCAAGGAGAAAAATTGCTAACTGTTTTAACCTGATGGAACTTGGGGGAAAAATAGTTACTTTAAGAGATAAATGGAAAGGTTGTGACCTCCTAATGTACATCTGGGTCTTGCGACGCAAAATCAAATTATCATTAAACAGAATGTGATCTGTGATGGAATTAAACCAACTGCAAACCGGCACAGAAGTTTCCTCAGAGAAGCACAATGGTGCTGTTTGAGCTGGGACCATCAGCTGAAAAGCTGCCTGGTGAAAGAAGTGGTGTAACGAGTTGGTATGGGATTGTTTTGCTCTAAAATGAAAAGTTCCTTTAATTGGAGACTGCAGGAAAAATGTAAGCATATTTACAGCAGTTTGCATATGTAAGGCGTTCTGCAAACATTACTTAATTAGTGTATAAATAATTAACAATTTACCCTGAGTTCTGAAGAACATGTGTCTCTCTGGCTCTTGGAGGGGAGACAGGAAGCCTCGTTTTCTCCTCTTCATTTTTGTCATGCCTGAGGCTCATGCCTGCTGGGTTTTACCCTTGCAGTTGGAATTCAGAGAAGATGTCAGTCAGGCTCTGCTTATTTTCACATCTAATTCATGCAAAAACCAGGTTTCCTCCTGAGGCAGTAAACTGGCCCAGATTTGCTTCAAAGTTTGGCCTGGGTTCAGCGAATGACTCACTTGAAGGTACATCCATCTTCCTGGCTGAAACACAACATAGGAAGTGTTGTCAAAGAGCACATACCCCCCTAGAAGAGATTCAGGACCATAGAAACCAAAAGTAATGGCTTGTTTCACCCATTGGTTTCCTTCCAATATTAAGGACACAGAGTGGGTGTAATAAGAACATTGTTACTCAACCCAGGGTACCAATCTGGGGGTTTGCATGCTGAACAAGCTACAGATAGCTGGGATGTATTGCTGGAAGCTGAGCTGGGAGGAGCTGCACTCATGAAGTCTCCATGGTCATAGGCTCTGTGCAAAATTCTATGGAGTAAATATGGCAAGAGGCTATCAGTGAAGGCACTGCTAAAATATGATGATAATGTACTGTTCTCCTGTTTGGATCACACTCACAAACAACAGTCTTGGCAGGTGTTGGAGATGGTAGAGTTACCTACTCAGGCTGAAACTTCTGCTTTTGAAACAATCAGACATAAAATAGCCTAAATTAAGGGTATAGTTACCATTTATTTCTTTACTCTTTTTTTTCTGGGGGGGTGGTGTGGTGGTGTGGTGTACCTTGGTTTGTAACAGCATTGCTTAGCACTTGCTCCATTTGATTTCTGATTGTCAGATTAGTGCAAGAATGCAAGCAGGAAATGTAAAATGTATCTTTCCCCATGTTCTTTCTAACATTATGTCAATAGTCTAAAGGAGTTGTTGCTGTGAGGCACTGAATACTTGACATTGGGTACACCATTTACCAGTTCACTGCTGCCAAAGCCATCACATCCTTCTTCCCTCTTGACCCCAGTTTGCCTAATCTTTCCATAGTTTGGTTCTGATATGGTTTTGAAGCTGTGTTGATTTTCCAAGACAGCCTTAAGAACCGAGGCATCTGCTCTGTGCTGCTAGGGCAGCTCCAACAACTGCAGAGGAAATGGAATAATCTCCCCCAGACCTCTGACAGCATCATATTTCCCTGTTTGCAACCCACCCCCTCTCGTCATGGTGCCCGGTACATGTAGCCCTGGCAGGAGGAGCTGGGGAAACTCCTGTTTTCTGGGCCATGACCTATGAAGCTGCATGATTTTAGGAAAGACCAGGTTAGCTCCAGGAGGAGGGAAGTATTATAGCTCTTTTTCTCTGATGCTGCACAGAAGTCAGAAGTTTTCAACATCAGTGAGAGCATCAGTGTGTATGTTCTGATTCCCATCTGTCAGGCAAAGCATAAATCCAAAGCACTGTGTGTGATCAATCACTCCCCAAATATTTAAAGTTACCTAGAATGTTGAAGAATTAATAGCTTACATTTTTCTCCAGAGTCCTGAGCAGTGCAGACGTTCTGTTAATAATATATTACAAGCTGAAGCAATACATTAAGTTTGAGAAATAGATTTATGTAACAAAGATGAAGCAGAATTATTTGGATCCACAAATGTCTTTCTACTCACAGCTGTCTGTAATTGTTTCAGTCCATTTCTTCAGGTTTTATCCTGTTTTGCTGTGACCTCCTGCTGGCAATGTATCTGTTAAAAAAGGCAAGAAATTCTAATGTGTAAGACCTACAAAATAAATCCTGTGACCTTTTCTAATATGTGAATATTTCTAAGTGCTAGACTAAAACATCCCTCCAACCGTTTTTTTACAGACTTTCCTTGTTACAGGAACTTGGCCTGAGTTAGGAGGAAACCCCATAACTGTCCCTTAAAGGTTGAATTGCATCAGTGTGGGTAAGATGTTGGGCAAAATTCTTTAATGGTGTAATGCCATGAAAATCAGAAATACTACACCAGGGCTGAAGCTGCCCCATGATATAAAATGATCTCCCTAGAGGCAAAACTGTTGGAAATAGCATCATATTTTAATTATAAGCAGACAATTTGTTTTGGGTTGTATTCAGAGCATGAAAATCTAACTGCTATAGGAATTAGCTACATATATGGTGATTTTTATTCTTGGTTTTAGTGCTGTTTGGTTTATTTGTGTGTGATTTGCAGGTGGCTAAATGATCCTGCAGATTTATTTTTATGTACTTGAATAAGTCCCTGATGAATTGAAGATGCTGAAAGATTACAGTGCTGGGTTTAGAGCATCATTTGTACATTTTGCAATCAGTTTAGGAGAAGGGCTACATCTTATTTAGTCTGCTAAGTTCAGATTCCAGTGAACAATCTTACCCTTGGAGAAGAGGCAATTAGATTTTTTACAAGTTGATGGTGCTTTGCCTTCCATGACTCCATTCAATAGTTTCTGAATTCAGAGGGCAATATGATCTGCTTGTTACAGAATGTTCCAGACGTGGCAGTAGAACACTTCTTAAAATATGGTCAATCCTTCTCCATGCTGCTGGCATTTTGGCATCCCTGTAGGATGTATCACAACTGTGACCAACTACTTCATGTAAGCTGTTTGTATGCTATGGAAAAATTCTTGAAAGTATGGTGCAGGAAAATATTTACCCTTTGCTAGTGATTTTTCATGAGATGTGAGGTATTGTGAAATGTAATGAGTTTGACAGATTTTTACAGCTTAGCTTGTGAAATTCATTTCCAGCTCGAGAGGTTGTGATTTCACCATTTTGCACATCTGGATTGTGGCACAGAGCTGTAGTGGAAGATGTCCCTAGCAATTCTGCCTCCCAGAGAGCAGAGCAGGGCAGTATGGCTGATTCTGGTCAGTGAGGAGTCCAGCCCTGCCTGGGAGTTGTAACCTGCCTGCCCTCACCTATGTGGCTTCTGTTCCACCCCTCAAAGGCTGCACAGCTGTAGCTGGCCTTGACATCACTGATCTCAGGAATTACTTGACTACAAATGTTAATGCTAAAGTTAAATTTCTAGTATTTAAAGAGCATATGCAAATTTTGGAGGGGTATCTGGACTGTATTTGTAGCTGGCCTTGACATCACTGGTCTCAGGAATTACTTGACTGGAAATGTTACTGCTAAAGTCAAATTTCCAATATTTAAGGAGCGTAAAGGGATATGCAAATTTTGCAGGGGTATCTGGACTGTAGCTATAGTTGGTCTTAACATCACTGATCTCAGGAATTACTTGACTAGAAATTTTAATGCTAAAGTCAAATTTCCAATATTTAAGAGGTGTAAAGGGATATGCACATTTTGCAGGATATCTGGACTGTGTATTCAGAAACTGAACCTCTTCTGGGGAGCAAACAGAACATTTTTCACATGCTGGCAACATGGGTGGGTACTGCACCAACGTGTGCAAAGACCACTGAGCACTTCCTCTGCTACACTGCAGCAGTGGGCTTCTTTTCTCGTCAAACATTTGTGGAGGAGAGGGTCTTCTCCTTAACCTAATCTGTGGAGAGCTGGCAGTCTTCCCAGAGGGGAACCAGTTGATGAAAACATGACTTTAAGTCAGAATTTTTTTCAGAGTTCACACCACAGAAGGAGTTTATAAAGATGGTAAGAGCCATGTGGATATTCCCTTTGTGTATCACCCCATTTTCCCAGCAGGATCACACAGTGTCACACAACTTCACTTATTCTTGTGGCACTGGCAGTGTGGTTTTGAAAGAAAACTCCCTGTGCTGCCTGGAATGCTCAACTGTTGGGTATCAGAGGCAGAAAACATCCTGCCCGCCATCAACGGTAGGAAAACAGAGCAGTCCTGACTCAAGTGCCAAGTGGTTTTTTGGAAGGCTGACTCCCCTGAGAATAAAGGATACTGGTATCCAGCCAAGAGGGCAGGCAGGAGCAGGCACTGGGCAAGACACTGGAATTTTGATGGAGCCTGGAATATTGTATGCTTGTTTGTGTCAGCTTCTCACTTCTGTACTAAAAGGTGAGCTTTTAGTACAGAATATATGAAATGGGTCAGAAATTGCTAAAACCAAAATTATTTTCTAGTATATTTAGAGCTGTGTGAAACAGGGATTTCCCTTTTTGGCTGCTCTAGTGTCTAAGGGTAACTTAATATCTCTGTTAAAACCAGAAAAAGTTCCCCAAAGGAAATTTCCTTTTTTTTTTTTTTTCCCCCTATTGTACACTCAGAAATCCCTTCTTGTTGTTGCATAGCATTCAGTTGTTCTTTACTTCCCTATTTCCCTGTTTGAATGAATAATCTTAATGACTCATTAAGCCCTTCATCTAGAGTATTCCCCAGCTTCTACTTCCTACACCAGTGTTAGACTGCTTAAAAATTAGATTGAACCCCCCCTCAGGTGCCTGTATGAAGCAAACACGTGTTACATGAGATTTCATAAATCTTTTCTTCCCTTGCTGTGCTAATCACTACCTAAGTAAGCTGAATTTTTGAATGCTCAAAGATACATTTCTGCTTCTGTAACTCCAACAATTTGCTCATGTGCCTCTTTTGTTTTGGTAGACAGATCGGTTTTAGGTTAGGTTTTCTGCACAGAAATTCTTGAAAACACCACAAGTGGGAAAATTGCAAAAAAGGAGGAGGTTATACAGATAGATTTTATATCACTAATTTCCTGTTTAGATTTGAGAGATAATAGATTAGATCCCTTGGTTGCTTTATTTCCAGTGTTACAAAGCAGCTCAGTGTCTAGCCTCTAAGCTTCTACCTCCTCTGACAAAACTGAGATAATGCGAAGTTGTCTTAGTGATGCTACCTATGCCATCCTGACAATCTCTCTGTTATCTGTGCTGAAGTTAGACTCTGAACCTGCTTGAGAATTTTTTTCCTCTGTGGTGGTAGTTTCAGTTATCAATATGTACCCATACTGCCTGATTTGGGCCCCAAAAGAAAGCCCCAAGGCTGTTTCTGTTGAGCCTCTGGGGTTGGTGTGCAGTCTGCTGAAGTGAAAGATCTTGTCTGGTACATTTGAGAATTCTGAATCACTGGATTCAGAAATGCCAACAATTTTCCACTTACTTATTTTTGCAAAATGCCCTGTTTTCCTGCAAAGCAAGTGTTTGAACTTCCAGCACAGCTATGGTGAGCAATTCAGCCAGACATTCTACATATAGGTGTCTGTTGGACTGTCTCACTTGTGTCCATGTGCACTCCTGAGATGGCAGCTTGCGCTAACGTTCACCAGCAGGCTGGGATGTGGGGCCAGAACTTGCATCCAGGGAGGCTGAGAGATCTTTTTGTGTTGGTCACAGTGGAGCAGGGCTGGATCTTTGTTTCCTTGACAAGGCTGGAAAATGTTCATTCTCTTTCTCCTTCACAGAGATATTTTCTTTTCTTTATAGAATAAGTCATTTGTCTTTATCTCACCATTCACCTCTCCCTGATTGCAGTTAATGGAATTGTCACCTTTATGTACTCATGTTCCATTTCTCAACCTGTCTGGACTTTGGCCTTCAAAGGTTACCACTGCTAGTGAAGTAATATGATTAAGTGAGTCGTTTTAGACAGATTTATGCAAGATTTCTTCTCCAGCAAGTGTCACATCTAGTCTAGTTCTGCAGTTGAGAATATTTCAAAGATGCCAACTGTCAGCTAAACCCACTAAATTGTTCTGCAGTGCTGGTTGAGAGGGCTGCAGGCCATCTCGGAGCAATGCTGATTTACACTACCCAAAGCCATATCCCCACAGCTTGAAATACGGGCTTTTGTTAATCAGGAAAAAACCCACTGTTCCTGTCTCACAGAAAGCACATTTAAAATGGAATTTCCATTAGTTACTCTGTAATGAAAAGGCAAAAGAAGATATTTTAAGTGAATCTGTCCAGAATCTTGGGAAAAGAAGGAGGTGATTTGAAGCAGTTAAATCTGAGGCAAAGATACAACAGAAAAGAAGTGGTTTTGTGTTCCACTTAAGGTGCACAAATCTACAAGGTATTTTCAAACTTAGAGAATTAATTTAGGATTATAGAGGATTCACTGCACATGCATCTCTAACTCTTCCCCATTTGATACAAAGCACAAATTAATCATCATTATTCTGCACTGATATAACACCTCTTAACCCTCAGCTTTCAGAGTATTTCAAAGGAGTAATGAATTAAGCCTCATGTGGTCTTGGGGAATAGGTGATAATCTAAACTTTGAGTCTTTCACTTGATGAAAAGCCTATTTTCAGGACTCTGATTTGGGAGGCTGGAGATCTTGTAATTGTTCTTGAAACTGATTTCATTTGTCACCCCCTTGGAAAGAAACCATGTGAGTGCTGGAGAAGCGTAATGAAATGGAAAAATGAATGAAGGGAAAGTTAATACATTTGTCTGCACTTGCAGGCAGACACCTTTAAAAAATAATAATTTCATTTGCTATGTATTGGAGCAAAACGACCTGGATAAATCAAGGTGCTAAGGTGACAGAGGTGTAAAAAAGGCAAAACTGATCCCTGCCTGTGACTACGAGGGTGCATAAGGAATTATTATTGCCACTGTATGAGTCACTAGCAAGATATTGTTTTGAATATTATGCATTATATTGGGCTGTGATCACTCTTGTTCAGAAAAGATGAATTCTGACTGAAATCAGTGCAGAGAAAGCTTATTAGATAAGCCAAAACTTGCTGTTATGAAAGAAATTGTAGATGGTTAACGTTTAACTTGGCAAAACAAAAGAAGGGATTTAAATGGTGTCTACAAACACACTGTGGGAGAAGAACAAATACTATTTATAGTAAACGAAAGTGTCAGCAGCCTGTGAATATACAGAAATAGTGGCACTTGTTTTTAATGGACCGAGGAGTAGATTCTAGAACAAAAGAGCCAAGAAGGGAGATAGTTGTGAGGTTGAAGAGCAAGAACTATAAACCAGAGCTTGGCATGTCTACGGAAGGGTCTGTAGCATTTGACTTGTCAGAGATGGCAGAAGCACACTCAGGTCCATTTCTCTGGGCTTCACTTTACTGCTTCGCAGTTGAATAAACCATTTTGTTACAGCCACTGTCACAGTGCTTTGGTTTGGGTCACTGAACTAACGTGAAACAGCTTGTTTGTGCCTCTGAACTCTCTGCTTTTGCTGGGTCAGTGTCAGCCTTATGCTACGATTCGTTCCCATGGGCCAGGTGCCCGGCTGCCTGGCCTGGTCTGACTCAGCTCGGGTGGACACGTCTCAGAAGCGAGAAATGTGCATCCTGCTGCAGGCACTGCAGACCTCCCGGGGAGCTCAGCAGAGCAGGAGAGCACACGCTCCCACCCTGCACTGAGCTGGCTTGGAATTACAGTCAGGAGCTGGGTAGGTTTTAAAACATGAATCTATCTGCTCAAAGTAAAACAAATGTAAGAAAACTCCAAATACTTCAGTTTTGGGTCTGATGCCCTTTCTTACCCTGCCTAGACATGATGTATTCCCAACAGAAAGTCAGTTTTCACCCAGAAGATTTCAGTTTTGTGGAAGTAGTGTTTTCCATCAGAAAATCATTCCAACGGAAAATTACTAAATGGTTCTAATACAAAGTGACTAGCAAAGCTCTCAAAATGATTCAGTGGTAAGGCTGGAATGAGAACCCACAGCTCCTGACCACGAACCCTGTGCTCTAACCACGAGACAACACTCATCTTTCCCTGAGCAAGGTTGTTCCTGCAGTATTTCTGCCTGGGCCAAAGTAGGAAAACTCTGGACATGTTGCAAGAGAGGGTTTTTTTTTGCTACAAAAATCCTGCTGTAGAATATTTAGGGAATAATAACGGGAAAAAAAAACCCTGGTGAATCCCTGAGGCCTCCTCAGGAGAACATGATGGGAATGTGAGGGTTTCCATCTGCTCCTCCCTGCATGAGCTGTGGAGGAACGTGGTGGGGTCTGGTCCTACCCACTGCTGGTCTGCTGTCTCTCTGTTTTTAAGGGATGTATTTGAATGCATCCTAGTGCCCTGTCTTCCTTCCAGTTTAAGCAAATGTTCACTAAACTTAGGGTTGTTGGAAGTAGGACCTCTAACTA
Organism: Indicator indicator; assembly: GCF_027791375.1. Taxonomy (NCBI): domain Eukaryota; kingdom Metazoa; phylum Chordata; class Aves; order Piciformes; family Indicatoridae; genus Indicator; species Indicator indicator. The sequence continues at coordinate 290,648 of NW_026539186.1, forward strand.
GTCCAGCCCACCTACTAGAGAAGGGTCACCTAGAGTCAATCACACAGGAACACGTCCAGAAAGGTTTTGAATGCCTCCAAGGAATGCCTCCAGAGACTCTACAACTTCTCTGGGCAGCCTGTTCCAGTGCTCTGCCACCGTCAAAGGAAATAATTTTTTCCTTATGTTTATGTGGAACCTCCTGTGTTCCAATTTGTGACCGTTGCCCCTTGTCCTGTCACTGGACACCAATGTGAAGAGGCTGGCTCCATTCTCATGACACTCACCCTTTAGATATTTATAAGCATTAGTGAGATCCCCTCTCAGCCTCAGCATCAGGAATTTCCCAACTTTTCAGGTAAAACTCTCACAGTAACCCAATGCAGAAAATCTACCCCATGGCTGTTTTATTTAAGAAGCAATTTTATATTAATGGGTCAAGGTGGGGGATGTCCTCAGTCCAGACATACCGTTCCCTTCTGCTTGTTTCCCTGTATTCGTCCCTTGGATCTCAGTGTGGCTTCTTGCACTGCTTAAATGCTAAATGCATTACCTGAAAGGAGGTTGTAGTGAGGTGGGGGTTGGTTTCTTCTCCCAAATAACTAGCAATAAGATGAGAGGAAATGGCCTCAAGGTGTGCCAAGGGAGGTTTAGGTTGGATGTTAGGCAACATTTCTTTACTGGAGAGTGGTCAAGACGCAGCAGGCTGCCCAAGAAGGTGGTGGACTCACCATCCATGAGGTGTTAAAAACCCATGTAGACATGGCACTTTGGGACATGGTTTAGTGGGCACAGTGGTGCTGGATTGATGGTTGGACCTGATGACCTTCGAGATCTCTTTCAGCTGAAATTACTCTGATTCTATAAAGGCTTCTGCAGTGCCCAGTGTTTCTGCAGTCTAGTAGGAGAGTGGGCTGAGAAACACGATTTAGCAACAACCCCTTGGACAAAAAGAACCACCCCACCCCCCTTGTTTCTATTTGCTTTTAAATAAAGGAGAAATACGAGTCCCTTTCCGAGGCAAAAATACCGGTATCGGCTGAAATCCTGTCAGGGCCCAGCGCACGCTCGGCTCTGAGGGCAGCGCAGGCTGACAGCTACGGCTAACACACAGCAGATCCCTTCCTTTGACAGCGCTCGGGGCGAGCTCCACACGCGGGACCCCAAATGCAAACCAGATGCCGGCACCGGCCGGCGCAGCCTTCAAAGGCGAGGGGGAGGGAGGCTTATCCTCTCTCGCCTCCCCTTCCCCGCCCCGACGCAGGGACGGCGGCGCAAGCGCGGCCGGGCCCAGGCGGGGGCCCGGGGGGAGAGCGCGGGCTTCCCGGCAGCGGCCGGCGGTCAGGAAATTGCTCTGTCAGGAAAAGCGTGGTTTCTGTAGCCCGCTCGCTGCGCAGCTAATATAGTGTTTCAATTTGGACAAGTAAGTGACTGACGCTCGTCAGGGCCCACGGCGATTAGCCGCGGCCGGGTGGGCTCCCGCGCAGGCAGGCAAGGCTGGCGCGGTACCCCTGCGGGGAGCGCTCTTTCAGTCGAGCCGGTGCGGCCGTTAAGCGCTGGCGGCCCAGGGCGGCCCAGTGCAGCCCGGCCTGCGCGGGCAGCCGGCCTTGCTATGCCCTGGCGGGCTCCCAGCCCAGCGCCCTTCCCGAAGCTCCGCGCTGCCGCTCAGGGATCGACGTCCCCGTGCCTGAGGGACTGCTGCTAAATAGGGAAGTTCGACTAGATGATGTTCAGAGGTCCTTTCCAACCCCTACCGTTCTGCGATTCGGTGCTGGTTGAGAATCCCTGGCACATTTACAGTGTTTACATTTGAAAGCCGTGTGTAACAACCTCTCTGGATTTTTCCCCAGGGAGCTGCTCTCGCTGCACCCCCAGGCCGCATACAGCGTGTCCAGGGTGTGTGTTGGCTGTGCAATTAAATTGTTCCAAACCAGTTTCAGAGCCTGCTTTTCACATAGCTGGTGGGGCATTTTTAGGATTGACATTCTAGTCTGCCTGCCTGGCTTCCCAGAGTTTGCTTTTACTGCGTTTCTCAACGGCACAGCCCATATATAACGCCTCAATTTAATGAGAATGGGTCTGCCCTTTTTCACGGTCCCTCCGCGGTGACAGACTGCAGGCAGCACGGGCGCCTTGGGAGGCACTGGAGGTTTCGCAGGGCTGGGGTAGGCACGTTGCTTCAGTGGCTCCTTCTGCAGATGCTGGGCTAGCAGAGCTACCATTTTCCCTGCCTCGTTTCACAGTGTCACCGTACATTACAGGTTGGAAGGGACCTCAAGAGATCATTGAGACCAACCTCCCCTGCCAAAGCAGGATCACTTAGGGTAGTCCACATGGGAATGCATGCAGGTGGGTTTGAAGGTCTCCAGAGAAGGAGACTCCACAATGTCTCTGGGAGGCCTGTTCCAGTGCTTTCTGAGAGCTTTAAATGACAGTGTTCAGGTTACCTGATGTAGGCAGATTGGACATGTGTACTTGCTTAATCCTCCAGATCCCTGGGAGGTTTCCTTAAACTTATTTCTTACCATTACTCAAGTTGGTAGTTTCCAGTCTTGTGTCTCTGGCACTGGTGTCCTCTTGTTGCTTGCTGCCACCACTGCCTCCTTTCCTCCTCGTGCAGCTCTGCTTTCTCACACCTTTGCAGCCCAGTCTCCTTTTCATGGCAGTTGCTCCCACGTTCTCATAAAGCTTGTGGGCTGGCATGGAGCCACCCCAATAACCTGGTGGAGTTTACTTGTGCTTGGCTCCAGACTTGCCTGTAATGGCTGTGTTCCTTGCTAGTGACGTGCTCTGTATGGGTTAGGAACTGGTGACCTTGCAGATTCTGTTTCTGCTTAGGTGCCTGGGACTTGTTAGCTAGTTTAATAAATTTAGCATCAGTGCCTCTTCTCTGGAGAACACTTGAGAAATAAATATCAGGGAAGGAGAGGAGGAGAGTGCGCTCTCATATCTGAGGTTCTTAGAAAGTAATAAGCCGATGCATTACTGTGAAGGTGGTTTCCTTGTTTTTCATTCTCCTGTATTCCCTCATCCAGGAAGGCCATTCGTTTAATTTATTGAAATTAACTTTCAAATTTTTTTCTAAATGTACTTAAATTTAGTGCACAAACATATTGGAATTTTAAAGTGTCTTTAAATATTAATAGCCCCCTTTCCTTCAGAAATATGTACTGGCATATGGTAAAAAAAACCAAAACCAAACCAAACAGCTTTTTTTTTTTTTTTTCCTTTTCTTTCTTTTTCCCTGGGAAGAGTGCCCAGGGTAGGAGGATGAAAGAGGAAAACAAAGGGAATTGTGTTCTTGTAGGTACAGCTGTTCCCAGCTGTAAGAATCAGGGCTGAAATAAATTCATAGTGCCAGGAGATACTAAATAAACCAGTGCTGTGCTGGGAGGTTTTTCTCTGTATCCTTAGCCACTTTTGTTATTCTGTCCTGTGTTTGTAACAGTCCTACAGCTAAGTTATCATTTGGAAGTCTTGATTCTTCTGGAGAAATTTGTTCTTCTTCCCAAATACAGGCTCTTTTCTGTTTTGTGTCTTGCACTTCCTCAATAACTTTGCCTTCTCTATTTACATTAGCTCTTCTTCCTTTTAAGCGTTCTTAAGATCCTGTTAAAGGTTGATCTGTTTCCTGAGAACTAGCAGATTTACAGGAGAGGATCACAATAGCTCTCGTGTATGTCCCTGTTCTGTATCTTGGGCTTTTCTAATGATTCATGTTGAAATTTCTCCCTGGTACCTGCCACGGGAATGTCAAAGTGCCTGGTGTGCAAAATCAACAGTAGTGGCATGGCCTTGGTAGAAAGATGTTTATGAGCTTCATTCTCAAAGGGAAATCACAGAATATATCTGGTTGGAAGAGACCTCAAAGATCAGACAGTCCAGCCCTCTACCCAGCTTATCTCTGGTTTTGTCTCTTACTGATGCCTTTGGTTTGGTGTCTGAGCTGCCTTCAGTTTCCCCTGTACGTTTCCAAGCGTGAAAGGGAAAGTACTCAGACTGCTCATAAAATAAAGTTGGAAAATCTGAGACCTTCAGCTGTTTGAGGCAAGCAAGCTCTTGACTTCTGAGATGTTTTGAGAAAGTCAGTGAAAGGAACTTACAGAGAGGTGTTGGCCTCATACACTTTCAGGCTTGTCTTTGTGGGAGTTTGAAGTTACGAGTCTGATGGGATCATTAAAAGGGCAGATTTTGAATAGATAAAACCAAACCAAACAAACAATCCTCCCTAGCTGTGTATGTAGAGAGATGGAAGAGAACTCACTGAGTTCAGATGAGCAGCTGTGCTGCTTCTTTCAGTGTAAAAAAGAAGGGAATGTAGACATCTTACACGTGTATGGTCTATCTAGATACCTGATTTTTGTGCAGTATTTGTGTTTCTTTTAGCCTAAGTTAATGTGCATCCTTGCTTTCTCCTAAGTAGTTGTGACAGGAACTTCAGGGCTGGTGTTTTTGGAATTGCAGCCCAAATAAATGTTTAATTTTAAAATGACAGCTTACTTAGGGCTGTCATTCTTCTCATGTTCTTACTATGCAAGGGTGAACAAAGACTGTGCGGTGAATTCTGGCCTCAGCCGGTGGACACGTGCTTGCTTCTGGGCTGAGTACTGGAAGAAGTGGTTTTACAGCATGTCTTTAAAAATTGATTTCACTGGTGCATCTACTACTGGCCTAAGTGTTCCAGTATCTGCCAGGAGTAATTATAGACACTTGGTTCAGATGTTGCTTAAATGTGTAAGCCTTGATGGGAAATGCAGTGGATTTCAGCCAGAATGCTAATTTCGATGTTTTGTCATTTTGTAAAACTGTGAACTTAGACCAAATGATTTTTATACTGATCTGCTGATACGTAATCCCTCAGCTACGGCCAAACTCACCCTTGGTGTAGCACTGGCATTTAAAGACCTGATTAGAGTATCAGCCGTAACCTAAGTTGGCTACTTTGACACCCACAGTAGCAAAATGGTTTTCTTTAGCCAGGATTTCAGGTGAGCAGATGTACTCTGAGCTGAAAGCTCGTGGTGCTGGGCTGCTTTGCTCCAGGGATGCAGTTTATACGTGATGTTTGTGAGCTCACATGAAGTCCAGTTGTGTCTTTCAAATTGCGTTCTACTCTGTTTTATAATGTAAATAGATATTCTCTAAATTAAGGTGATTGTGCTAGGGACATTTTTAACTTAATGCTTCTTTCTGTGTGTGCTTCGTTTATTTTTGTTTGTTACTCCACTTCCATTATAGCATTAGAAAAGAATGAAAAACTACTAAAAGTTACAGTGCAGGACTCTGCCTCATTTTTACAGGCAGTGAACAGTTTGTTTGTTCTGTCCAGTGTGGGAGAAGTTAATGGGATAGAGACATAGGAGTAAGAAAGATCTTTCTTAGCATTAGACTAATAAGATGATGGATCCAACCACTTGCATCCATCAGTCATTTTGGAGCCTGCTACCTCCTTTCAACTAGTCATGAAGCTGATACAGATAGAATTTATGTAATAATCAGATGGCCTCTTTTTTTTTTTTTTTTACCACTCGTAGTCCATGTAAACAAGATAGTGTCTCCTTTCAGAGCTTCAAACATTCTGCAGTGTCATTTGGGACGTGTCTGTCTGCCAGGTCATTAGCACAGCCTTTAGGGACATGTGCAGCTGCAGTGTCAGAGGAGGGCATAGATCTAAATAGGTTGGTGTGCAGGAATTGCATTGATTGCTGTCCTCAGGGTGTGGAGAAGAAAGGCTGCTGCTAGATACCCTCCTAATTCCATAGGCTTTCCTGAGTAAGAGTTGTGTCTTGGCATAACTGATCAACATTTCCTCTGTGTGACACATTGGAGGTTATGGAAAGTGTTCAAAATCCAGCAGACGTGTGAGCACACCTGGGAGATTCACAAGTGTCAAGAGTTTAATCCTGAACTACTAATATGGCTGGGAGTTTTCCCACTGATTTCAAGGGATGCAATATCAAACCCTGTTTTTGAAGTGACGGTCTAGTCCAAGCATGGCCGAGAGAGCCCCAGAGGGGTTTGTAGCTGTTGGGTTTCCCCAGAAGTGTGTTGTCTTCTCTCCTCATCTCATTTTGTATGTTATTGTGGCTCTTTGCTCGGCTTTCCTTTTTCCTGAGAGTTCCTCTCTGCAGCTGTTTCCTGCTGTTCCTGCTGTTAGGTGAGCAGTGGAGCAGAGAGCTGAACTTGTTTCTTTTGTGCAGTGGTTACAGGCTGGGGAACAAATGGGGCAGCCCAGTTTGCAACTTGCTTAGGGTGAGAGGGCTGGTTCTGTCCTCGGTCTCACAGACTGACTGGGCAGCCTGGCTGCTTCCTGACGCGTGCAGTGGCATTAATCTCTTGTCTCTTGCAGTGCAGAGCTCATCAGGGCATGCAGCAACCACCTGGGTGCCTTGCTTTTCCTTCCAAAGAAAACCAAGCACTAGCCTTTAGTCTTCTCCAAGCATAGAGTTGGGAGGAGCTCCTGGATTCCTCTGTTTAGCTATATTTTGAGGGGCTGTGTTTCAGGAACTGTCTGTGAAGTTTTAAGTCCCTGCCTTGCCTTCCATAGCCAGCTCTGTGCTCCAAAGCATCACCTCTCAGTTGACACCAACATGTTATTTTTCTACTGTGAGCATCTCTGAGCAATATCTCTGCTTGTCCAAAGCCACCTTGGGATCGTTACTTGCGCTTATTCCTACTGCACTATATTGTGGTGCTTGTTATTGACACATCCATGAACAGTCAGAGAGCAGAAAAGTGCTTTTTGACTTACCTGACTGTGTTGAGATTGTGAGTTCAGCTCAGTGTCCATGGTCTGTAGCGGACAGTTCAGGATGCGATGCAACTAATCATGACTGCATGGAGAATGTAAATATTGAGCAATTGCTTAATGTCTTCTCTAGCTCAGGAACTCAGGCACATCAAACAAAGCTAGCAGGTGGCATGCTCAGAACAAACAAAAGGGCTTTTTCTTACATTGTTTACCCAAAACTTTATAACTGTTACCACAGTAGTTTGCAGTTACAGAAGTTTCCCTGAATTCAAAAAGAGCACGATCCTATTTGGAGAGGAAAAAGCCTTCAAGCTCTGCTAATCCTTAAGATAAAATATCTGCCTCAGGAAGTGCCTCTACTATAGATAGCAGGAGGAGGACGGTGTCTTGGGGAAGTATCACTGGATGAAAAGGGCAGGCATCTGCTTTTCTGATGGCTGCTGCTGCTTGTGGCAGGATACTGCACTAATTGCACCTTCCATCTGACCCAATGCAGCCAGGGGCCAGAATGCCATTGCTCTCATCAAGGGTACTGTGGGCTGTGTCTGCCAGTGTGAGTTTAAGAGAAACTGGAAGCAGAACATAATTTTTCTTTTCCAGTACAGATCCTTTCTAGAGCAGTTGATACATAAACCCCATTCTTGTACATTTAGGAGCTTAATGTTTATTGACACTGGTCATGCTGACATCTTTCTGCTGCTGCTGAGATATCTGTGTAGGCAGTAAACTGAAAATGAATAAATTTTGGATCTAATTTCTTGGAATAATTTGCTTTGTCATTTTCATTTCTCCACTAATTATTTACCCCAGGATAAACCATGATGTGTATGGCGTTATATACCAGATCAAATGGAAATAATTTGGCCTGAAAGTAATTAAAATACAAAAGATGGAACTGAAGGGCAGAAGGCAGTGATGAAGTAATGGCTTTGTCCTGGACACTGAGAGAGGGGGGGAAAAAAAGAAGATACAGAGAGACATTACAGAAGAGTAGTACGTAGTGAATTATTTATATAGAGAAAAGGAGATATTAGAACATAGTAGAATATCTTCAATCCTGTGGTGGGATTTATTGAGCCCATCTTACAGTGTTGAAGAAGGCAATTAGGAAGGTTTTGGTGGAACAATGTAGGTATTGCAGGACTGGCAGTTATGTTCTGATTCTGTTACTAAAATGAGGTCTCTTCCACTGTTTGAAGCTGTTTGCCCTTGTTCTAAGGAAAGAGTATTGCAGTGTGAGAAAGCTCCACAGAATTTACCAGAGAACAGCTGAAATCATCCAGTGTGTTGGGGTTTTAGTAAAGAAGACTTTCTCCATCTTTTTAATTTGTTCATTCCAGTTTTTTTACTGTTGACATTGCTAAGACAGATCTCCTTCACGTAGGTGTTTCTGTTTTGGGAAGTGAAAAGGGGAGGTAAAGGTGTGCTTTTGTCTCTTGTTTTTGTTTTGTTTGCTGTTGGGTAGCTGAAACAGAAATGCTTGTTGATAGTTCTAGCGTAGTCCCTCGGGCATTTAAGGGCATTATTCTATATTAGTACTGCCCTTCAATGCAACATTCGAATTCCCCATCTGCTCCCACTCTCCCACACAGACATGTGCCTTCATTGTCTCTTCACATCCAAACAGGAATTAAAGATCCTGGAAGAGGAAAGGGAGTTCACTGTCCTTAAGAGGAGTTTGCCATTCTAGCACCAGCACTGTTGTGAGTTTACCGACTATAACCCCAGAAAGCCAAAAAGTGCTGAATTTCTAGTATAATGTTTTATCTCCTTTTGACAATTGAAAAGCAGCTTTTATTTAACATACTTAAATCTCCTCACACTGCAATTATGAAGCCTGATTTGAGCCTGTTAATCTTTTTCTCAGTAATCCATAGAAAAGCACAGCTGCACCACTAAAACCACACTGTTTGTCCATGATGGCTGGGCCCAGGCAGCCTGCAGCGTTCCAAAGATCAAAGTTTAAAACAGACGTGCCAGTCCTTCATAATTCCTCGTGTGTAAGCACATGATACCACACAATCTCTGCTTGCTGCTGGTAAAGGCCTCTGTTGGAAATGCCTGAGAGTCTGCAGCCTTCCTGTGCTGCAGCTTAGCAGAAAGGTAGGTCCTGGCAATCTGATAACCCTGAAGTAAGGTGAGACAGCCTGAGCTGAGTAGTTAGTTGTAAGGAAGCAGTCATCTGGCTACTTACTCCTTTCAAATTAAAGTAAACAATGTTAAGGATTTTCTTTTTTTTTTTTTTTAATTAAAAAAGAAATATTTTTGCAAATGACAGTTTCACCTCCTCCCCCCCCCCCTTTTTTTTTTTTCTTTAATGAGTGCCTATGTGGGAAAACTAGCACATTTGTTTAAGGATAAACTGGGAAGTCTGTGGTTTCCAGCACACACATTTTGAATAATATTTATACAGACTATTATTTAATGGCCCATATAAATATTTATCATATGCTGTAGCCCTTTGATCATAAATGCTTGTTTGAAAAGCCATTCTGTCCCTGCTGTGATTTGCAGGGAAAGAGGCCATTGCTAGTTCAGTGCTTGGAGGAAATTTTGGCTGCTTCTTAGCAGTTATAGTCACAGACTAACACAGTCAAGCTGGACATGCCTTCTAGAAATTGCC